>NW_022196905.1:47663646-47682482 GCF_008632895.1 Mastomys coucha | reverse complement strand
ATATCAAAAAAAAAGTAAGAAAAAACAAAAACAAAAAAAAAAAAGAAGGTAAGTCAGAATGCCCAACATCACATGTCACCTGACAAAACATTCCAATCCAACCAATACTGTATGTTCAGTAAACAGCTACCATATCAGCCACTCCAGCAGGGATAGTCAAAGACTTATTAAACAAATTTACCCAAAGCTAATATTCTTTTTCAGCCAAAATAACAGCCACACCCAATGCCACTGCTCAGCCTAAGAAGTAGGAATCAACAACACCAAGTAAGAAAAATAAGTTTCCTAACCTTTCAATAGATTAGATACTGAATGATACCATAATATACTATTTAGTGAACATACCATCTAATTTGTACACTTAAAAAAAACTTAAAGGAGTTTTTACTCATTTCAAATGGGACACAAACTAACATTTCTGAACACATCTCTGTTAAAGGATAATAAACCAGGCAGTGGTAGCTCACATCTTTAATCCCAACACTCAGGAGGCAGAGGCAGGTGGATCTGAGTTTGAAGCCAGCCTGGTCTGCAGAGTGAGTTCTGGAACAGCCAGGGCCACCTGTCTTTCAAGACAGAGAAATCCTGTCTTGAAACAAACAACAACAAAGGATAGTAAATGAAAATTAACTTTTCTAAATTACAAATTAAGAACATGCAAATTATTCTTTATAATGGTGTTTCCTTTTAACAAACACAAAAATAGTATTTTGTAGTTTGCATATCCTCACTCTGAAGCCTACTTACCCCAAAATATCTTGGTCATTCAATTTCAAACTTTATTATAATGAGCTTCTTCATTACAATTAGGAAGAGACTATCTCTAAGCACACTAATTTGGCATTTAAGTAAAAACAGCTGCTATTTACCTAAACTCAGAGACAGAATGAAGGCAGACTGCTTATCTGCTATTTCCTGAAGAGTCCACTTTTAAACTGTCACATCATAAATTAGACATCCTAGGATAACTTTAATATCTATTTTATGCCTTTTCTAAATTAGACCATGAAGAAAAATAATCCTGGTTTTCAGAAGCTTAACATTCAAGACAGGTGATGATAAATCTCTCATAACTGCCAGCTACCTACCTAAAAATTTACCTACCTTTTAAGCTTTAAAAGACTTAAACTGTAAAGCCAAACTTTCAGTGTACTACAAAAGCTACCAGATAATTTTATAAGAAAGTATATAAACACAAATATTCATATGTATGAAATTGAAAGGACCAGCTTATTTCTGCAAGATCTTAAAATCCATCTATATGCACAGACTTGGTAGTGCGCAGTTGCTATCTCAGGGCTTGGTAAAAGAAGGTAAAGGAATCACCACTTTTAAAGCGCCAGCCTGGACTCCACAGAGAGGCCCTATCTCGAAAATAAATAACTACATTGCAGCAGCCAGTACAGTGACTGGCAGATCACCTAAAGTCTCAGCCACTCAGGATATACAGGCAGGAGGATCATCTGAGCCCAGGAGTCTAAGGCCAACCTAGACAACCCAGCAAGATCCCATCTCAAATAAATATAGCACAGTACATAGCGAACAATCTAAGCGTCAAAATTTATAGATCAGGGATCTAGTTCTGGTTTATGTATGGCCTTAAGGTTGATCCTAATGTAAAGCATATGCATATGCTTTTTACAAAACTCAAGAGATAATCACTATGACTTGTATAGTTGATATTATAAATAAGAAAAAACTGTCAATAAAGAAAAAGCAATATGCTGCCTGGCTTCAGTTAAAGGAGCCTGACACTGAATCCTGAGATCATTAGCAATCATAAATGAGCAAAGTGGCAATTTGTTCTGCATATAATCAGACCACAATAATCAAAATATTAAAGGTGAAACCATGAGAAAGACTATGACTTTAGCTTTCTACTCCTGTTCTAAAACTTAAAAGCTATCACACAGAATACTCTCAAACTAAGAAGCAAAATATAACTTTACAGTTGATGCCTAATAGCGAGCTCATAACTCCTAAATTCACATTAACTAGCCCTTCTTATAGGTTACATAAGTGTTATTATATTCTTTTATTTTTATGTGCATGCGTGTGTTCCTGGGTAAGTTTATGGGCACTAGGTGCTTATCTGTTCCTGAGAAGGCCAGAGGGTATCAAATCCCTGGAAATGGAGTTATAGGCATTCGTGGCAACCTGACATGGATGCTGGGAACCTAACCCTGGATACTCTGTGAGAGCCTAAGTGCTTGTAACTGCTGAGCCATCTCCCCAGCACCCTAACTACCATTTAATAAGATGTCTTTTAAAGTCAATAACACTACATGTTGAATAAAATTCCAGGCTTTTAAATAATTGCATCAATGTAATTACCCTAGACTCTTATAAAAAGGTAGGAGATTATCCAAGTTCATGACTTAAGACAAATGAGTAATATATTAGTCATAGCCACTCAGTTTATGTAAGTGAAAACTGAAAGTTGATCTCATAACATTTCCCTACTAGTAGCTAGCAATCACAAATAAAGATGAGTTACACAGCTCTTCCTCAAAGTTCTTCCTCAAAGACACACCAAAACTTTCATGTACCACCAAAGTAGATTATGTAAGAGCAGATTCCAACTACCTGTTTTTAAAAACTGGACCCTATGTCAAAGGAAGAGATATAATCATGATATAGATTAAAGGTATCAAGAGCCACAACGGACTTCAGAAACAAACCTTCAGATTGCTAAGAATTTATAAGTTATGGGCCAACTTTTAAAAAACACTTGAATAGGTACCTGAGCAGGCAAGGAGTCACATCTCACTGAGAAGAATTTGGAAGACAGAAAAACATGGACAAATAGGATCCATATCAAATGTTGCCCATTGCTGTATCTTCAACTTTCAAAGCAGTACACTGAACACTGAATATTTTTGACAAATAAGCACCAACTGAATGACAAATATTTAGAACAAACTTTGAGAGAGGACAATCTGAGGTGAAAGGAACATAAAGCAAAAGAATAAAAGAATAAAGGAGAAAATAAAGAGAGAGCCCAATTTTCCAGAAGCATACTCGGGATATGCAGATCAACAATTTTTCCCCACCACGAACTTCACACACCAAGTTTAGATCTAACTAGTGGCATCTGGAAAAATTAAACAAACAAGCCATATAAGAGAGAACAGTGTCAATTCCAAGATTACTGGCTCATCTAGCCCAAATGACTGAGTTTAGTACAAACACGGTGGGAAGATGAAAAGAGCTGAGGAAGGGGCAAGTATAAACAACCCCAAGATTTTTTTAGGAACTGGAGCAATGTTTCAGCCCCTAAAGGCACTTGCAGAGGACTGGGCATTGCAGAGGTTCTCAGCATTAACTGTAAGCACCAACTATCTGTAACCGCAGTTCATCAGGTTAGACTCCGTCTTCTGACCTCTGTGAGCACCAGGCACACATAGTACAGACACATGCACAGGCAAAACACTCATACATGTAAAATAAAAATATGTAAATATTTTTTTAAAAAAGACAGCGTTCATGTTTGATTGTGTTACATTGTTTAGATTGTTTAGACAACAGTATTATACAAAGAAATAAGCTCTCTCTCTTGCTCTCTTGCTCTCTTGCTCTTTCTCTCTCACACACACACACCCACACCCACACACACACACACACACACACACACACACACACACAAACAATAATATTGTTGAAGTGGAAAGAGTCAAATAAAAATGATGTTTACCGAGCATAACTTCACTCTTTTATATAATCTTCACAACAAAACCCTTCAAGATAGCTAAGATACTTTAAATAGTAGCCCATCCCCACAACAACAACAACAACAAAATCACAATACTTTTCCAAAGCTCATAAAGCTAATACATCTATGTCATTCCCTCAAAGAATCTCCATTTTGTTCAAATAAGAGGCAACAATACACTGATAAAGTGAGCCCCTTCACCCAGCTGTGGGAGGGTGAATCATGGTTGTCCTAAACAAGGTTATCTATTTCCCTTTGGTCTGACCAATGAGGCATGAGAAGAAATGTGCTAGGGTCTGCTAGGAACATGATGTGCCAGAATGATGAGCACCATTCACGTCTCGGGGACTTTAAGCAGCACACTCTAAGAATGGTCTTTATTTCCTCTGTTACTACCACAGCAATGTGTCAATCTACACACAAGCCAAATCAATTCTAACTCCAGACTATCTAAACAGTTTCTTTTCTCTAAAATTCTACCACCACTCCCAACTGGACAGAGTATCCACCTGCCTAGACAATCTCCCTGTGCCCATTCTTCCTATGTGTATTCCAAACAGCAGGTAACAGATCTTAAATCATGCAAAAAAAAAAAAAAAAATGAAACCCTGCATGCCTATCCCAGTCAGGTTGTGAGATGGTGCTGCCTCTCTCTTGTGGATTAGCATGGCGAGCATCAAAAGTGAAAAGTAAAGGCCGTAAAGGCCTTATATATATCCAGCAATCCCACTTCTAGGTTTCTAGCAAACAGAACTGAAAGCAGGGCAGGGTGTCAGAGAAATCAGTACATTCATGTTGCCAACATTACTTACACCAGGCAAAACATTTCCATGGATGGATGGATGGATGGATGGATGGATGGAGAAAATGTGGTCTGCATATAAATAAAGTGTCTGCCTTGAAATTCTGTTATCCATGTTATAACACAAGTAACCTTGAAGACATTCAGCTGAGTAATAAGTAAGTTAGTAACAATTTGGCAGAAACTTTAGGATTCCACTTGTATCAAATACCTTAAGTAATCAAATTCACAAAAACAAAAACTTAAAATGGCAATTACCAGCAACTGGAGAAACAGAATTAACAGCTACAGTTTCAGTTTTATAAGATATAAAAAGTTCTAATAATCAACAATTTTAAAAGCTCTAACAATACTAAAAACATACACTTAAAAATAGTTTTATTTTGGGCTGGTGAGATGACTCAGCGAGTAAGAGCACTGACTGCCCTTCCAAAGGTCCTGAGTTCGGATCCCACATGGTGGCTCACAACCACCCCTAATGAGATCTGACGCCCTCTTCTGGTGTGTCTGAAGACAGCTACAGTGTATTACGCCAGAGCAAGTGGGGCCGGAGCGAGTGGAGCTGTCCTGAGTTCAATTCCCAGCAGCCACATGATGGCTCACGGACATCTGTACAGTGTACTCATAAGCATAAAATAAATAAATAAATCTTAAAAAAAAAAGTGAAATGAAAAAAAATAGTTTTATTTTATGTATTTTCTATCATGGCCTGAAAAAATTATGCAGAACAGACGACAAAAAATAGCCCTATTATTTCATTTGCCTCCTTAAAATGATTCAATCCTTCCCATTATCCTCTGAAAATGCTCAAATATAGGGAAAGATCTAGAAGGTTCTATACCATCTGGCCCTACTCTCTTCAGCAGCCAGATCTCATGCTGATCTTCCCCCTCTAAATATACCCAGACAAAACAGGTCACGCTCTCTCACTAGCGCTTTCTCTCTCTCTCTCTCTCTCTCTCTCTCTCTCTCTCTCTCTCTCTCTCTCTCTCTCTTCCCCTCCTTCCTTCCTCCCCTCCCTCCCTCCCTCCCCCCTCTCTGTGTACACATGCTTGTGTGTGTGCTCTCTCTCTCTCTCTGTGTGCACGCGCATGCGTGTGTCTGTGTGTGTGTGTGTGTGTGTGTGTTGTGTGTGTGTATGTGTTGGGGCTGTGCTGTGTGCCCCTGACATATGGAGTCCAGAAGCTGACAATAGTGTCTTCCTCAACCGCTTTTCTACCTTATTTTTTGTGGCAGGGTCTCTCTGAAGCAGGAACTCATGGACTCACTAGACTAGCTGGCCAATGAACTACAATGATCTGCCTACCTCTACCTCCTCAGATCTGGAATTACACTCATTTTTCCATGCCCAGCTTTTACATATGTGCTCTTTACTGACTAAACCATCTCTCCAACCTAGAATGAGACATTTAAATCAAGTGATTCAAATTCTTTCTTGCCTTGGCATCTCTAACTAATCTCTATCATTACCTCTATGCAGAATGTTCACTCTCAACTCCCTTCAATTACTATCACTAAAAATATGACCTTAGGATAGGTGATGGTGAACTCATCCCAGCACTCAAGTTGCAGAGGCAGGTGGATCCCTGTGAGTACAAAGCCAACCTGGTTTACAGAGCTACATGATAGCCAGAGTTACATAGTGAGAATATGTCTTCAAACAAACAAACAAACAAACAAGGCCTTAAACCATGCACAGTGGTAGGGGCCTTTAAACCCTGTACTCCAGATCTGGGGAATCACCATGAATTTGATACCAGCTTGGTCTATATATTGCAGGATGGCCAGAGTTACATAGTGAGAACCTATCTCTAAGAAACAAAACGGAACAAAACAAAATGAATATATATGATCTTCAGAGAGCTGTAAAGGAAAACCAGCAGTTAAGAGCACAACCTTTGCAAAGAGCTCGTGTTTAATCCCCTCAATAGAGAGCTGACAAGTGCAAGCATGCGTGCGTATGCACACAAGCACAAGCACACACACACACACACACACACACATGCACACACCAAAAATATTTAAAAATAAATGTAAACTTATTGTACTAAAAAGCTGACTCTCCAGCCATGAGATTGCTTGCTGCCAAGCCTGTCAACTCAGTTCAATCCCTGCAACTGGAGGTGGAAGGAAACAACCACACAAACATGCGGGGGGGAGGGGGGGTTTATATAAATTTTTTAGTACGAATTTCTTAGAAGCTTCTCCAATTAGCACACCCTCCTAAAGTTAACAGGTATGCCCATGACATCTCAGCCACGTTATTTTTTTATTTCAAGTTTTCTTTGTTCTTAACAGGTATGTCTCATATTCAAATAGTAATGTAAGTTCTAAGAGCACATGAGCCTTATAATCTTATTCATCAGTGAATAAGCCTGTAATACATCTGACACCCAAGTAAATATTCACTAATTTCACACTTAAAATTACTCTTGAGTACATATTTAGCCTCGAAAAGTGCTTGAGACCAATCTCCAACTCCAAAAAAAATTTTTTTTTCTAAATCATCCCCTGAGGTTATTAGCAAATACATATAAAAATGCACATTTTTAAGTGTAAAAAAAAATGCCTGAAGAGTGACTGCCAATTGTTAAAGTAAATAAATGTGTTTTCTAGCTTATTTTCCCTATTTTTTAAATTTTCTATAATAAACTTCTAGGCTCAGGAATTAAAGGTTATGTTGCTGACATTCCAACTACAAAATACTGGAAAGTCTTTTGATTAGATTAAATGACAAAGATAAACTGGGGATGAAGCTCAGTGGTAGAGTAGATGTTTATCATGTGCAAGGTCCATGGTTCTAGCCTCAGCACCACAAACAATAAGATAAAACAGATACAAAATAATTTAGCTTAAAGAGTCAACTAATTTCTTAAAAAATATCCCAGTATTTGTGATTTTACTGGCTATAATTAGTTCATCTGGTAACTTTTTGATAATTTCACACATGTATACAATGCATTATGATCCAGCTTCCCTAGACTTCTCCCAACTTCATGCTTTCTTCATTATAGGAATTTTTTTAATATCTCACAGCATCCAATTAGTGTGGCCCACATTCTCATGGGGGGCATCCACTGTTGCAAGGGCACCTCAATGAAAAATGCTGTCCCTCCCTCCAAGAGCTCCTCAGCTCCTCCCTGATCCGTGCTGTAATTCTGAATGCCTTAATACTACCCAGGCTCTGTCAGTCTCAGACCATTAATGATCTGGTTATTTAGATCACAGAAGTGTCTTCAATGATACTCTCATGTATTCTGTGTGTGTGTGTATGTGTGTGTGTCTGTGTGTGTGTGTGTGTGTGTGTGTGTTCAGATGTATGTGCACATGCCTGTAGGTCAGAGGTCATCCACAGGCTCCATCTACCTACTTTTTTGAGATAGCATCTTTCAATGAACTAGTGCTTACTACGTAGCCTAGGCTGGGTAGGCCAGCTACCCCAAGGATCCTCAGCCATCTCTCCCAGTGCTAGGATAGCAAGTCCATGCCACCACAACAGTGGATTCCACGACTTCTGAAGATGGAATGCCTGCTCACAAGTAACTTCCTCATAGATTGAGCTATTATCCCCACCACATACTTATTTATTTTTAATGCCACAGAAAGGGCTGGGAATGCAGCAGTGTAGCAGTATACAAGCCAGGTGCTTGTATACTCAGGACTGCACAGGTAGATACATGAAAAGAACAGAAAGCACACTACTAGTATTCAGCAAACTTTAGCACATTTCTACGATTCTGGATCTGGATCTAGAGGCGAAAGTGGAAAAGGCATTAGCAATAACTGAGTACTTACACTTGCCAGGCACAATGCTAAGCACTTTGTGTAAACTGTTAATTCATTTGCTCTTCAAACTATATTTTAAAGAAATGAAAATGTAGACACCAACAAGTTAAATCACCTACCTGTAATTATAATCCACTATCAGATTGTGATTCAAACTAATAAAAACCTGCTACAGTCTACAGACAAATCACATTCTACAAAAGAAGAAGAAACTTACACTCCCATATAAAAGTTCTATTAGTCTTAAAACTGCATTCCATCCCATAGGAATATTCACAAAAACAAAACCCAAACAAGAATTCCCATCTTCTGAGGATACTGACTTTTTACAGCACACTGCAGATATATCACTGGGCTTTATAATCTGTGCAATAGAGGGAAAACAACCTTTAAAACTTCAGAATATTTCACAGAAAAATTCAATTATTAACAAAATGAAGATGTAGTTCAAAGGCCAGTGGACAATAAAGATCCACTTTACTACTACTACTACTACTTTGAATATCTAATTCTGTTACTTCTCCAGCCTCATTCCCTGATTTAACTTCAATTATACTCTCTACTTTAACCTAAAGATCCTTGGCACTATAAAATTTTAAATTAGCTAGATTCCCATTATATATAATATTTACTGAGGGAAAGAGCAATAAGACTCTCCCAAGGATCCTGTGAGTGTTAAATGAGATAAGACATGCAACATTGCTGCCAAAAATCTGAGCTCTGAGTCTAAATATGAATGCTGGGGCACTGTCCACAGGCTCAGCACTGACTGTCATGTCATCTGGATATCTGCCATACATAGTCACATCTTGCATTCTCAGAGGCCAATGTCTCCCTTCTCAGCTTCCTCCTCTCATACTGTGTGCCCTCTCCTGTCCACCCAACTCGCATGCTCTATTCCACTCTAGAAAACAGAACATCTACTTAATTCAGGAAATAGCATTTCTTCATTCCTTTATCACACTGTATCATCAGTCTTTAAGTAGGTACAGCGCTAAGAGACTTCAGAGCAGGGTATCTTCCTGATCTTGAAAGGCAAAGCATCTCACTGAAATCTGATGCTTAGTAAACCACTTAAGCTTGTGTTTGCTTACATCACATCTTATTCCAGAAGGGGCTGGAAGTGTAGCTCCTTGGTAATGAGCTTGCCTAGCACTGCCAAGATCCTGGCTAGATCGCAGCTTCCAAAATTGGGGTGGAAATGTACAACAACAAAAAATAAAAATAATTCTATTAAATACTACACTTTTTATTAGATATTTTATTTACATTTCAAATTTTATCCCTATCCCTCATTTCCCCTCCAAAACCCCCCTTTCATATCCCCCTCCCCCTGCTCACTAACCCACCCACTCCCATTTCTCTATCCTGGCATTCCCCTACACTGGGGACAAGACCAAGGGCCTCTCCTCTCATTGACGTTTCACAAGGCCATCCTCTGCTACATATGCCTTTGGAGCCATGGGTCCCACCATGTGTACTCTTTGGTTGGTGGTTTAGTCCCTGGGAGCTCTGAGGATACTGGTTGGTTCGTATTGTTGTTCCTCCTATGGGGCTGCAAACCCTTTAGCTCTTTGGGTCCTTTCTCTAACTCCTCCATTGCATACTCTGTGCTTAGTCCAATGGATGAAATACTACACTTTTTAAAAATTTTAATGAGGTACGCTTGACAACTGAAGGATATATAGCTATTTTAGGTGTACTATTTGGTTTGATATGGGTGTAACTGTGAAAGTCATCATTATCAGGCTAGCCAATGCTACCAATTATCTCACATCTGTACCTTTAGTTTTGGTATGACTATTTACGATGTAGTCTCTTATGAAATCTCAAGTAATCTACTAACCTCCATTCTACTATAGGTGACATTTTTAGATCCCACACAATTGAGACCATGAAGTATTTGTCTTTCTGTTTCTGGGTTGTTTTATTTAGCAGAATGCTTCCCAGGTTCACGAATACTTCCACAAATAGAATTTTTTTTTCTTCCAATGGCTACTATGTCTACGTATATATGCATGTATGTCATATTTTATTTATTCACTCTTCATCAAAAGATGAAGTTTTAAGTTGTTTCCACATCTTGGCTGTTCTGAAAAATGCTGAAAAGGAACATGAAAGTACAGATATTGCTAAAATGTATTTCTAGTAAGCATAGCAACGTAAACAGATAAACTACAAAAGTAATACTTTCTATATTGTGCAAAAAATTCCCAGGCAATTTTCAGGTATACTGTTCCTACAATAATTTTTTTAAGGCAAACTACAGCATCTTTATATAACTAGTTCCTCAAGTCACGGCTACCACATGACAGTAGTTAAATAGTGCTTTAAAGTATATGCAAACACCCATCTGGTTTTTTCCTTTAATCCCCCTTAATTCTTCCTCAGATCCATCCTCACAAACTTAAGACCTGAATGTACATAAGACAGCAAATTCACAAATGCAAATCCCAAAACTATAGGGCACCTATCACTACAATTTTAAAAACCAAAGTATAAATTTTAATTAGAATCAAGAAGGAAGTAGCAAAGGTTAATAAAATGATGACATGTGGCAAAGAAGACCTCCAAGATGACGAGAATGAGGACACACGTCTTGAATGGAAAAGGTCAGACATTTTCTGGTAGAGAATAATAAAGGGGTGGATGAAGAGCATGTTGGGACCCAGCATTGGGTGGTTTTAAAAGGAAAGAGAAACAGTGGAGGAAAGAAAACATGGGTCTGCAAAGTATAAAATATGTTGAATAGCAGATGAAAACATCACAAAAGGGGCGGGCACAGTCATCCCATACGCCTGTAACCCCACTTGGGAAGTGGAAGCAGAAGGATTAGGAAAGCATCTGGACTTCAAGACTAGCCTAATGAAAACAAAATCAATTAAGCTGCATAGCAAGACCCTGTCAAAGAAAGAAAGAACAAAATTCAAGCATTGAAAATCACTTAACAAACACAAATCATTGACTGTCCTTACTCTGAAGATTCTTTAATGAGACTGTTTAATACTCAGAAATCACGTTAATAGGAGATACACTGCTAGTATTTTTTAAACTCAAAATCCAGCACTTAACTCAGTAAGAGTTTTTGAAGTGTTTCACTTACATAATGGGAAGTTCAAGATCAGAGAGAGGCAGAGAAAGTGAAAATAACTGGAGGCTAAACAGTTGCACAGAGGCCAAGACCAGTTCACATCAAGATCTGCACCACACATAAGACCAGCTCACATGCAAGATCTGCACCACACATAAAGTTCAGCTCACATGCAAGATCTGCACCACACATAAGACCAGCTCACATGCAAGATCTGCACCACACATAAGACCAGCTCACATGCAAGATCTGCACCACACATAAAGACCAGCTCACATGCAAGCAGCACTCAGCAGACCCATCCCAGTAAACTTCTTGTCAGGTTTGGAGGTCCTCTGGATCTGTGGGAGAAGCTGGGCTAGGGTGAGGTGATTACCACTGTCTTTAAGAAAAGAACACTCAATCCTCACTATTAACATTCTCCAACTCCCTTTCGCCTTAATCTAAGTTAGTTCTCTGAAAAATTACATGATTGACAAGCCTAGCTGGAAGAAAAGTATTCTGGGGATAGTAGCCATGATGGCTGTGCAGTTGTACAAAGGGCCAAATGAAATAAAGCCAAAAGTTAAATCAATCATTGGCCTAGGGTTCCCTACCCCAGTAGAACTTTCCTAGTAATGAAGTTCTCTGAGGAGGAAATGTTCAGCTTAAAGAACACAAGATTGAGAACTGTGATTTAGCAGAGACCCATCCCTAAAATCAGCAACAAAGAAACCAGTCAAGGGAAATGTTTACTGGAAGTCAGACTAGAAAGTGTCAAAAAAGACTGAATACAAAAAAATCCTACAGATCCTGAGAGAGAAAAATGGAGACAGCAAAAACAGCCCACTTACAGTTTGGTGTTAGAGATCATCATCTAAAACCAGGCTTGAACCTCACACAGGAAATTCGAAGGGTGTTTTTGAAACAAATACTAGGCCAGTCCTCAGAAGACTGTTGCTCACAGAAGACACTGGAATCTCCAGATAGGAGAGAACATGCTAATAAATGGTATAAGCTCAATCTGGACAGTCACCCTTTAATCTAGAAGAAACACACATACTGAACCATAGAATAAAAGGCTTTATGTAAACATAGTATCTTTAGCTATGGGGGGGGTTCAGTAGACAGCAGTATATTTGTGATGTTTTGTTGTTAACTATTTTATAAATCATCATAGAAGCTAAATCAAACACACAAATACCTAATTTTGAAGGGATAAAAAGGCATACTTGAAGGGGAAAAAAAAAGATGTCATGTTTCTTCTGGGAGTTTTTAAAGGCTTATACTAATTAAGTCATTCTAAGTGAGGTTAAAAGATAACAGCCATGCTTCTGCCTAACCTAAGAAAGAAACATTCTACAACTTGCTTTCAGAGCCACTGTACAGGCTAAGCCCTCAAGTCCACTCCTCCTGTACTGCTTGCTGCCTGCCTCCTTCCCACCTTCGTCTGCTTACTTCCACCACCCACCCAAAACTCCCCTTCTCAAACATAGGTCATTCTCATGCTCAAATGTCACATTTCTTCTCCCTCTTGACAACAGAAGACTCAGAGTTTATAATCAAAATGCTCAAGTTATTCAAAATGTCTTCTGATTTGCCCTAAAATTTTTAAAGTAACTTTTCATTCTCCAGAGTATGTACACATTTAGTATTTTATGTGTTTTCAATTATAAAATAATTTTTTCATTTCATTTTCCAAGTTAACCAGCAAAATCAATGTGCCAAGAAATTTTTATCGAATTTTTCTGGTGGCTTCCCACATGACCTAGCACATGGCTGAGAAATCCAATTTTAGATGCTCATTTCCTCTACACACACACTAGGCATACCTCTGAAGACAATTACCTTCCTCCTTATTCCTATATTTGTCTCTCCTGAAGGCTCTTTCATTTACCTCTATGTGAAGTTTACATACCTACGTCTACCTCAAATTCTACAGAAGCCTCTTTCTTCTCCCCAAAGTTTATACTCCATTATTATGCTAATCAACATTAGGCTCACCGTGTTCATATGTATAAGCATATACAACATACAAGCTGAAAAAAGCAAAGCTCTGGAATCAAAGAAACCCAGTTCAACATATAACATGAAATATTGGGCAAGATGCCTGAGATCATAAGGCATCCATTTTCTCACATCTTCTATGAAAATAATGCTCTGACAGGTTTAGCCTCACATCTAAACACACTGATTCCTGGGAAGCAATTAGCACAGTGTGGAACCTAGTAAGAGTCTAGTTAATGTAAGTGTTACTCCCCCTGGCCTATGCTAGCCTGAGTTCCCCACAGGTAGACTCGGGTTCTATTCTTCTTTTATTTGTTCATATTCCTAGTTTGCTATCTCTTTCATCTATTTGGTAATTGTTTGGTTGATAAAACTCAGCAAATTAAAAATAATCACCTAGTTAGTTCCTAACTTGGTCCAAACTAATGAACATCAAAAGTGGCTTATTAATTATTATTAGTTGCTATTTTAACATTCACTTAATTATGCTATAACTTTGTTACTATATGCATAAATACATAACTGCAAGCATAATTCTAAAAGTATTCACATCATATTAAAAATGACTACCCAATATCCAAAATGGTTAGTACAGTTACTTATAAGTCCAAATTAACCTAAAACCATTAGCATTAACCCAAACAAAAATTAAACATCAGCAATTATCTCTGTTTATCCTTTTTGTATCAAAGCAAGCTAAATCTTAAACCCTCATTTCCAATTGGCACTTCTGAGTTCTCCTGTGCTATGAGATCATAAGCAGTGACCAGTGGGACTCCTGAAAGTCTTATAAAGACTAGCAAAAAATGGGATGTTTCTAAACAAACTTACAGATAATGTTAAACATGCAGAACAGATGAAGTTCAAACAGATATGAGTAGGTTCTTTAGTCCTGTGCCTGAAAATACAACGTAAATACAGCAATAGCCAAAGACTGCAGAAGAAAACGAAACAGCAGGAAGGCATCAAAAGAAGGTTCTGGAAAATACAGTCTGCTGTCACAATGTAAACACCAGCACAGGCATGACTCAACGTGGCAGACGTACAGCACACTCCAGCCAACCACTCGAAAATGACATTAATAAGGCAGTGTCTACTGGGTAAGTCTTAGGAGTGTGGGGTGAGTGACAATTAAAAGCTTGGATTAATATTTTTCCAAAGATAACCTGAAAAATTCCCTACTAAATTTGTGAATGCCCCACAGCATAAGCATTTGTCACACTTCTGGATAAAGTGGCCCTTTAAAATGGTATTATACTTAAGAATAGTGGGGTTTGTTGAGACTTTAATACATCTAAAACACATACCTTAAATTTTTCATTTTATACTCCTGTAATATACCAAATAGGTGAAGTGATAAAATCTTAAGATAAAATATTTATATAAGCACTAAAGAATGTTACTGTGATTGATTAAAAATTATAGAGTATTTTAAAGCTAATGTTGGTTGTTTAAAAATTCTGAAACAATTAGCTGTGTGTGTGTGTGTGTGTGTGTGTGTATAAAAAAAAAATAGTGTCTAGTCATTCTACATATTTTCCCAAACTGAGCTTTCTGCACATACACATACATATATATATGCAGAGACAGAGAAAGAACTTGCATACTTTTGCCCTTCCATGTTTTCTCAGAAACTATTATTTCAATATTTTGATGAGCTCAACCATTCCCTTCTGGCTCAATCCATTGATGCTGTTTATGTTAAACAAAAAAGTTTTTCAAAAGTACTGATTTAGAATATACTCTCTACACTTCCAGCCACTATCCTTAATCTGAATTAGGTTTTAATCATGTGAATTTTTTTGTTTGTTTTGTTTTACAAGACAGGGTTTCTCTGTGTAGCCCTGGCTGTCCTGGAACTCACTCTGTAGGCCAGGCTGGCCTTGAACTCAGAAATCCACCTGCCTCTGCCTCCCAAGTGCTGGGGATTAAAGGTGTGCGCCACCACTGCCAGGCTATGAATTACTTTTTTAACTAAAAATATATATATGCATATACACACATACAATTTAAATGTTTTACTATGTAATATTATAAATATTGGTTCTACATTACTACAACATTTAAGACAATGGATCTATTAATTTTGATGGTATCATTGCCTATCTCTGCAAGAACACTTTTTTTTTGTTCAAAACTAAGAACAAGTCAGACTTAAAGACAATTTATTCTTAAAATACACCAACATAAAACCGTTGGAAGGTAAGCTTCAATGAAAAGGTGTGTTCTAGACTGTTTTAATAAAAAGTAAATTCCACAGAAGTTCCCAACAGTTAAGTATTAAAAATACTAATCTGGAGAAGAAAACAAAGAGTGGGGTAGCTGTCAATTTATGAAGCTATTAAACATGCCAACAGTGAAACAACCACTTTCACAGGGAACCACAGAGAAAAATTCTATCACAGTTCTTTCACAAGTTTTCAAATTGCAAACTCCACATAAAATGAAGTTTTCTCCTGTGCTCACGTCTACATCTGTCCATTACCGCTGTCTGGAATGTAGCAGGGTTTGCCTGTGACTCCACTCCCTGAAGTGTGAAGTGTCACTGTCCATTTATGTGCCAGGCTTAATAAAACAAATGGAACCATAAAAGAGAACTACCCCAAAAACTCTTTAAACGAGAAAGGGCCCTACAGAGGCCATACAATTCAAAGCAATTTTCAACACACTCTTTCACAAGTGATTTTTCAATCTACATTTCCCTAAACACCAGCCCTACTGACTGTATTTTCATAAACTTATTAAAATTCTATTATTCAACTTAGGTACTGTGCAGCTGTATAATCTGAAACTTTAAGTGGAAATTTTAAAATTAATATTTGAACATCAGGGAAAAAAAAGAAAAACTTGAGATCAACAGAAATAATTCTGAGGTCAACATTTCAGCAAATTTATTGAAAAGCACTACAGCACAACTTAACTTTGTGTGATGATTTTCCCCACTAAGAATCACCGTGTCTTTTCAACTGTGCCATAAATAACTACAGAGAAAATTAAAAGGGTTACAGCTTATTAAAATTCCATCTGCGCTGATTTCTTGATGTTCTCAGCATAACATGCTTGTTAGAAGAGTCAATAAACACCAGAGTTCTAGATCACACTCGCCTTTCTGCCAATCACATTTGTTAAGGCATTATGTAATTATCTACTAATCAAACACTTCTGCCAAAAAAAAAAAAAAAATCCTACACTACTATACCACTTAGAAGCCAAAGTAGTTCTGTTCTACTCCTAGGGGAGACAATAAGCCCTCAAGCTACACTCCTATTTAACTAGTTTATTTAACTCTTATTTAACTAGTTTAACTCTTATTTAACTAGTTTATCACTGTTCCTCTCTTCACTTGCCATATTTTTATTAGAAAATAACTATTTGAGCATAAAACCATCCAATATATCCCTCCCTACATACTATGTCCCTAAAGATCATTCTATAATCCTTTATCCAAGGCAACCAGTGAGGACTTGCCTGTTTCAACTGAACAGGATCTGGTAAGTTTTTTGAGTACCTTAAGTACACTGGTCATTATGTTCTATACCCTGCAACTTCCAGAGTGCCTGACAACGCTTACCAACATCCTTCTTCTTTCTGCAACAGGAAATAGCTTGTCACAGAACTCAAAGGAAAACTGCTTAGATCTAAAGACTCCTGAACACTTTCCCGAGCAGCTGTTAGGGACTCCCAGACGCCTGTTGGGCTACCACTGCAGTTAAATTAAAGTGAATCACCTTATTCCTCTTTAATCCTGCTGTTCTTCCAGAAAACCTAGAGATCTACCTTAAAAATAAACACAGCAGGAAGAAAAATAAGTTACTCTAGCTCCACCACTTTGCCCCAGGAAATCATTTCAGGACCTTTACATCATTGCTTAAACCACACCAGATCAGTTATATAAGACAATGAAGGCTTTAAAAGCATACAATCTTCTACTTAACCTTACCAAACGTATTTGCAAGTTTTAGTTAAGTGCTAGAACGTTCTGTGTTTAAAGAGATACTGGTGCACTCCATCAGAACTATGCTGTCCAAATCCACGTCACAAATATCCTGCACTTGGTAAATTTTAGGTGTGCTTCTGGTTACCTGCTGCGCTTTCTGCACCCTTTGTCACTCAGTGATGCTCTCAAACAGCAATATACTTTCCATCCCTTAAATCGGCCTCGTACCCCCACAAAAACACACCAGACT
Organism: Mastomys coucha; assembly: GCF_008632895.1. Lineage (NCBI taxonomy): Eukaryota > Metazoa > Chordata > Mammalia > Rodentia > Muridae > Mastomys > Mastomys coucha. The sequence continues at coordinate 47,664,918 of NW_022196905.1, read as the reverse complement.
TTGACGTTTCTTCATACTAATACGGAACCCAGTAGTGCCACTAGGTGCTGTGGCTCTCAAAGAATCTCTTCAACAGCTTCCCCTGGGACAGGGCGCTCAGCCGGGCTCTCAATCGGTAAGAAGCTGCCAGCTGCCTTTGCAAAAGCAGCAGAGGCCAACTCCATACCGCATTGCTGTTGCTACTGCTGCTGCTGCCGCCGCCGCCTACTTTATCTGGCAGCTTTGGGAAGAGGGGAAATGAGCCCACTCCCCTCCAGACCCCAGTGGTCCCTTCGGCAGCACGAAAGAGAAACCACTGCATTGCTCTCAGCTGGGAAGCTCACAGGAGCCCACTAAAGGGCGAAGAAGCCACAGCGGAGGCGCCAGTCGGTGGACTAGGAAGGCGTCCGAAGTGCGACGACCGGCGCCAAGGCAACCGCGAGGCGCCCCCCTCGGGGATGGGGGTCCTGCGGGGAGTCCCGCCAAGCCTGCTCGTCGCCGCGCGGGCCTCACCTGTCAGCAGCGCCTGGCGCTCGCCCGCAGCCGAAGCCGAAGGAGACGCAGCAGCTCCGGCAGATCCGGACGCGCGCCGCCCGCGGAGGTGCCGGGGCACCAGGTCGCATCCGTCCGCCACGCCGGCCACCAACAGCCCGAACAGCAGCATTGCTGCCCAGCGCCGCCGGGGAGGGCGGCCCAAGGCCCGGCCGGGTGCCGCGGCGAGAGGAGCGCTCACAGGAGCCGCCGGGCACTCGCTCGCCGCCAGCTGCCCGGGGCCCCGCCGCCTCAGAAGCGGACTCCCGCCGGGTGCTAACCGGCTCCCTTCACCGGCGGCCCGCGGAGCTCGGCTCCCCGCCGAGTTCATTGGTTCCGGTTATTTAAAAAAAAAAAAAAAAGTGGGGGAGCGCAGCGGTACGGCGTCTTCCGACCCGGCGCGACACCCGCGCAGCTGCCGCGGCGACACCGTGATCCGCTGCTCTGGCGCGGTCAAGCCCCAGCCCAGCGCCCGCGCCGCCGCCGCGGCGCATCCCCCCGCCCCCTCCGGCCCGCGCCCGCCGTAGTACCACGCTCGCCCGGGACACCTCCCTCCCCTCACACACCAGCTCTCATACCAATCCCCCGCCTCCCTCAGCCCCCGCCACGGCGCAGGCGCGACGCAGCGGTACTGCGCGTGCGCGGTCCTAGGCCCCGCCCCTACGGGCGTTCCCAGATTGGTGGGCGGGGTGCGGTACAGCCGCCCAGGCTGTGGTTTAGGAGCCTGAGCGGGAGGAAAGCGTGTGTGTGTGTGTGTGTGTG
>NW_022196905.1:47653164-47663577 GCF_008632895.1 Mastomys coucha | reverse complement strand
TGTCGCCCACGCTGTGATCGGATGATGGGCAGCCTGGGGACCTGGATGAAGCTTGTCCACGTCACAGATCCTCTGAGTGCTTTTACCCCGTGGATCAGCGAAAACCTTACAGTAGGAAACAGCGGCCTCCCCTAACTTGGATGTTAGTGGGGCTTACCGGTTGCCAGCTTTGTAGAAGTGGAGGGTAACCCAGCCTAGCGTTGTATTTACTTGACAAACATTTGGCAAGGCGCTTACCTTGTGCCAGCGTGCTAGGAATTTCTCTAAGCAATTTACAGCGGCATGGTGTAACTCATCCTTCTCATCGCCATTTTACAAGGGTCGAAATGCAAGCCCTGAAATGTTAAAATAGCTTAAGCCAGTGGCCCATAGCTTATAAATGGACATGGCCCGATTTATCAACTACTGGATTGAAAAGTTCGAATAATTTGCTCTAGCTTTTTACTATTCTCCGTGCTGACATTGAGGACAGTCACCACCTCTCTACTCCCATCTCACTCCTTCTATAGAGTCTGCCAGCTGAACAGGTTGCCCCAACTACAACATAGACTTGACCATTTTGCTTATCTGCAATGAAGCAGAGTTTTGTGCGTTCTCTTGCAATTCTGCTCTAGAAAGGTTTAATTGGTCTAAAAGGGAGAAAGAACCAGAATCTATTTCGTCCAAGTAATTGCTATCATTGCATTGATACTATGTTATTGTTATTGTTGTTTGCTGTTTTTTATTTTGTTTTAATTGTGGTTGGGAGTGCTCAGGATGTGACCCCTGTGAACGGCACTCAAACGCGAGCTACAAACCTCAGAGACCTCTATCAAAACATTTCTTCAGAAAACCTTTGAAATGTAAAAAGAGATGTTGAACACACATACACATATTTAAGATCTCGTACCTAGGATTGTTAAGAATATAGGTCTGGCTACTGTTGGGTTTCTCTGTTAGCTTGGAGTTTAGATTATTTTGTTCCAGAAGTAAAGAAGTCAAATTAGCCTCCAAAACAAGTCTGTAGGAAACTTGACCAAAAGAACTTCAGATATCACTCATAGTGGAAGAGGCAGATACACATTGCAGAAAAGAATCAGGAATAATAATGAGGCTAGTCAACCACAATTGTTTCTTGATGTACTTCTTAGAGGCATTATGTTGGAGGGTGGGGCAGTTCCTTACAGGGCAACAGTAAGATTCTATTTTGCTTGCTGAAAGGCAGTGAAGTCATGTGTTTGCTGAGTAGACAGTACTGCTAGGCACCGGAAAACCAGGAAGTAAACAAGTTCGTTTCCTACTCTACAGGAGGCACCATTTAATTCATCAATATTTACTGAACACCTAATGTATGCCGAGCAAAGTATTATACGGTGGAGTATTATACTCAGTAGACTAAGAAACACTAAGTCAGAACTTGAAGCTATAAGATTGCTGACAGTCCTTTCCTAGGGAACTTTACCATCTTGGACGGGAGATAAAATTTATGTCTATTAAATAATTATAGGTTCTTACAAAGTTATGACAAGGAATCAGTTACTAAAGTGGGTAGTGCAAACTGTGTTACGGCAATAACAATATAAAACCAGGAAAACAAAGACAGGGCGCAGGCACTGAAACACAATAGTGGATTCAGAGTCATGCATGTTCATTTCTCTCTAGTGGGGCCACAGGTAAGGAACCAGCATTCACTATAGAGGCCTCTCTCAAGTGGACAGGGGCTAGAAAGAATTCTGTTTTATATATCTGTTTTATGGGTACCAAAGTTTTTGGCTAAGCAGCCGTGGTGCACAGAGGGTTACACTGTTCCGGTGCATCATAGCATAGGCGTAGGTAACAGATAAGAGCAAGTTCATTACAAAAAAAAAATCCCATCGGTAGAATTAGATACAGAATTAGATCGGTAGAATTAGATACACTTGCAAGCCACAATAAACACAGATCTTGAGGGGGTAAGAATCATATCCTCTTCCCAGGTTCCCTTTCTTTTCCCTAGTAACCTAGAGCTTCCTGCCTGTTGCTTCTCTTGCCAAAGTCCCTCAAAATCTTCCTGAAACACCTTTCCCTTGATGGCCACCCTACTCCTACAGCCCAGCCCCCTCCTTTTAAAGTCCAAATCTAACAACTTGCTATGTATTTTGCAGAATGTGTTCATGGTCTTGTTTTAACACAGTCTTGACTCCAAGTGCCTGATGGGCAGCCTTGAACTTTGTTATCAGAGCAACCTCGGAGCAACCTCAACTCCGTCTTTTCAGTGTGTCGCGGAGGCAAGTTAATTAGGAACCCAATTATACCTGCACCACAGAAATTATTGGTGGTTGCAGTGGAGTGGAAAAAATAGTAAGAAAGCCTTCCCTGGGTGCCTGGCACCCAGGTGCTTTGTACTTAGTGACTCTGGCCTCAGGCTCTGGGAGTGTATGCTAAACGTGCTCCTAAGTTAGGATTAAACGCGTCGCACTTTGCCTAAGCTGTTTGATTCCAGCAGATGAGCCCCAACTCTCAGTGCACGCCCAAAGCAGAAGCATTGGACTGGCTCCTCCCCATCTCTGGAGCAAACCCTCCTCATCCTCCATCCTTACTCCCCCACAACCTACATAGCCTGCCTCGGGTTCCAACTAGGAGAACCGGATCCCCGCTTGTAAGCTCCGGAGCCTCCCTGCAGCAACGCGCATGCCCACGGACTCCGGCGGCCGCCACAGGTCCGCGACTCTGGCACAGAGCGCGCCCGGGTTCCGTGGGCGGACTGTCCGCGCGCGCCCGACACCCGGGTGATGACATCACCGCGTGGGCGGGCGCAGTGGCTCTGGGAGGGAGCGCTGTGGGCGTGGGGCGGCATGAAAGTATCACCCAGGGGAATTCCGGCTGAAGTAGGGCCTGCCCACAGCTTCCCCGGCCTGACTGTGACCCCAAGGAGTGGGGGAGAAATGTTCCTGCCACATCAGGGTAGAGGAGCATCATGGGCAAATGCTCTTTGCTCGCCTTTCTTAGATAGCTCCTGGGCAAAAGCAAGAGTCCTCTTTGGGGAAGCCCAATTATGAACTGGGCCACGTTCATAGCTTCCCAGGAAATTAACGTCCTGAGAACTTTGAAATACTCAAAGTGATAACAGCTAATAGGGTTTCAAGATAAAGGCAATGAAAGTTACCAAATATGACTTCAAGTTGTGGAGTACATTAAAGCACTGAAAAGGGCTGGGGTGTGGGGGAGAGTAGTGAAAGTTGTTCACTAGTAAGCCACTTCCTATCTCAATCCAGTATGAACAGGTTATGATGCCTCATCCATCTTACTGAGGGTGGAAAACCTTTACATCTTTCTCTGGGAGTGGAGGAAGGAAAGCCAGTCCTCATAAGAAAGTCAGATTTACCCACCAAAGCCTAGTGGATCGGTGTTTTGTGACTGATCAAAATAAGTTTGTTCTGTCACTGGTTAATTTGAAGGGTTATAAGACAGATGTTGACATCTCTGATAAGTGCTAATGCCTGTGGTAGGAACAGTATCGGCGTTCCCTGTACGAGTGAAACTGGATGAAGAGAAAAGTAAAAATATCATAGCTGAAAATTACCAGAGATTGAAATAATGGTGCAAGCTAGAATACCAGCTCTTCAGACGATGGGTAGGGCAATTATGCAAGAGATAACACATGCCTTGCACTCGCGAAAGTGTATCTGATAGCAGGTGAGACCGAAAAAAGTAACTGATGAGGTGCAAAAATATTTATGTAAAATGCAAGAAACCACACTTCTGGGTGCAGGTGGCGGCACTCACCAAAAATACAGGAATGGGGTGGTAGAGAGTGGAGATTGAGAAATTCAAGGTCAGTGTAGGCTACTCGAAATAAAGAGAGACAGACACAGACACGGAGAGACAACACACAAGAGATAGAAACGAAGAGAGACCAAGCATCTAATTCACATGCTGATTCTTAATTTGCATAAAAGGCTGAGAAAATTGGAGTGGTAAAATGTAAACATTAGTCAAAGTGTCCTTCTGTGGGTCTAGGGTACCAATCATATTCTTAGTGTGAGAACTGGAGAAGTAACTGAGTGTTAGAATGTGTATTTCTCATGCACAGCCTCCGGGTTCAATCCCCACAACATACACACACATACACTGAGTTTGTAACACACCAAAATTTGATCAAGAAAAAAATTAGTCAAGTCACAGGCTACAAAACAAATATATCAAAATTAAAAACAAAGTTTTTATGTAATAAATTAAGGAAACAACCCCATTTTAATGGCACCAAAAATTAAATAGAATATTTACTAGTAACCAAGAATATGAAAAACCTCTACACTGAAAACTGTAAGGCTTCTCAAACAACATGTGAGGACACAGTTAAGTGGAAAGACAGCCTTTGCTTTGCCGTGTGAAAACTAAAAATACTGCCACTCCCCAAACAGATCTACAGACTTACTGAAATTGTTACCAAAGTTCCAGTATTTTTTTTCTCAGAAACAGAAAAAAACAATTCTAAAATTTGCATGGAACCAAGGAAGAAGCCAAATGGCTAAAGCAATTTTGTACCAAATAATAATAATAATAATAATAATAATCTAAAATTATAGCCTTCTCTGATTATAATACATATTTGAAAACTCATGTAATCAAAATGCACAGTGCTGCCATCAAAATAGACACATTAGCCAGTGGGACAGACAGAAAGCCTAGAAGTAAATCCAACTATTTATTGTCAATGAATTGTCAACAAGTATCAGAAACACACAACTGGGGGAGAATGGTCTACTTAATTGGTGGTGTTGAAAATCTGGATTTCCAGATGCAGAAGAACAAGAGTAGCTCATTATCTCACATCAGAATAAAACTCACCTCAAAGTGGATAAAAGCTAGGATGAAGAGATGGCTAGTGGTTAGCATACTGCTCTAGGATCTGGTTCCCAGCACCCACGTGGCAGCTTATACTCATGTGTAACTCCACTTCCAGAGGATCAGCTTGCCCCCTCTGTTCTCTGCAGGCATCTATCTGTACACATGTGATCTACGTGAACTCATCCAAGTATACGCACATACACATAAAAAATAATAAAACTTTAATGGATGAAAGATTCAAAATGGAAATAAAGGAGACATAAGACTGAAAAGAGGCAGAAAGTTAAAGAGCTAACTACAATTTGCAACAAAGACCACTGGCTTCTGCATCTCTCAGTGTCCCCAAGGAGGACTTTGGAGCCCCTTGTGTTTTGAAACAACACAAAAGGTTGGGAGAAAAATGAAGTTTCCATAGCCCATCATCTAAACACTCCTAAAGGAGACATGAATCCCCCATACCCTTCATTTCCTTCCACCTTTCTCTCCTGGCATCAGGAAAGGCAGATCCCAGAACAGTAGCAATATTAGCCACGCATGAGCTGAGCCAGCAAGTGAATGTGAGCCAACACTCCTCCCTCAGCTGTCCACCTGCAGTCTACAACTTCCCAGCAGAGCCTACCATTTTTGTAACAAAAAGGATAGCTCAGGGGAATATGACTATAGATCATATAGAAAGATGCTGGGAACCACAGCTTTAATTATGGCCTAGTGAAAAATTACTAGCTTACACTTACTGTGAGAACATGTGCAGTCTAACAGAGTATTTGTGGGTGTGGAGGACATTGGCCCTTCATTCCAGGAACTGAAGATTGCCACCAGCCCTCCCTTGCTGTGGGTTCTTCCCCTCTCCCTAGTTCTTCCCCCTCCCTTGACGCTTTCTCCTGCTTGTGCTTATATTGTCTTCCCTGAAGTAAAGTTTTTGGAGCTTGATCAGACATCTGTCTTGCTATCATTCTTTGTGTCTCTTGTCTCCTTTCAGTCTCCCTCTCCCCAGCCCTAGGACACTGTTGAATGTCCTGCTGGTCGGGGCAGAAAGATGTCATTAGGACGTGTCCCAAAGTCACATGATGCACCTGGAACATGTAGAGCATCACAACATTCTGGCCAAGGCCACCAAAGAGGTCCTAAAGTTCAACAAGCCATGCTCCAAACACAACAGAAGCATTGATTTCTATGTTGTGATCTAAGATTCCCAAGCGTCAATAGTAGCATCAGAGAGTAAATGAAGAGAGACACAGAAATGTAACTCAGCATATTGATAATAGGATAACCATAAACTTAAAAGGACAACATACAGGAGAAAAGATCTGTTTGGTCCATGATTCCAGAAGTTACTGTTCATGGTAAGCTGTCTCCATGTTTTCTGGGCTCATGGTAAGGATATGGTGAAATCATGGCAGTACAAAAGCAGAGAGAATGGGTCAGACCAAAGATATCACTTTCAAGGCCGTGCCCTACTTCCTCTACGTGGACCCTACCTCTTAAAATTTCCATCACATCCCCAAATAGTGTCAAAAGCTGGAGAAAAGAAATCCTTTAACACATAAGATTATTGGAGATATTTCATATTTAAAGCAAAACATTTCAATCCTGGTCCTTGAAAACACACGTCTATCCTTGTGTAGGCTAGTATCATATAAACCTAGCATGAGTTAGAGTCAGACCTGAGAGGGGGGGTACCTCAATTTTTAAAATTATTTCATAGGATCAGGCTATAGAGCACTTCTTAATTAGTGACCAATGTGGGAGGGTCATCATAAATCTGATCTGTCTGCCTCCAAGTCATGACAATTCTCCTCCTCTTCTCCCGCTCTCCTCCATCCCTAGCCTGGGCAATCTAAAAATCCCACCTCTGTTTCTCTGCCCAGCCATTGGCAAGTCTTTATTACTGGTCCAAGTCAGCTGGGGGCAGGGACCCTCAGTGTCTGGGAGCCTGGCTTTTGGGAGCCAAATTAAGACAAAGCATTATTCCCAACAAATCTATATGTCCTGTACTGGCTAGTTTTGTGTGTCAACTTGACACAGGCTGGAGTTATCACAGAGAATGGAGCTTCAGTTGGAGAACTGCCTCCATGAGGTCCAGCTGTGGGGAATTTTCTCAATTAGTGATCAAGGGGTGAGGGCCCCTTGTCGGTGGTGCCATCCCTGGGCTGGAGGTCTTGGGCTCTATAAGAGAGCAGGCTGAGCAAGCCAGGGGAAGCAAGCCAGTAAGAAACATCTCTCCATGGCCTCTGCATCAGCTCCTGCTTCCTGACCTTCCTGAGTTCCAGTCCTGACTTCCTTTGGTGATGAACAGCCATGTGGAAGTAAGCCAAATAAACCCTTTCTTCCCCAACTTGCTTCTTGGTCATGATGTTGTGCAGGAATAGAAACACTGACTAAGGTATGTCCCTTAACTGAAGAATAGATACAGAAAATGTGGCTTATTTACACAATGGAATACTACTCAGCCATTAAAAACAAGTATATCATGAATTTCACAGGCAAATTGATGAAACTAGAAAATATCCTGAATGAGGTAACCCAGACCCAAAAGGACATGCATGGACCTTGGAGGGCTCCCAAAGACTGAATTACCAACCCAAGAGCAAACATGGGATGGACCTAGGTCCTCAGCACATATGTAGCAGATGTGCAGCTTGGTCTTCATATGGGTCCCCCCAACAACTGGGCTGTCCCTGAGCCTGTTGCCTGCCTTCTTAGAGATCCTGAGTTCCTAAATAGACCACCCTGTATGGTCTCAGTGGGAAAGGATGTGCCTAGTCCCACTGAGCAACTTGAGGTGGGGATGTCAGTTGGGGGTGAAACCTAGAGTGAGGCTTCCCCTTCTCAAAAGGGGGGTGGGGAGGACTTGTGTGAGGGGGTACTGGGAGGAGAAGAAGGGCTGATAATTGGGTTGTAAAATGAATAAATAAATAAAAATTTTTAAAAGAAAATATGCTCTGAGAATTAAGGCAAAAGGAACATTGCATACTTCAGACATACAGTGGTGGAACTTGGTGCATGCTCCCTTTACAAAGAGGAGGAATTAGAGAGAGAGAAAGGAGAGGATTGCAGCATGATCAGAACCTAGTAGGACAAACTTTGAAACTTGTATCTCTATGTCCAATATCCCGAGTATGTAGTAGCCTGATGTGAGCCCCTACAGGGTCAGAAAATGAACCCCCAACAGACTTCCCACTCCTATCTTACATCTCCCTTACATTAACTCCACTTGTATGTAGCTTACTTTGGTAAGCATTTCATATTCTTGGTACCTCCAGTCTTCTAGAGTCTTGTTTCTTAGAGTTCATTCTCATGACTTCAAGGACCACCTTTTAGGGACTGCTTGCCAGAACATCTGGCCTGGCCAGGTCTTTCCTTTGAAATTTTGGTAGATTCTTGAATTTTCCATGCCTGTAAAACCAGCATTGCATAGGCAATGCCAAGGTCTACCTATAGTTTGGGTAAATGAATTTAAAGGGAGGGGGACTGTACAAAATAGGATATCCACGGAGAAAGGACCCCAACAAACAAACTGTTCTAGAAGAAAGGTACAGAAGCTGTGTTCGGGAACACTGTGGAAGAGCATTTGAGGGAAAGGAGAGTGAGTGCTCCAGGAGATGTGACAGAGCTCACAGGAATGGAGGTCTTCGAGGGGGTAAGTACTTCTTCCAGCGAAGTAGCTCAGAAAGCACTGAGGAGAGTGACATGACAGGTGTCTTTCTATAATCCTTACTCCATTAGCAGGAGTTAAGGCAGGCAGACCGAGCTACTTGATGCACCACCAGGGACAGCTCGGGTCTAGACTCCTGACAGAAGTAATAATGACAAATGGTGGCACTCCTGGGAAACGTGAAAGGTAAAACTAGTAAGCCATGGGGACCAAGTGATGTGTGACAGAGAAAGTATAAGTAAGTCTGTGTCATGAGTGATTATTGCGTATCATGAATGATTACTGGAGTAAAGTTGTCATTCTCCAGGAAAGACCATCAAGAAGAGCAAGCTGAGAACCAGGGCAGGAGGTGGAAGAAGACTGCTCACTCAGTTCGAGATCCACGCAATTTGAGACACCCAAAGGAAACCACATGGACACTCAGACACCCAAGCCTGAGTACAGAGGGAAAGGTCGGGCTGGAGATTTAAATTTAGGGATTCATTAGCATACAGATAGTATTTAAAGCCTTGAGATTATTCAGACGTGTCCCAAACATACCCTTCCTGTCTTGTTCTCTGTCCACTGAACAGGTGCAAATGAAACAAACAGTACTTATCCCAGCAAGGAACAAATTTATAGGCTTCACTATTCATAGAAGTATCATTAAATAAATATGTAAGGAACAGGAAAGACAGCCTAGTTTACTTAAAACAATCCAGAGTAAGTTTATTAAGAGAAATCAAGTAGCTTGTACTAAAGGATGAGATGTTAAGGAGAGTGTCTAATAATAAGTAGACAAGTTTGGAATAAGTTAACTTTAGAATCAGTCCATTTTCCACTGACCATAAATTAAATGTTTATAGCAGTCTTCTAGAACTACTACGATTACTAGTCAGGAGAGAAAGAGTTGGTGAAAGAATGAGTAGGTTATAGGTAGGTAGATAGACAGACGGATGGACAGACAGATGGTAAACAGACAGACAGACAGACAGATTATAGATACACAGGCACACAGACCTTAACAAAATTGGCTTGCATGATTATGGAGGCCAAAAAGTCCAATGATTTACCATCTGCAAGCTAGAGGTCCAAGGAAGCTTTCAATGTGGCTCAGTCCAAGTATGAGGGCTTCTGAGTTCAACAAGCTGATAGTGTCTATCAACCTGAAGTCTGAGAACCCCGGGACTACGCAAGCCAGTCTGAGTCCAAAGGTTGGGAAATCGAGAATTCTGATGTTGGAAGGTCCAGATCCCAGGAAGGATTCAGCAAGTCACCTCTCTGTCATTTCGGGTGCACTTGCCTGTTTGGTGGCTCTTTCCCAGAAGGATACTGAGTTACCCGCCAAACTTGCAGAAACACCCATATAGGCACACCTGGAACTTCAGAAGATTTTACCAGCTACCTAGGGATCTCTTATTCCAGTCAAACTGGCACTTAGAAATTACCTTCATAGACTACAGTAAATTCATTGTCTTACAATACTGGGGGCTGCAGGTTCAGAATGGGGAGGCTATAGGTCCAAAATCAAAAAAGGCAGATTCATTGGTTCCTCCTGAGGACTGAAGGCAAGGTCTGTCCCAGACCTCTGCTCTTGAGTGTAGGAACTCCTTCTCTCTATATCTCTTTACACTATTGTCCTTATTTTTCTTTCCCTCAATGTGTATGTGTTCGTGTATGTAAGTACATGACTGTGCAAGCATGTGTAGAGGGCAGAGAACAGCCTCAGGTGTCCTTCTTATAGGCCAAACGTGCACATCATCATACCTAGATTTTTGGCATAGGTTCTGAGGAATTAAACTCCCATCTTGGTGTTTGCAAATCACCAATATCGAGCCATTTCCCCAACCCCTGCATTTTTCCTCCATGCACGTCTCTCCCTGAATTTAAGGCCACCATATTTTATCAAAGTATAGATGCACCTGATGATGTCAACCTAACAGCCTATTTTCCAATCAGGCCATAAATAT
>NW_022196905.1:47638786-47653154 GCF_008632895.1 Mastomys coucha | reverse complement strand
CTTCAACCATTAAATGCTAGGTCATCAGTCTTGGTGGGCAAGCCCCATTACCTGCTGAGCCATCTTTCCTGTTCCCCCTTCCTCCCTCTTTCTCTCTTTTAAGATTTATTCATTTTATGTATGTGAGTACACTGTCTTCAGACATGCCAGAAGAGGGCATTGGGTCTCATTACAGATGTTGTAAGCCAGTATGTGGTTGGTGGGAGCTGAATTTAGGACCTCTGGAAGAGTACTCTGTGCTCTTAACCGCTGAGACATCTCTCCAGTCCCCCTTTCTTTCGTTCTCTTTTGGTATTTGTTTGTTTGTGTGTTTGTTGCTGTTGTTGTTAAATGGAAAGGAAAGTAACAGCCATCAAACAAGATTATATCCTGAGAAATGGTTAGGACTTTAACATATGAGTTTGGAGGAGGCACAATTAAACCCATACCAGCGTCTGGGGACTGGAGGGACTCTTAAATTTATACACTTGGTAGCACCTGGAATGAGCAGGCAATCAAACTGTAGACTGATAAAGAGCAGGACTTGCTAAGATAGCAATCTATACACAATCCCAAGAAAACCTCCCTCTGACATTAATGGACTATGAAAATAATGAGCCCATCATTCTCCTTAAGGCCTACTAAATGTTTCAGATTCAAAGGTTTTTTTTGCATGACCCTAAATTTAACCTGGAAAACAATTTAGAATTTAAAGTGACATAAAATAAATTTAGAGGTCTAGGTGGCAGCTAGGGAGCCTTAATTTAGCTGGGGGAATGGTTAATCTCTTTCATTCATGAAAGGCATTAATACACATAGGTTACTAAGGTCAGTTCTTGTGCTGTTTGCTAGCACCTGAGGTTTAAGGGCCTGATCACATACACACAGCCCCTCAAAAAAAAAATTAAACTAGTGATAAAATAGTATGCTATGTAACCACAGTCTAGCTGAAGTTCTAAGGAAGACTTAGATGACCGAAGAAGCTGTTGCTAAGTTAAAAGTTAACTAGACCAAGAGGAAGTGAAGGCATTTTAATCATAGCAAAATCATGGGCCCTTGCAGGCATGAAGCCTAGGGGTTCAAAGTAATACTATTGATCATTTCTGATCGTGGAGTGTATACTTATAACAGGAGCAGAAATGAGCAGAACAAGGTCTTTGTAAAACCAAAAAAAATCCTCAGTGGTAGTGAGGCTTCTTAGAATCTGGGAAAGATTGTTCACTTTTGTGCTAACAGGGCTGAATAGTCATGTAGGAGTGTAAATCCTTATGTGCTGGCAGGTTTATGTCAACTTGACACAAGCTGGGTCATCAGAAAGAAGAGAGCCTCAACTGAAAAAAATACCTCTGTGGGATCAGGCTGCATGCAAGCCCGTAGGTCTTGAAATGCACAGGGTAAGATGTACTGCTGTAGGGCATTTTCTTCATCAGTAATTGATGGGGGAGGGCCCAGCCCATTGTGGGTAGGGCCACCCCTGGGCTGATGGTGCTGGATGCTATAAGAAAGTATGATGAGCATGCTGTGGTGTCCAAGCCAGTAAGCAGCACTTCATACCCTCCATGGCCTCTGCATCTGCTCCTGCCTCCAGGTTCCTGCACTGCTTGAGTTCCTATTTTGAACCCTCCACCTGCACTGGGTATGGTACATATTGTAGTTCATGTCAGATATAGTCAAGTTGACAACCAAGAATAGCCACTACAATCCACCCCTTGTCAACTTGACACAAATAATATTTCATGTCCACATGAAACAATAACAAAATCATGAATATGCCTAACATGATATAACTATTCCTCGTACAATCACAAACACATTTGTAAATTTACAGTGGGGCAATGTCCCTTGGGAACATTCTTTTAGTGTCTCAACTTAAATACCAATCGATGTTAAAGAAATTGGAAGAAAAATGTATTCTTAACAAAATAAGACATAAGCGTTCATATTACTTTATAATCCTCATTTCTGCAACTGATTATGTGGCCTTAGCTGGTATTTATAACTACCTTCCTCTACTACCCATTCTGTATTTCCTTCCCCCTCAGCAAGCACCTCAGTGCTCAAGAGGCTGAGGCAGAATGATTTGTAACTCTGAGGTTAGACTGCAATGTAAGTTTCAGGCTAGCCAAGGCAATGCAGTGAGACCCCCGCATACATGCCACCCCAACACAACTCAAAAACAAAGCAGTAACCACAAATGCCTCTACCCTTTTAATTGCACTGAAATGGTTCATGGGATCCTCCATAATCTGACCCTATCTGCCAGTCTGACTTCATTTCCTATTGCTTTCCTGCTCATTCAGTTGCTGCAACCAATCAGTCTCCTCATTTCTTCTGGAACAAACCAGACATCTCTTTGCCTCATTTTAAAATGTCATTCCCATAGGAATCCTAAAGACTCCTAGAACCAATTCCCTTTGGATATTGATGAATAAGTATACTTTGGAACAGAATAGTTAGCAGTATCAATTGCAGCAATAAGGTTAAAGATAACACTTAACAGAGTGCAGAGATACCTCTCAGTTGTTTTTTTTTTAAGTGTAGATAATCCTACATCATAATCCTAACTCCAGAGGAGTAAAGTATTGCATCCAAAAATTCAGCAAAGAAATACCTTTTAATATGGGAAAGAATTGTCTAATGTTAAATTATACCTATAAATATCCTGCTAGATCTGATTCCATTAAAATGAAAATTACACTCTTTATCAAAAAGATACTCAAGAAAAATAAAAGTAATAGTAAATTGGAAAAGTTTATGTAATAAACTTGACAATGGGAGAAATTTTTATATTAAAAACTAGAAGTAAGAAAGATAAAGAAAAAGAAAAAGAAAGAACAAGATTCTGATCTATAAGAATGGAACTGTACGCAGGTGACAATGGATCTAGCTGACTAACAATGAAAGGGGTGATTTAAGGTCATAAGAATTTTTTTTTCTCCCATGAACAGAATTATAAAAATATAACTATGGCAACTGAATTGTGAGATAAGATTACGTATATGCCATCACTATGCCTAAGCAACAATAACCCATTTTAGAAAGTAATTCAAATATGAGTTTGCAATAGCCAAATGGTGGATCCCATCCAAACATCTATCAGTCGATGAGTGGATAGACAAAATATGTCATTTTACACACAGCAGCTTATTATTGAGAACAGAATTCTGATGTGTGCTACAACATGGATGAACCTGACATTATAATAAAAGGGATCACCCAAAAGGGATAACACAAAAAAACAAACAACATATTATCCCATCTATACAAGGTATCTATGTACCAGGTATCTGGGACATTTAAATTTATACAGGAAGAAAGTAGAGTGCTATTGTTTAAAGTCCGGGAGAGAGAAGAATGGGGTGTTCTTGTCAAATGGGCCGGGCTTCAGCGTCAACGATGAAGATCTCACAGGAGATGGGTAGTAGTGATAGTTGCACAATACTGTAACCATACCTGTACCAATGTATTTAATTATAGACTTCAACGTAGTTAAAATGGCAGTGTTACATGATGTAGATTTTATTATGGCAGAATAAAAGGAAATCTTGACAACCAATAAAATCTTGAAAATGACTCAGAAATTCTAGTTTCAGAAGTTACTCCTGTGAAAATGAAGTAAAATTTAAGCCAAGATTTTTATCAAAAATATTATTTGTAATTGCAAACAACTCTTGCGTACAAAATAAATGGTCACATAATCCTGGAGTACTCCCACTAAACTGGCAGCCACAGGACAGCAGAGACTTCGCCTCTTCTTGCTCTGCACTTTATCCCCACCTCCTTCCTCTGTGGAACACATCAAACACTCAATGGATGTTGTTTCACTAATTAACATGGTGAAGTGATGGGTACACAAATATTCTAAAGGACTTTAATGACATAGGAAAATGGTTTGATAACAGTTGTGAAAAATACAGGCTAAAACCTGCGTCTCATTTCACTTCAGCTATGTAAAACAAGGGCTCTCATTAAGCAAAATAATGAATTCCCTTATTGTTCAAGTCATTCTTGAGTTATGGCTTATTACATCTGAAAGCTTCCTAGCTAATCCTCCCACCCACACAAGAACTTCAGCCATAAAGAGCTCTTTGCGCTCTCCCAAAGCTTATTAAGGAGAAAAGCAGAAAGTTTAAAACAAACAAATAAACACATGGAGTGGAGATTGTTAATAAGAATTATCTGACAGCAAAGCGGGGTGGGGGTGGGGAGAAAGTTGTTTAATCAATGCACAGAAAAGGTAAAGCATCGTAAAACACAGCTGTGTGCAGCAGTTTAGTGTCGGATTTGACAGCTTTACAGTGTGAGTAATTTTTAAAGCTATTCTTATAATGATAGATATTTGCAATAATGATGTGATGTGCTACGTTTTGTTTTTTTGTTTGTTTGTTCGTTTGTTTGAGAAGATGGTGCTTTATGTAACAGGATTTTTGGTAGAATGCTTAAAATATTTAACATTAAGAGCAATAAGCTGAAGTTATGGTAACTTCACTCAACTAGAGCGCCTTCTTTCCTAATGTTGCTCAAAGCATATGATATCTATCTATCTATCTATATATATATATATATACATATATACATATATATATATACATAATTTCATTTGGCAATCCAAAAATTCTTGAATTTATGTTGAAAATTGGGTTTTTGTACACTTTGGAATGCACGGTGGGTGTCCTGGGATGGAGCAGAGGGCTTACCTGAATTGCAAGTCCCTCCTCTCTGCCTTCAAATGCTGATGGATCTGGGGTGGAGCTTAAGGACCTCTGTTGTCAACAGATGCCAAGTAGACACTTGGACACTTAGAAGTTCCAAAACAGTGGAATTGAACTAATTAGACTTCATTTAGAAATGACTAGAGATTTCTGTGCTTTTCTAATCCTTAACCTCAGAGCACAGCCATACTTGCTATCCTACCCATAAAGGGGTTAAAGGAAAATAGTAACAACCCAATAACCTAATAACTAATAATCAATAACTAATACCCAAATAACTTCTCGATTTCTAAGTTAGGCGAGGATCATATCAGTCCTGACTCTGCAGGTTTTTGAGCCTGGGTTCAACTCAAAAATCTGATTTGATATTAATAAAATGAAAGAATGTGTCAGCAACTCTATCTCAGGTTTATATTTAATATCTATTAAAAGGCAATGAGGTATATGCCATTACTGGTAGCTTGTATCAGCATAATGTTCCAGGAGCTGGGTGCTTTGACACTAGCTCTCTTTTTTGTGGTTCTTTGAGATGTTACATCTCTGATTCTGACAGCTAGATAAAGGGTATGTTATTTGTAAGTCACTTAGGAGACCATTAAGCAAATATAGAGTATGCATGTGGTGGCGTTTCTTATTGTCCTAACCAAACATCTGACGAGAAGTAACTTCAAGGAGAAGGGACTCATTTTGACTCATGGTTTGAGGATATAGTCTATCCTGGTGGAGAAGGCATGGTAGCGGGGAGCAGGAGGGAGCATAAAGCTGCCTTTTCGCAACAGCAGACCAAAAACCCAGAAAGGAATGCTGGTGTCTATATCATCCCCACACCCTTTTGATTCATCCTAGTATCCTAATCCATGAGATAGGCAGTATGTCTTCTCTCCTTTGTAATTCCTTTCTGGAAAAGCCTACACAAACACACCCAAAGGTAGGGCTGCTAGACACTCTCCGTGTTCCTTAATCCAATCAGACTGGCTGTGGAAGCTAACCATTATGTTTGGGGGTGGGGCACACCTTTGATTCCAACACTTCAGAAGGCAGAGGCAGAGGCTGAGGCAGAGGCAGGATCTCTATGAGTTTGAAGCCATTCTGGTCTACAAAGTGAGTTCTAGAACAGTTAGGGATACATAATAAAGCCCTGTCTCCAACCATGCCCTGCCTACCACCCCCCCCCAAGAAAAAAAAAGAAGGAAGGAAAGAAGGGGAAGAGAAGGGAAGGGAAAGGAAGACAGAAGAGGAAAGGAGGGGAGGGGAGGGGAGGGGACGAAAGAAACGAGAAAGTAACCATCACAGAGAGAGCTTACCTGCATGTCTGGCATGAGAAAGCTTGAGAAACAGGTCTGAGTGGATGTTTATCACACAGCCATGAAACTTTAGGGAATACCATGTTAACACAGCCTGCTACAATTTTTAATTATAGGAATGATTTCACCACTCATCAACTTTCACTATTCTGTGTTTTTGTAATAAAAAACCTCCCCCACTCCTATCCCAGTTTTCCTTTCTTGTTTCTTCTTCCTGGCATCTGTGCTGAAAATGAACTTCCAGTCCCCTAGATACTCTTAGAAATGTACTATAATACTATATACTGTGCCTCAAATATCCATTCATTGTTCAAAACCTAGCTCATACATTGCTTCTTCCCAGAAGCCTTTTCATGATTGCCCAAGAATATCACATTCTGTGGTCTTACAGCCTGATATTACAACATTTATCATGATATATTATAATTCCTCACTTATATATCTACTTCTGCAAGAAGACTATGAGCAAGTCAAAGGCAGGCCCTGTCTGGGTGGCAACAGACTCATTTTAAGCTTGGGGATATGAGAGAGCATGGAAAGTTAAAATGTGGTGGCAACTTGAAAATGGGACATGATGCCATTCATTCATTCATTAATTTATTCATTCAACATCTTAGTATCTAGTTTATTATAAGAGAGTACTTAGATGATATTTAATTAGAGGAGGAAATATGAGGCAAGAAGCCAGCATGAAGATGAAATACTATGAGCAGGCTATACCAAGGTTACCTACAATCCTCCTTCTGGGTAGCCTTGCCAAGTACAAGTATGGGTCTGATGAGGAAAACTGAGTCCAGCCTATGGATATAGGAGACCCTGCCAGTGGAGACCTGTAAAGAGCAGTTACACAATGGGCAGGGCCTCATGAACACTGAAACTAGGGTCTCTTGAAAGCAGGGGAGAACGCCACTAAAGGCATTAAAGGACTAGAATGCTAAGCTTTAAGCATTTCCATTCTGCCCTGGTCTAACTTTCAATATATTATGGCTTTTTTTTTAATCTGCTATTTAATTCAGTTCTAAGTACTGAAATGGTATTATTTTAAATGACATTAATTTAATGTAATTTTCATAAATACTAAAATATTTTATTTCTGTATAGAACCAGTAAAATCATACAATTCATCCCTCACGTTGTGACCAGGAGGTGCTTCATGATCAGAACTCATCAGCACAAGATAAAGGAGAAATCAGGAAAAGGGTCATCAGGCATGGGTTGACCTGCAAGATCTCACAACATTCTAGGGCAACTTTAGATTCTCTTGGGTGCTCAAGAACCAGTCTGGGGACTCAAAAGGTCTATAGGAACTCAAGCCTGGAAGATGATACATTGTCCCCCACCCCGCCCCCCACAAACCATGTGCCATCTTCTCAACAAGGGGCAAAAGAGGCCCCTTACCATGCGTCAGTCAAACTGATGGCAGATGGTTGTGTGACCCCTGAAGGTGTTGGAACATCTGCAACATAATATGTCCACTATTTAGACTTGGATAGTTAAGGTGATACCCCCAGCAGATAAATTATGTTACTCTAGCTAAGGTGAGAAAGACAGCTGCCATGCCTTGCCTACCACTGAGAATAGACCCAAGAGCCCCAATCCTCTTGTCCTTGAACTTAGATGGATGCCAGGGTGAGGGGAAACAGCAGGCTTTGGGTTGTAGGTAGATGACGGAGACAGACAGGACCCAGGATGGAAAGGGAAGAGGAACAGGTGGCCAGCAGCCTTCCTAGGGAGGAGATGGACTGCACTTAAGCTCAAATGCCAAGTGGCCGCACATGTCCTGCTGTCCTGTGGAACCTCTCTCACAGATTGAAACAGTATTATAAGAATTTCATGACAGCAGCTGCAGAGCATTAAGCCAGGCACAGAGCCTTCTGCGTGTGGGGCCCTGGACAACTGCTCTGGTTGAAAGCCCAGAAAGCTTGCCCTGTTCTATGGCATGACCCAAGAGGATTAGACTCTGAAAGAGGACCAGGGAGAAACGCCGGGGAGCCATAGCACGAGAGTGAAGGGTTCTGGGGAAGATTGAAACAAATAGGCAAAAGAGAGAGAGAACCAGGCCCAGAAACCACAAGAAGCCAAGAACCGTCAACACCAGAGACTCTCCTCAGAGGTCTAGAAATATGTGTATTGTCCCATGAGCAGTTAAAAAAAAAAAAATCGAGCCCATGTTTAGAAACTGGAAACATTCCCATAAGAAGCAGGCTTCTTACAACAACAACAACAAAAATAAATCAAAAGACGTAGCAATGTCCACATTCCTCCGCGACCAACATGAACCGTAGTGGCACGGCAGCTGCTTCCGTGGAAGGGACAGTGACACACATGCCCACTTCAACATTAGACGGGCTGTGACTCACCAGCGTCTGCCTGGACAGGTTCGATGGCTGCAGTGCCATTTTGAGGGTTGCAGTCATCCAGCACGTGCATGTGGAGCTTGGCCCTGCACACCCGTATCCAATGCTGCAGAAAGTTCACCTAGAAGGGGACCTAAAAATAGGTCAGGGCACTGGGCATGTTGGAAGACAGCAGCAACCATCTTCACGATAATAGTCTCAATGGGATGTGGGGTTGGAAGCCAGATGGTGGTGGGCTGAGAAGTGAATGGGAGGTGGTGAGCTGAGATAATAAGGGGACAGACTCTTTTTTTTTTTGACATATAAGAGAGTGATGAAGAGTAGACTGAACCCACCCAGCTATCCCTGTTCCTCCCTCACGCTCCTTCCCACACACCCTCTCTGACTAAATAAAGAAGGAAAGTGCCATGAGATGAAGCAGGATCTCTGGTTGAAGTTTTACACTTCAGAAAACTAACAATTCCAGACCGGAAGTGGAAATTAACTCGGATTTTTAACTGTTCCCTGTGAAGTGTCACATGCAAAGCTATCAGTCTCTTGGATATTCAAGTCCTTTACTTAAAACTCTGCAGTATTCCCACCTGATGTGCTCTCATCTTTCCAAATTCTTTACATTATCTTTAACTTACTCATACTCTCAGATGCCATGCAAATGCTATGCAAATTAGCGGCTCTGCCATATTGTTTCTGGAATAATGTGAACAGAAGTTGATACTCTATACATGCTTTGTTTTTCTCAAGCATTTTTGATCCTCGGCTGAGTCTGTGGCTGGGATGATAATGAGAAGACCTAGAAGGCTGACAGTATTTATTGCTGCTCATGTTAGTGGTTAGAAAAATCAAGCAAGAACAAAACTAATTCAGATGGTTTTATTTTATCCATTAAAAACAGAATTATTTTATGGGAAGTTTCAAGCCAGACCTACTTACACTACAGAAACAAAAGAGTTACATGATCTGGACGATACTCTAAAATCCCAGAAAACAATGTGACAGCCCAAGTTTATTTTCTGAAATAAAGCTACTCAGACCCTAAGATGCTGTGTTGAACAGGCAACATCTCCCCCCCAACCCCCCACCTCCGCCCCTTCAATTGTTGAATACGCTAATCTTTAAATAAACGATGACATCTGTTTCCACCTACTGCACCGATGTTTAGATGTTTAACAGCCTTGTTTGTTCATAAGAATGAAATTGGAAAAGCCGATATTTCATTATGAACATATTTAGATTTGGATTTAGCCGGCTCTGTGTTTTATGAAGTTCGACTTGATTAAGTAGATGCTAGACCTTAGCAGATTAAGTGGACCTTAGCAGAAGTATGAGGGCCTCATACTTCTTTCTAGAAGCTACCAGGAAGGCTCTGATCTGTGAAAGGATCCTGAGATGTGATTTAGGTTGGGTTTTGGAATCCTTATAAAGTCATCCAATTTAACTCTGCTTCATCAAGTTTGTCAAAGAGAAGAAGTTCTCTCCTGCTTCTGTGACCAACAGAGGACTTCGGTCTACAGTGTTCGCTGGGGTCTTTGAGGTATTCAGTGCTCAGTACTTGTAAGTGATACCTGTCAGTGCGATTCTGCAGCGTCAAGGGGATGTAAAAATATACAACACAAACCTATATGAGAAAAAGGGGGAGACCTGTAATACTCTTTTGCTCTGGTGTTTTCTTTTGTTATGAAGTCAGGCCACCACCTTCACTTAGTAAATGCTAGAATTCCTTCAGAACTTTGAGACAGTGTCTGGCACTGAAAACACCAGTCTTCGAAGTTAATCCATAACTTTAGCATACCCAATAAAGTGAAAATAGTCACACGGACTCTGTGTCCACTGAAGTTCAAGTTTATATGTCAGTAAGCTAGCTCCATATAAATAAGACCAGCAGTTGGCCAGGCCTAGGCCTAAATCAGGTGTTATCATGTAATGTGTAAGTGAATCTTCTGAGGGAACTGGTGGTGGACAGGGGAAGAAACCAACAGGGGAAGAGGGGAGCCATCCTCATTACCTTCCTTCCTATTTGGCTGATTTTGAGCCCTAAGAAATATGGACTCTGTCTCCACTAAACGACTGAAGTAACTATATTCAATCCCAGTCTCTCCCCGCCCCCACCCCCAACCCCGTGTGTGTGTGTTTCTCAAACATCAATAATCTTAACATCTTATAGAACATGATAATGATGGCAATTCTTTCTTTCTTTACACAGCACAACACTGTGTGGGTCTTTATGCCAACTGTCTTTCTGCTAAACAGTCTTTCTAACTGACCCTTTTCTTGCCTCCAACCCGTCTTCTCACCCTTGCCTCCCCTCTCCTTGTAGGTCTGACTTTTCTATCCCCTCCCTTGGTGATCTCATCGACTGTTGCGTCTTGGATCTTTCTTCTCTGCTTATGATTATCAGATTGTGGTATGTAGAGTTACCCCCTTTGCCAACTAGTGGAAAGAGCTGAGAAAGTGGAATTCAAATCAAATGAGATCACATGAATAGAGACTTAAAGTGCTGACTACAGATGCCTTTTCTGTCTTCCACAACTCCCCAGTCATTTCCATTCAGCCTTCTTGACATCACCAACTGAACCCTCCCCATCATCAATGTGAGGAATTGTGGTGTTGTCTTGGGTTTTCCCTTCTACTTATTACACCCAACAAAGTGCCATAGTCTCTGAATACCATTTTCTGATAGTCTTCTATATCCTTTTTCTTCTTTCTTGACATTTAACCACAATCAGAAATATCTTCGTGTGCACATTTCCAATCTCAGCATGGAATTCAAGACCCCAGTGAATCTCCAGGATTAGCCAAAAGCAGCACAAACTTTTCTACCAGTAGTTTGACTCTTTCTGTAACACAGACCTTTTTTGCTTCTGTAGCTTTTTATTATACTTCTCTTCAACCTCCATGCTCTGGTCAAATTGAAAGATGTTGTGTTTTCCAAACCCCCTTCTAAATACTTAATAACTGGAAATCTGCTTGTGGTGGTCTAGTCTATGGAATCATTTTCTCTCTCTGCCCTTACCATGTCCTGATGGGAGTATCAGGCTGGGTCTAGGTAGAAGTATAGGAACTACTGTACGAGTTTCAAAGTAAGGAAATTTGCTATAGGTGGGCAATCAATTTCAGGATGGTTGAAAGATGGAGAGTAAAGAGAGAAGGTTGAGGAACAAAAAAAGATGCTAACCTGGGTATGCATCAGTTGAAGGCCCTGAATTCACACTTCTCAGTTCTAAATGGAACAGAGAAGTGCTGCCTGGAGTGAACCTGTACTGTCTGTCACCCTGCCTGCCTTGCTGAAGTCTAGAAGCCGCACCCCTGAGCCAATCAAGCAGCTGCCAGTACTGAATCTCAAAGCCAGAGCTCTTCCTGAGCTCTTAGATTCCACTCTGGACACAGCTGACAATGGAGTATAGGAACTAGAGTTCAGACATCCAGCCCCACCTCTACCTAGCAGAAGGATAGCAGGGAGTGGGGCCAATACAAATAGCACATGCTTCCTCAAGTGTCCCCTAACGCCTCACCTCTTCCTGTTCCCTCCAACACTGCAAGCCAAAGGAAATCCCTCTCTTTTCTGACTTGTGAACCTAGGCATCTTTTGACAGGATTTTAAGTCTATTTGTTGAGAAGCTACTCCACTCCAGGTTCTGTGATCTGTGCTGAAAATATATCTGTGGGGCAAGCTTGGCTTCCATTCCTCCAAAGTTCCATGGATTTGAAGGTGTGGTTGGAGAAGACACAGTTTGATGTGTGATCACAGGATCGTGTGCTTAGCACTGAAATAGAGGAGGTGAGAGCATCAGATTCTACACAAGAAAGGTTGGGAAGAACTTCCAGAGGAGGCCAGAATCTAACACCAAATAGATAGCGATCAGGGAAAAACGATTTCTGTAGAAAGAAGGGGGGGGGGGATGAACAGGGGATTTAGTTTTTGTTTTTTTATTTTATTTTATTTTTATTTATTTATTTATTTTGGAGGGGAACCTGGGAAAGGAGATATTGTAAATAAAGAAAACATCTAATAAAAAAATAGAAAAAAAGAAAAGAAAGAAAGGCATGTACCAAGGACCACACATGGCAGAAAAAGAGAGTGTCTCTATTCAGGAAAGAGAATGTGTATGGTATGGGGAAAAGAGAAACAGGTGAATAGGAAAAAAAGGGCTTGAGAAAGCAGGGGTGCCCTAAAATACAAGGGCTGGCTTGCAAGCCAGTAAAGGCATTGGGGACAATGGGAAGCTGTTGAAGATTGTTAGGATGGGATTCGGCATGATCTGATATTTTTAGGAAATTTGTGTTGACTTGGTGGGAGAGAATACACTCAAGAGAGCGAGAGGACTGACTCAGAAGTTGTCAGAGAAAGCCAGAATAGGGGGTGAGAGGAGGTCCTAGTGTTGGGAATAAATGAATGTCCCTCACAAGGATTTTGGAAAGTAGAGTTGAGATGAGGATGTAGGGTATAGGCAGTCAAAGACAGGTCATCCAGGAGTCTTGCCTTGAAAAAAATTCTTGAACAGAAGTAGCACCCTTATGAGGGAACAATACAAGAGAATGGTATTTAGAGAGTCTATCACTGCCATGACAAATTGTCACAAACTCTGGAACTCATAATCATACAAATGTACAACCTTATCAGTCTTGGTGTCATAAGTCTGTGTGAGTCTCACTAGGTTAAACTATAATACCATGAAGGCTGCCCTTCACTTGGAGCCTCTAGCACATAGGCCATTTTCTTGCCTTCTCCAACTTCTACAGGCCACCAGAATCCCTTTGGTCCTGGTACCTCCTCCACCTTCAAAGCCACTGTTAAATTCCTCTCTCTGACCCTGCCTATGCTCTTGCAATGACTCCATGATTATATTGGCTCCACAAACAGATTCCAGGATCACTTTCTCATTTCAAGATCCTTGACTAACATCTGCAAAGTCCCTTTTGCAACTCACAATAAACAAGGTCTCTGGTGCCTCTTGTTCTGCCCACTACAGGAAATGAAGCCACAAATACGAGTTCAGTTTCACACGTGTGGAGCCAGTGACTGTGGTAGAACCAGTGATGGCGGTAAATGAAAGCAGAATATGGGATTTGCCGTCTAAAGGGGTCTGGGGAAGCACCTGCCTGGCCACCAGTAGACAGCAGAATGACAGCATTTAGTATGAAGTTACAGACCTACACACTTCCACCATCTATGGCACTTTTAAATAGAACTTTGCCAACTGCACCATCTGCTTTAAGTGGCTGTTTGATCTCTAAAAGCCACGCTTGGAGGTTAGATTCTTATGTCTTCTGCTGCTCGGTATGATTATGAGTATCGAGCATTCTGGAAAAGGCAAACCTAGAAGAATAGCATTGCCAGGGACTGGGAGTGGCCAGAACAGCCAACTGCAAAAGGAGCATGAGGGAAATATGATTTAACAACCCTGTCAAAACTTGTATGGCTATAACTGAAAATGGGTGCTTTCCATCTGCAATAGTATCTTGATGAACCTGACTCTTGGAAAATAAAAAAGGAGGGGGAAAAACCCATCAAATTCCTTTCCTTCCTGACAACTCAGGCCATGACTGCACCCCAATTCCTTTGGCCTTGTCCCCCTAAAATCGTATCACTAATGTTCATGTGAATAGTCCTGCTTCCCAGAGAGACGAAGCCTGTCGTTGCTTACATTTGATTGTTTTCCCTCAGGTGACTCTCAGAACTCACTAATCTTGAGGGGGGGGGTTCAATCCAGAAGATCATTTTGGTTTTGATTAATTTTCCCACACTATTGGCTTCTGTGGTGCCAAGCCTTTTTCTTTCCCCCATTTCCCCCTACCTAAATAAATAAATATTAAAAAAAATTTAAAAAACAGACCCTCCACTATTGTTTATTGGCCAGGGAGGTAACATATAAATATCTACTGATTTTTAAATGTGGAGGTGGTGGGGATGAGGAGCTAGGTCCTTAATGATGGTTGGCCTCCAGAAGGAAAGCAACAGTAGACTTCAAGGATTCTCTCTCTCTCTCTCTCTCTCTCTCTCTCTCTCTCTCTCTCTCTC
>NW_022196905.1:47599239-47638494 GCF_008632895.1 Mastomys coucha | reverse complement strand
AAAAAAAAAAAGCAGTCTCTTACCTGTGGAGGAAAAGGGGGGGGGGTTCCCAACTGGAATGAGGCCTTGGGGTGAGAAAGAAGATAGTCTTACCACAGTCCCTTGCCAATAATCTGATTTCCTTGAGTTGCACAGAAAGATAAGTCACAGCTTAAAGAACGCAGTGGCATATTTATCTTGTGCCTTGAGAGAGTGGAGCCCATGAAGTTCTTGATTTCTACTGTTGAGTGTTAACATCACACCAACATTGTCGCAGCTGTAGAAATCATTGTTGAAATTTGCCTTCGTTTCAACACAACCGACACCAACACTATGGACCAAGCATTTTATGTTTCTGAAACCACTTGAAATCCATCCATGTTGTAGTGGTAACAGCTACATCAACCTTATTGTTCTTATTCCATAATTTCTTTAAACCTTGAGGACAGAATTCAGCAACTAATGCAAGGACAAAATGTGGGGGGTGGGGGAATCCACATTTGCTTGTGTAAATCAAGTTTTATTGAAAAGCCTCTAGGCTAACATATTAGCTAAAACTAACTTTTTCACTACAAGGGAAGACCTGTGCAGTTCCAATAGAGACAGTGTGGCCTGCAAAGATGAGACTCTTGATCATCTAACCCTTATCCCAGGGGGATGGCACCTCCTGCTCTACCAGGCCTGTGCTTATTTTTGAAGGCAAGAATGGAAGAAGAGCGTCTAAACTGTGATAGTCTCTTGTCAACGCTTATTTTTGTTCTCAAAAGAATCTTAGGTAAAGGTCCCATTGCTCTCTCTCTGTGACATATAGCTTTTTTTTTCTATGTGTCTTAATACTACATCATTAAAATAACTATAGAAGCTATCCTTAAACTGTGATGCCCTATAGACCTTTTGGGCACCTGCAGAGACAAAATGATCTCTTCTCTGGGCCTACAGTGGGCATGTGCACATCCCACGTTCACAGAGGTGTAGGCTAACCTGTCCTGGAAGGTTATTCTTTCAGTGAAGAAGTCTTCAAAGGCTAAGCCCTGGGTGGCTTGAGAAGGTAGCTCAGTGGCAGAATATTTTTCTAGCATGTAGGAGGCCCTGAGTTCCATCCCAGCACCACAAACAACATAAGCAAAGACAACCAAACAAGCCAATTCGAGGAGGGAATTGTGGGAGTCAAAAGTTAGGTCAGGTTACTGATACTTCCGAAGTGATCACTATGCTTCATAAATCTGACATCTTAAATGGTGTTAAGGATGAAGTACTTCCAGTTCTGTGTGATCTCAGTCACCAAGTGAAAGCATTTGAGACCTGGTAAATTGAAGAAGCTACAGCGGGTGATTCAGGAATGCCCAGCTGTAGATGATGGCAGAGGCCACCATTGGATAACAACCCAGACACAGACAAAATACTGAACAACTTGAGAGTTCTCTGAGGCCGACCCCTAACCTAATGGCCTATATGGTGTGTGGTGGAAGTTAGTTCGAGAGGAAAGGCTGGTTTGAAGTAGTCAGATGTCATACACATTCAAAGCAACTAATGCACTGCCCAGATCACTAATCACACTCATGAGAGAGGTGACTGAGGTCTGCCAGTGCGGGACTGTAATCTCCGCACTGAGAAAGCTGAGGTAGGAGGATCTTGAGGTCAGTCTGTGTTAGGCATCAAGTTCCAGGCCAGCCTGAGTATGTTCACAAAATAAAATAAATAAGTTAAATTACGATAAAGGCTGGGAGCATAGCTTGGTGGTCGAAGACTTGCCTAGCATACTCAACCTCTGGATTCAGTCTTCACACTGTCAAAATAAATAAATGAATAGGTAAACAAACGTAACAAACTAATAAGGTATGGGAATTGCTGGTTAAAGCTTTTCGGAGGTGTCGAGGGCACTGTCCCCAAGTCCTGGTCAAGCAAGGACATTTGAATTTGCCAGTGGCCTTGTTTACTCAGGGATGAAAAGGGGGTGGAGGGTGATTTACACAGATTTATCAGGTTGAGTAAGCAGTTATGTAATGTTCCCTCCAAATTCAAATATGGCACTCGTGCTGCTCTTTGGAGGTTTGACTCCATCTAAAACCTTATGTGCTGATCTTGGCTGCAGCAGGCCAGTGAGCTAGAACAGAATGGAAGCCCACCCCTTGAATCTCATTTCTGGGTGGTGGTACCCCATCTGCAGGTGTGGGTGGGGTGTTAAGGGAAACCCAGAGCCCCATCTCTGTGGGGAAAGGCTGGGCTGCTGTCTCGTTACTTAGTGAAGTCATTCTAGAGTCCCAGCCCCCACCACACATGTCCCACCTCAGAAAGGACAGTGACCGGGGTTCTGTCACAAAATGATGCCAGGCCCCAACACAGCAGTAACATGTGTTCCTAATGAGATAAAAATAAAGACAAAAACACTTCTAAGTATTTTCCTAAGGCCTTAATAACTTCTAAGGCTGCTAATAACTTCTGCCTTGGAGAGTTGATGATAGCTAGCTCAGTCTGGACTTCCTCTGGTAAATCATTGTATCCTTCAGAGATGATCAGGTTATCCTTTTTCTGTGTGTACGTTGAGTCCAGAAAAACAAATTTCCACATCTGTATGCAGTAGCTTCCTTTGCCCCTTCCTAGTTCCCATTTGCTCCCCCTTCCACTGTGATCCTGAAGGATCACAGTGAGTTATGGAAAGGGCATTGGCCCGGCTTTTCAAACTTGAGCCTGGCCAGTATTGATTTCAGCTCAGTTGTGAGGTGGCTTCAGGCAAATTGCTGAACTCCTTTGATATTGTTTTTTAGCTGTAGAAAACAAGCTTCGGGGGTCTGGGAGAGTTCTTCTCTCCAAGAAAGCCAATAAAGTGCTTACCTCGCATGCAAGCACAAGGAGCGGAGTTGGAACCTCAGAAGCCCTGATTGAAAATAAAACAAAACAAATAAACCAAACCAAACCTGTGTCTGGCAGAGGATGTTTGTAAGTCCCGGGAACAGAAGGATTCCAGGGGCTCTCTGATCAGTCAGCCTTGTCTGCTTGATTGAGTTCCGGGATAGCAAGAGACCCCACCCCTCTCTGAGTGAAAAGGCAGACAGTATCCAAGGTTGTCTTTTTACTTCTACATAGACATGAACACACCCACTGTGTCTCTGTCTCTGCCTCCCTCTGTCTCTCTCTCTGTCTCTCTCTCTGTCTCTCTCTATCTCTCTCTCTCTCTCTCACACACACACACACACACATAGGTGTGAGCACAGTGGGAGAGAGACACAGACAGAAACACAGAGCGGGGTAGAGGGAGAAAGCAAGACCTTTTAGGATAAGTTGATTGCTAGATTCCCTTCCTTCTCTACACTGATCTTGTGGTATTTTGGAGTAATTTTGGGCAGATACAGGTCCTTTGAGTTGAACAATGTGATGGTTTAAGCATGCTTGGTCCATACGGCGTGGTACTGTTAGGCAATGTGTCCTTGTTGAAGGGAGTATGTCACTGTGGGGGTGGGCTTTGAGATCCTCCTCCTAGCTGCCTGTGAGAGAGTCTGCTCCTGGCTTCCTTTGGATGAAGATATAGAACTCTCAGCTCCTTCTCCAGCACTAGCCTGCCTGGATGCTGCCATGCTTCCCACCATGATGATAATGGACTGAACCTCAGTAAGCCAGCCCTGATGACTAAGTGTTGTTCTAAGTGTTACCTTGGTCATAGTGTCTCTTCACAGCAATGGAAACCCTAACAAACAGTAAAAACAGAGAGAAAAGAATGACAGTGGACTTTCCCCTTCAAGGCATTTGGTGTAGGCCAGCTTGATTATAAGCTTTCCAGGGTCCCATTAAAAGTACAGATTGTATACTTTTATTAGTATATCTTTTAGGGGTATTTTCACGTAAGTGCAGATGCCCATGGAGGCCAGAGGCATTGACTTTCCTGGAGGTGGAGTTATAGGTATTGCCAGCTACCTGATAAGAGTACAAGGAATTGAACTCATGGCCTCTTCAACAGCAGCAAGGACTCTTGGCCATAGAACCTTCTCTCCAATCAAAAACAAATAAACAAACAAATCAGATTTTTTTAAGTGAGTGTCTTCTAGTTGCTTGCTATCTCAGCTTTGTGTATTTGTTTCAAGTCTTGAGTTCTGGGTATCTGTGGATACCCAGGAAAAGTTCATCCCTCTCAAAAAGGAGTCTTGTTCTTGGGAGGGGTGGGGATGGAGGACAGGTAACTTATATGACACATGTGGGTCAGAAAACAGTTTTCAGGAATCAGTTCTTAAGGATGTGCTGGCACATGCCTTTAGTCCCAGGACTTGGGAGGCAAAGGCAGGTGGATCTCTATGAATTTGAGACAAGCCTGGTCTACAAAGTGAGTTCCAGGATAGTCAGGGCTACATCCTGAACCCTTGTCTTGGAAAAACAAACAAACAAACAAACAAACAAAAAGCAAACAAACAAAATGTTAAAGAAAGAGGAAGGAAGGATGGAAGGAAGGAAGGAAGAAGGAAGAAAGGAAAGAAGGAAGGAGAGAAAGAAAGACTCAGTTTTCTTCTTCTACCTTGTTGAGCAGGGTGTCTCTTGTTTCTACTGAGTAGTCCTCCAGGCAAGCTGGCTTATGAGCAATGATTCCTCTTTCTCTTCTTCCCATCTTACATCTTACATCTGTGGTGCTGTGACTACAGAGAGCAACATTCTAGCTGGCTTGTGAGCAATGACTCCTCTTTCTCTTCTTCCCATCTTACATCTTACATCTGTAGTGCTGTGACTACAGAAAGCAACATTCTAGCTGTCTTTTGTAGCAGTTACAAGAATCAACCTCAGGTCACCAGGCTTGCATGGTGGTTCTACCTGCTGGGCCATCTCTCCAGGCTCAAGAGAGGTACTTGTCCTTAGAAAGGTTACAGATAGAGTAACAAAGGGATATAAACCAAGGGATGTGTCTTTATTTCTCTTCTGGGACTCTCCCCTTTCTCCTACATCACAGACCCCTGCATCAGTTACAGTGGGGTTGAAAAATACCATTGACTTGGGGACTCTCCATTGTGTACTATTTGTAGGCTGAGGCTGAGGACAGCACATATCCCATCCCAGCCATTTTTCTAAGTCATTTATATTCATTAATTTATCAAGTATCCCTCAAATCCTATAAGGCTCGTACTTTTATTATCTCTACTCCCCTGACATACAGAGAAACTAAGTCACTTGTCACCTAATTAATAAGAACAGAGACAGAATTTGACAAAATGCATTGTCCTTGGTCAGGCATGTACTTGGGAAGTCACATCACAATACAGTTTTTAAAACATCATTTCATCAAGAATTTGCTCTGCAGGCAATAGGCTAGTCCAAAGATGATTTGAAAATGGCAAACTGGTTCACATTTGATAATCCTTCAGCATAGAAATGTCTCAGGCCAAGCTAGAGTTCAGAGGTCAATTAGCCTCCTTTTAAGGTGGCTGAGGCTAGATTCCAGGAGGCCAAAATTAATGTCTCCAACTGACGTATTTGTCAACCCAGGAGCGGTAATGAGAATGGGCGGCACTCCTGTACACAAAGCCCTTTGGTCCTCTGCCAGGCCTGTTTCACAAAGGAGGAAACGGAGGCACAGGGTAGCTGATGCCTCTCCTGGGGACTACGTGCTTAAAGGGAACAAGGGCCAGCCAGGACTGGTGCTGGGGAATTCTGACCTTCCACTTGGTCACTTTCCATTTCCCCCTTATCACCACATTTGTCCATCATAATCTTGGAGACGCCATCTTCAGAATCACAATCTTCCAGTACAGGTTTGCTGGGCATCCTCCAGGTCTCTCAGAATTTCACCCTGAAAAACATTTGAAAAACATTTGCAGGGGGGGGGGTGTGGTTTGCAGCCCAAGTTTTAGTCTCTGCTGATGGGTTTGGTGACTCAGGGGAGATCCCAGAGATTGAAGCACATTTATGGATGAGTATTTTCATTTAGGGAAAGTCAAAATAAGTATTTTCTTATCTTGGTGAGTAACTTGTCATTTGAATCTGGAATGAGAAGTAAAACTCAGGCTAGGAAATCGGTTGGCTTTCAAACACTAGAAACATCATGGGAAGGCCAATCTGTTGTGGTTAAAAGTTAAAAATTAGTTACCTTTCCCTATGATACGAATGAATGAGCACATTAATAGTTAATAAAAAGAGGTTGTGAAACTTCATCAGGAAAAAAGAAAAACATACTATGAAACCCATATAGAGGAGATCTTGCGGCCTCCCTCATCTCAGTGGGGGGTTGGGCTACTTAGCTGAGAGGTTCCTTCCTGTGTTGTAATGATTATTATTTCCCAGGAAGGGTTTATCTTTTATTGCTAATTATAATTTATTCTCCTCCATGCCCTCAGTCTACGTCACTGCCCACACCCAGAACCACTGTAAACATCCACCTAGCCAGCGTGGGGCACTCATTTTCATGAGGAAAAAGCAGTAGACATCTCTGCCTACCGACAGGGTTATAAACTTTGAAGCGTCATTGTAGAAACTGGATAAACACCACTGGGACAGACTTCCCTGGATGTGTGATTAGGGTCACTGGCTTTGTAGCTAAACCTCATCTGACAAGGTTTATGTCAACAGCAACTGTGGCAATGACTCAAAAAGAAATTTGAAAGGAGCATTGAGAGAAGATGAGAAGTATTTGTGATTGTAACAGCTTTAGTATCCCCAGAAGCAGAGTTTCTTTGGAATCCAAAGTGCGATTGGAAGTAACACTTCCTGTTTCCTTCTCTTACATAGTATTCACTTGAAGACGGTGTGGGATACTGATAAGCTAGATAACAAATGGATGTTCCTAAGGATTGCATCACAGTAAACACTCAAAATAGGCTGGTTACTGTTACATACATTCATTACTATAAGGTAATGCCCAGTGAAAGCTAAACCTGTTCCATGCCCTGCCATGGGATGTTATTCTTTGCTATCATAACAATCCTATAAAGTGGGTACTTGTATTAGTTACTTTACTCATTTGTTACTGAGACAGAAGTCCTCATAGAAGCAATTTAAGCAAAGAAGGATTTGTTTGGGCTCACGGTTTTAGAAATCAAAGTCTACTGTAGTGTGGAAGGTATGCTAGAGTTCATTACAGCAGGAGTGTCTGTATCTCTGGGACTCCTTCAATCTCAGCAAACTAGGAAGTAGAGAAAACTCAGACAAGCAGCTGACCAAGCTACAACTCTTAAGGCCTGGCTTCCAGGGAGGATCCGTCTCCCAAAGGTTCTACAACTTCCCCAAGCCGTTGGAGGGACCAGGTGTTCAAAAGGCATGAACTGGTCAGGATGTATTACATTCAAACCATAACATTTCTATTATTTCTACTTTATCAATGAGAAAAAATAAGGCATAAAGATTTTGTTTTAAGGAAATGTTATGCAGTTGGCATACAGCTGCTAAATGGTAGCGCTGGGATTTGGCCCTACAAAGTCCTCCCCAAACTTCTTTTGTTAGCTATTGTAATGACACAATACTACCTCCAAAGTTATTTTATTTAATTCTTGACAGGTCAGGTCAGTGTTAGAGAAAACTGGCAGCAAACACTCAAAACAATATTCATCAAATGTTTCTAACGGATGTCAATAAAAAACTAACACAAATGAATAAGCCGTACCCTGGTAGAGTTAGTTCCTCCTACATGAAAACTATAAGAATTTTAGTTATAAAGAAGGCAAACCAATAATATCACAATAAAAACAAATCAATAGCATTACAATAAAAAACATGTTCATCTTGATTTAAACAGTAATATTCAGAGGTCATAGATGAGTCACTAAGACAGACATTCAAGTAGTCTACCTCACAGCAATTTTGCTATATCAAAAGCCTGAACCATATGTAAATGTGCTCACAGAAAATTTTTTAAAATCAGTAGATAAGAGACAGCTTTAGTATACATGTGGGCATGTAAATCAATTGTGAAGAATGACCATGCAGATGTGCAAACATTCATCAGCACATATGTTCATTATTAGCATTATGTCTAAGCTCCGCCCCACAGTTATCTGGCAACAGCCAGATATACCTGACTCACTATAAAAGGGGCTGCTTGCCCCCTCCTCGCTCTCTTGCTTTTTCTTGCTCTTACTTTCCCTTCTCCTCACCCCTCTCCCTGTACTCATGGCTAGCCTCTACCTCTCTCCCTCTCTCTCCCTCTCTCTCCCTCTCTCTCCCTCTCTTCCTCTTTCTTCCTCTCTCTCCCTCTCTCTCCCTCTCTCTCCCTCTCTCTCCCCCTCTTTCTCCCTCTCTCTCCCTCTCTCCCTCTCTCTCCCTCTCTTTCTCCCTCTCTCTCCCTCTCTTCCTCTTTCTTCCTCTCTCTCCCTCTCTCTCCCTCTCTCTCCCTCTGTCTCTGTCTCTCTCTGTGTCTCTGTCTTTCTCTGCCTTTCCTACCCTCTTAACTCCCCTCCCAATGCCTTTAATAAACTGTATTCTATACTATACCACTGTCCCTGTCCCTGTGGCTGGTCCCTCAGGGGGAAAGGATGCCTCAGCATGGGCCCACAGAGGCACTCCCTTCCTCCACACCTCCACAGAACATACGCCTCCCCTCTTTATCTTTTTATAAACACATCATTTATGATAATAACTAGTGAACTACAGGGTGGGTGATGGAGGAAAGAAGAAAGGAAGGAATAGTGGAGGGAGGAAATGAGGAAGGGGAAGGAAAACACTGGCATCAGCTGACAGAGAGAGGAAGTCAGCTAAAATATGCTACAGTGCAAGCATGTAACATGGAAATGATGTAGAGACCCACAACACTGCATGGGAAAGACACACACAAACATCAGTAGCTACAAATTCAGATTTGTTGGGTTCAAAGTGAATTTCGCTTTCTCTTCTTTGTGTTTGTCTGTTTCTCAAATTTTCTGCATTACGCATTTATGAGTTTTAGACTAAGGAGTCATTTGTGCTTATTAGATAATAAGAATAAATAAATGTCTGTCAATGTAAAAAGAGTCTATATTAGTCAAGATGTTAAAGTACAAGTGGTAGAAAACCCATCTCAAATTGTCTTAGGCGTGGCCAGATCCAGGCCTCCTACTATGCTCTTAGGACTTGGTCTTTCCTGATATGCCTGCATCTCTTGTCTGTCTTTCCTTACATTGTTGCATTTTCAGGAATGTTCTCCATATACCCCTTCAGCAAACCCACTTAATTGTCTTTTCAGTAGGAATTAGAATAAAAGACCCGCTCTCGCCAGGCGTCCTCATTAGAGTGACATCGTCTTTAAACCTGCCTGGCAAGCCCTGATGCACCGCCGTGATGCCCAGGGAAGACAGGACGACCTGGAAGTCCAACTACTTCCTTAAGATCATTCAACTTTTGATTACCCAAAGTGCTTCATTGTGGGAGCAGACAATGTGGGCTCCAAGCAGA
Source organism: Mastomys coucha (assembly GCF_008632895.1). Taxonomy (NCBI): domain Eukaryota; kingdom Metazoa; phylum Chordata; class Mammalia; order Rodentia; family Muridae; genus Mastomys; species Mastomys coucha. Next base: position 47,629,182 of record NW_022196905.1, on the reverse strand, counting down.
TGCAACAAATCTGCATGTCCCTCCGAGGGAAGGCTGGGGTGCTGATGGGCAAGAACACCATGATACACAAGGCCATCAGGGGGCACCTGGAGAACAACCCAGCTCTGGAGAAACTGCTGCCTCATATTGGGGGAAGGTGGGTTTCCTGTTCACCAAGGAGGACCTCACTGAGATTAGGGATATGCTGCTGGCCAATAAGGAGCCAGCTGCTGCTCGACCTGGTGCCATCGCCCCATGCAAGGTGACTGTACCAGCTCAGAACACAGGTCTGGGGCCTGAGAAGACCTCATTCTTCCAGGCTTTAGGCATCACCACCAAAACCTCCAGAGGCACCATTGGAATTCTGAGTGATGTGCAGCTGTGCCGCTTATAAAAACTGGGAGACAAGGTAGGATCCAATGAAGCTACCATGCTGAGCATGCTGAACATCTCCCCCTTCTCCTTTGGGCTGACCATCCAACAGCTGTTTGACAATGGCAGCATTTATAATCCTTAAGTGCTGGACATCCCAGAGCAGACTCTGCACTCTCTCGCTTCCTCAAGGGTGTCCGCAATGTGCCCAGCGTCTGTCTGCAGATCGGGTACCCAACTGTTGCCTCGGTGCCACACTCCAACATCGATGGGTACAAGCGGGTCCTGGCTTTGTCTGTGGAGACTGAGTACACCTTCCAACTTGCTGAAAAGGTCAAGGCATTCCTGGCTGATCCATCTGCATTTGCAGCTACTGCCCCTGTGGCTGCCACCACCACTGCTGCCCCTGCTGCTGCTGCAGCCCCAGCCAAGGCTGAAAAGGAAGAGTCAGAGGAATCAGATAAGGATATGGGATTCCGTCTCTTTGACTAACCCCCTCAAAGCAACTAAGTCAGACTGCTTAATTTGAGAAAGATGGAAATAAAGGCTTACTTCTCTTTAAAAAAAAAAGAAAGAAAGAAAAGAAAAGAAAAAAAGGATAAAAGACCCCACTCTTATTTCCTAGACCATCATGAGAGCATCTACTTTTGTCAGCTCTAAGTTAAATGGCCCCTTATAGGGATTGCCCTAACTGGTTGTGTCTACTTATGTACCCATCATTGGAGCAAGGAGTTGGGGTCAACTAGGATTGTGAGAAGATGCCCAAATGGCAAGCTACCTAAGCTTCCTGGGTGTTCTATAAGAAAGAGGGAACACTACTGGGACAAATAGCAGCAAAGAAAAACACTCTGACAACAAAACAGGAGCAACATTATAGTAATGAAGTAGCAATGGAAATAATTTTGTGTGTGTGTGTGTGTGTGTGTGTGTGTGTGTGTGTGTGTGTGTGTGTGTGTAGGAACTGTATTAAAGTTCCTTGACATGAGGAGCTGTATTAAAGGGTCGCAGCATTAGGAAGATTGAGAACTGCTGCTTTAGATGCTCACCTGGCCAGGAAGAGAATTCAGAGCTTTGAGTCACTTGTGTCTCCTACAGTTCTAAGTGATAGAAAACAGGGAATGCATTTGCTCAAATAACTGAAAGTCTAGTGGTAAAAGCTGACCTCTAGGAGTCCAAGCCATACAGGATTTGGTATTTCTTATTTCTGAAATGGCAATTGGTAGTTCTGGACTCTCACCACACAACTGTCCTGGAGAACCCACGGGGAAAAATCCCACAGCTTACCAGGTTTGATCACTGAGAACCTGTATTCACCTCCTCTCTTATTAGCCCAAATTGGCTGACCTGCTCAACCCTAACCAATCAATATGGCTTAAGGAAGATGCACTGACCAACTTTAGCTGGGTAAATCCTGAATGGGGCCAGTCCACCCGAATCACCAATGAGAATGGAAGGGTTGTCTTCCCAAGGAAAAGAAACATAGGAGATGTAAGGGAGACGGTGAGGGGTGGGGGAAGGGGAACATTAGACCTTGGTCATAACCGCAGAGGACGGTGGCATGTTTGAAATTTTATCAGCTGCTTGTCGCAAGTTCTTGCTGACTGATGTAAGTAAAGGATTTTGCTCATTTCTCAATTCTCTTTTCTCTCAAGAGGGCTGCTGCTCAGCAGAAGGGGAGAGAGCATCTCCTGCAAGGGTCTTCTCTAACCTGTAGGCAGCCTCTCTTCTTTAGAGTTCTAATAACCCTACCACAGGTTTGTGTGGGGCTAGTTGTCTGTTTTGGCTGCTGTTTGTTCTTTAGAGAGCATCTCACTTTGCAGCTCAAACTGGCCTCAGGTTCTCAACCCTCCTAGGTCTGTTGAGGACCAATGGGGTTATAGGAGTATGTCACAATGCTGAACTCTTAAAAAGAGGGTTTTTTTTTTTGGTTTTGTTTTATTTTATTAAAATAAATATATCTTCATGAAACTTTGTTTAGGAAAACATATGGGGCTTGGAAATGTCAGCACCGTGGGAGGAAGTCGGAAGTGTGGAGTTTTATGCTCCTGTCTCTTTTATTTACAGTGTGGGTTCAAAGTCGTGCTGGGTTAGCAAGAAAAACAAACAAAATGATCCGGTGGCTCTGGGTGACATCTGTCCTCTAGGACAGTTACTAGCTTTCGGTTTTGTAAGGTTTTCTGTAGATAGTACTATCCAGGAATGAAATGTATTCCTTCTGAAGCCAGGGGGAGTTTGACAAGGTCTGTCCAAAATGAGCCTTCTTGGTGATAAACCGTCTGTGCCAGAGCTCAAGCAAACCCCAGCAACAGACAACTTAAGTGGAGGACAAAACACCAAGGCTAATGCCATTACAAATGAGGGACAGCTTTGAGGTTGTGTGATTAAAACCCCATCTGCAGTCGACAGCAGGCCTTGGCATATCATCTGACTAACTGAGCAGGTTTTCTCATGCGGCCTCCACTACAGAACATTTCCCCACTCTTGCCTCACAAGAGTCCACCAAAAGCTACCAAAGCATCAGAAAATGCCACAAACACATATCTGCCATCAGGGCCCAGGGGATGGTGGTGGTACACGCGGAGAGAGGAGGAGCACCAAGGGGATCCTTGCCCTTGGCCACAAAAGGTATCTTCACCTGAACTCAGGAAAGCAGGCTGGCAGCGCAGGCACGAGTGTGGGCTTCAGCAGCACTGTGGAGTGCCTCCATGCCTTGACTTTGTGACTTCCCTCCATAGTCACAAAACTTCATAACAATTCCTCCACAAATCCAGGACCTGTATTAACACTCAATAATGTGACACTTCATTTTTCTGACTCCCACCAGGAAAGCTGATCCAGTATATTTAGTGGGTTCAGGACTGAGGACTGGTGAAAAAGCAGCAGCCAGCAGACACAGCCAGATCGCCAAAGAAAGCAATGGTTGCTTTAAATTTTGCATGGGGCAGTGAAATCCAAGTTCACAGTGCTTAACCAGATGGACCCATAGAACAAATTAAATGACTGCTCATAAAAATTTAACTATGTTTGAAACAATTTTTAGGTTAGATTTTAGTTCACTTAAAAACAATTGATGAGTGCTGAGAGGCAGAGCCAATGTAAATTAAATGAGTCACACTGCACATTGCCAAGTGATTTCAAAGCGGAGCTATGATGTTTCTTTGAAAAAGGCTTCAGCCAAAATTATGTTTCATGTGGAAGGTAAACATTTAAATATCTTTGCTAAGACACGAGGCGAGACCTTAACAAAAAAAAAAAAAGGAAGAACGACACGGACATGAGATCTACCCCACCTGAAATTGCTGACTTCATCATTTTTAAATTAAATTATTTCAAATTTTCATATATGTAATTTTCCAAAAAAATTTTATGTGTATGTGCATGCTTGCTTGTGTGTGTGTGCGTAGGGGGGGCAGTATGTGCACTTGTATGTGCAATACTCAGAGGTCACAGGAGGAAGTCAGTAACCTGTGTCACTTTTCTGTCTCTTACTGGACCTGGAGCTGGGCTGGCAGCCAGTAAGCTGGAGTGATCCTCCTGCCACTCACACCATAGCACTGGAATTACAGGAGCAGGGACCATACCCTCAAGCTCACTAAGTAAATGTTCTTCCCTGCTGGGCCATTGCTCAAGGAAAGCTTTAAAACATTTAATGCACATTTTATTTTATATACTAAGTATATGGAATTTTACACCCGTGGACTTGTGACTATGAATTTAAAGTTAGCATACAAATTAATGGGTCCCATTATGACATTTCATACATAATATGTCATTATCCATCATGCTAGTCTGTTTCCTTCACCCAATCTGCACACATACTCCAGGTGTGTTTCTAGTTGGTTCTGTTCTTTCCCCCCAGATAGTCTCCTTCTGCTACCATGTCACATGCATTCCACTGTCCTTTAAGATCTCTTCTGTACTCCTTGTGATCTCTGTTTTAGTTACTAATTGTCTTAGTCAGGGTTTCTATTCCCCCACAAAACATCATGACCAAGAAGCAAGTTGGGGAGGAAAGAGTTTCTTCAGCTTACACTTCCACATTGCTGTTCATCATCAAAGGAAGTCAGGACTGGAACTCACACAGGGCAGGAACCTGGAGGCAGGAGCTGATGCAGAGGCCATGGAGAGGTGCTGCTTTACTGCCTTGCTTCCCCTGGCTCGCTCAGCTTGCTTTCTTATAGAACTCAGGACTACCAGCCCAGGGATGGCACCACCCACAAGGGGCCCTCCCACCCTTGATCATTATAACTGAGAAAATGCCTTACAGCTGGATCTCATGGAGGCATTTCCTCAAGGGAGGCTCCTTTCTCTGTGATAACTCCAGCTTGGGTCAAGTTGATACACAAAACCAGCCAGTACACTAATACATACTCACATATAAACTCCCACACATATCCCCCACCTAAAAACACCCTACATACATGTATATACACACCCCACACACATACATAAACACACAGGCACACAATTTCCCTATACAAGATAAAATATGAAGTATTTGTCTTAATCTGTCTTATTTTGCTAATTTCATCTATTTTCTGACAGATGTCACGCTTTCATTTTTTTCCTTATGGCTGAATAAAATTTCATTGTGGATATGTACCACATTTTCTTTATTCATTTATCTCTGGCCATCTAGGATGGCTCCATTTCCTGGCAAAAGTCCTTTCTCCATGGACCACGTTGGGACTCAGTATGGTCTACCCAAATTCAATGCAGAGGCCAGACTCAGAAACCTAAGTAGAAGGATCCCAGTTAATGTTTAGTAAACAGAGATTTACCTGTCTTCTAGATACCAGGAATTCCTCTGGGCACTAAAAACACAACTCTAAAAACACTGAACTGACAGCGCTTACAGTTCAAGGAGGCAGACACCAGCACCAAATGAGTTCTGAACGGGGCCTTCCAGCTAGGTGGAGTTAGGACGGAGATGAAAAGCAGAGCTGGAAGTGATGAGAGTTGTTGTTTCCACTTGTGGACTTGGGAGCAGAGGTGGAGGGAGGACCATAGCATCCTCCTTGAGCAAGAAATCAAATTTGGCTACAGAGGAAAGTCGTGCAGGTATGTGAAGCGGGCAGAAAGCCTTGTAGGTAGAGGGAAGGGAAGAAGACAGAGGGCCTCTGAGTCATGAAGTATTTGGAAGTCCAAGGAGCAGCAGGAGGGCGAGGCAGGAGAGTTGGAGTGGAGTGATGGAGGCTGAGAGGCGTGTCCGATAAAATTAGAGGTGTCTGGGAGGCAGACTGGGTAAACCAGTGTAGCCAGGAGCCCCTGTGAGGAGCTGAGCACTCTGGGAGAGGAGACACCACCAGAGGCAGAGGTGCAGCAGGACCTCATTTGCAGGCTAACGACGACGGATCTTATGACTGCAGCACCAGGGGCCAGATGAGGAGACCTTCTGTCTCCCACCTAGGTCCTACCTGGTACCTGGAGCCTCCAGGCCTGCTGGGTTAGGATAATACGTGTGCATACAGTGAAGAAGGCAAGTTGCTCACAAACACAAGGAGAAGGCGGTAGCTTTCTGTTGTCTTAGGGGCCAGGTAGTCACTACCGATCTCAATGGCCTTGTTGCCAGTGGGTAGCTGAGGAGGCCACGCCTCGGCTTTGCCTGTCTAGTCTGTCTGCCTATCTGTCTTCACATCTTCCCAGACATCATGGCCACTTTCCTAGATGCCGTGTGTGCAAGTGAGCTAAAAGCCTGGAATCTCACCTACCCTGTCTGTGTCCAACATCCGGGAGGGGGATATTTTCCTGTAGGACTTAACCTTGAGGTAACTTACTCACCTTCTAGCTTGCTTTTAAAAACAATAGAGGCAATTTTTAAAAACTTAAAATATTGTCAAGGCGACCTTCCTAATCTCTAAAGTGAAATCAGCGGATGTAGCATGATTTATTAGTATTTTACGATTCTAAGAGCTCAGGGGGCCCTGATCGTAAATACACATTTTTTTTGTTTTGATTTGTCATCATCATTGTCATTATTATTAATCATCATTAATATTTTCCAAGTGGTTCTTTTGAACTGTAAAGTTTAAGAGACTTTGTCCTTGACCTCTCTGGTAATGCAAAACTATGTATATGCATTTACTTGTGCATACACATTTATGGAAATTACACATGACTCAGACACAGAGGCATTCAAAGAGCACAGCCAGCCGAGCTTGGCTGTTTTGACTCAACAATGTATCATTGATAATCCTGCCTTTGCCTCTTTTTTTTTTATTGGATATTTTATTTATTTACATTTCAAATGTCATCCCCTTTCCCAGTTTCCCCTCCAGAAACCCCCTATCCCATCCTCCCTCTCCCTGCTTCTATGAGAGTGCTCCCCCACCCACCCGCCCACCCACTCCCACTTCTCCACACTGGCATTCCCCTACATTGGGGCACTGAGCCTTCCCAGGACCTGAGCCTCTTCTGCCATTGATGTCCGACAAGGCCATCCTCTGCTACATATGCGGTTGGAGCCATGGGTCAACTCTTTGGTTGGTGGTTTAGTTCCTGGGAGCTCTGCCTCTTAAACAGTTCCTTGATATGCAGTGGTGGCCATTTGTTCTGTCTTCCATTATTTCCAGCTGGTTTGAGATCTCACCCTGTTCACTCTGCAGCTGTGTACCATTGGCCAGCTGATGTAACTTCCTAATGACATATTTTCCCCTTCTTCCCTTCAAGAAGGTTATTAACAGTCTCTACAGGGTGGTGGTAATGAAAATTGAGTGTTTTTCTCCTAAGAAAAAGTGACCAACATACAATCAGTGGTTAACTAATAGTTGACTGTCAATCGTATTCTGACTAGTCTCTTACTTTGAGGTCTAAAAATATGGTATTCTGATAGAAGCCTCTCTCATTTGAGCTTGGATGATGCAGGGGTGTGGTTTGTGGGGTAGAGGATATATGGTATTTACAGAGATGAGGTACAATGTGGCTCTTTTTATGGCTGCTGAGAGCCATGATGCGAAGAGCATATTTATTGGCTGGAGGAGATTTCTCAAGAGAGCATTGAACTCTTTTCCTTCCTGTTTTTACTTTTAGTATAATTTCAGATATGGGAAAGCTACTGAGATAGTATGGCTATTTTACTATGGAACAAGTGTTAACATTTACTAACTTTGTTTTCTCCCTATCTACACATACATATCACACATATTGCTTCTGAACCTTTTGAGAGCCCATTGCCATTTCCATGGCCAAATCCTCTAAAGTCATGTATCAGGAAGCTTCGCTGTCCCAGGCAAGCTAAAAAGATTAGTCATTTTGGTGGTGTGTGACTGTGCTGAAAACGACAAAATATGAATAATGGTCAAAATCTGGGCATTAACTTTGATACAAAATGTTTTCCAGTCTATAGATCTATTTTAGATTTTGCCAATTTTTTCACTAATGTTCTTTATAAGCATAAAATCTTAGATGCATGCATTTGTGTTTTCTAGCTTGTTCTTTTCCATTCTGGCCCAGTTCCCCCATGCTTATTTTTCATAACATTGGTACTTGCAGAGAGTATGGGTCTAACATTATCTCCAGTATTCTCAGTCTGTAGTTACTTGGTGGTTTTTCTGATTGGATCCAGATTATTTAGCATTAGGAGCGATATTGCAGAACCCTGTGTACACTGGGATCAGTTTTTCTCAGTGTTGGGTAAATAGATTTGATCACTTGATTGAGGGGGAATTCGGTCCTATAGTGCCCCCTACCCCACAAAAATCAGTTTCCTCTTTGCAGTCAATAGGTATGTAATGGGGATTTATTAGTATTTGGGGATTATGTAAATACACCACTTTTCATTAGTTTCCCCTGCCTGTATCACTATCTATTAATGACTTTTGCTTAAAACAGTTTTTTTTTTTTCTGATGAGTTAGTCAGTGTTTGAATTTTGTTTTTTGAAAATAATTGAGTGAGCAGGGGCCGGAGCGAGCGGGGCCATCCTGAGTTCAATTCCCAGCAGCCACCTGATGGCTCATGGCCATCTGTACAGCTACAGTGTACTCATACACCTAAAATAAATAAATAAATCTTAAAAAAAAAAAAATTGACAGAGGAGCCTTTACTAGAAGAAACACAAGGGTTTATGGAAGAGACCAGCAACGTGAAGCTAATTATAGCACAATGCAGTGAGTACCTTATTAAAACAAACAAGCCATGGGCTTCTGGGTAAATCTAGCACAACGCTTGCCTTTGTAGATGAGGATTTACTAGAACACAGTCATGCCCAGGTGCTGACTGACCTCCCTGTTGCCAGTGCCCGGCTCCTTTTGTTCTTAGAGTCACTTAGGAAGTTTTAACTAAAGTACCTGACCCATGACATCTAACGTAATTGGCTCCTTAACTTTGGCAAAAATGTGGGCTGAGCCTGGGTAAAAGTACCATAGGAAAAAGTCCTGATCAGCTCTGTTTAATTCACATATAGAGTCCTTGGAAAAAGGGATAATGTCAAGTCCAAGTAACAACAGGTTACTGTATATACTTCAGGGGAGAGTCATGTCCTCTCTTCCTTAAGGGCCATAAACTCCCTGGAAAGATGAGGCAGGACTCTCCTGAATTTAAGGATAACCTGGGCTACATAGTAAATGCCAGGCCAACCAGGGATATATAGGAAGATTTTTGTCTTGAAAAGCAAACAAACAAACAAAACCACATCAAATAAGCAAAGAAAGAGATGGATTTTTTTTTTTATAAAAGGTATAACTACACATTATCAAGAATCAAGAAAAACCATACCAAGTTATAATAATTAAAAACAATTATTACAATTAGCCTTATCTAATTTGTATTTCAAAATAATGCCAAAACATTGTAAAAATTTCTTTCAATACATCACATTCAACCCAACAAAACTCCAGGGATGAAAAGAATTTGAACAATTCTCCAAGTTTTGTAGCATAAACACAAAAATCTGTCTTGGCATTAGGTTTGGTGAATGCAAACAATAAGTGTCATTGGGAGGCCAAATGTATCAATTACTCATTTACATGTGAAAGCCTTCGTATTTCCAGAATGTGTCTTCGTCCCTAAAGCGCAGCCCTCCACCCCCTTGCAGCATTAGACTACATTGAATGAGTTGCTCAGAAAGCTGTATTTTGTGATAGGAAGAGGGAGTTCTGGAAAATCAATTAGGAACTCAAAAGTAACTTAATCTTGTTTATTGTTCTCCTGTGTGAGACACACCCATGTGCTGCTTGGACTTGATGATTACGTGATTCAAGTAGAGAGGAGTGTTGTGTATCTGGAGAATTCTGGCCATGGAACGGTGATCTCTATTTTTTTATTTTTTTAAACTCAATTTGACAGTTGCTTATTGGTAGGAGCCACCCGTGGGCCATGTCTACTTAGATGTAGTGTTGACACGAGGGAATGAGAGATGCTTGGGAGTGACCTGGCACTTACTAGAAAGTCTGGCTTTATGAACTTGGGAAGCCTGTGACTTGAAGGCAGACAGTGCAGTCTCAGCACAACACAGAGTGTGGAAGAGAAGCGATGCCAGATGACAACACGTTGTGAGGGATGCAAAAGTTAAGGCATAAAAGCTTCTGTTTCAGGTACACCCAAGAGGATTCGAGAAATTAACCCAGGTATCCAAGGATCACAGCATCCCAAAATAGACAAGCACAAAGGAGCAAAGCCTGCCTGGGCATCATCAGATCATCCTCTTGACCAATTGGGTTTCACCACGGAGTGTCAGTATACTTGGCTTTAAACGAAGCTTATTCCCCTTTAGAGCCAGAGTAGGCTATCTCGGGTAAGTGCAGAGTGGGGCTTCCTTTAGAGCTTTTCTGCATTCCTTTATAGTTTCTAGGGCATTTTCACATATACCCATTGGCTTCACCACAGCAGCTTTCTCTGGAAAAGGCAAGACTGGCCTCTCCTTCCAGACAGGGAAACTATGGACTAGAACATGAAGCCACTCTCCAAAGGCAGCCAGTCTTTAAAGGTATGTCTCTTGGTCTGAGCCCAGTGCACTTCAAGGGCTTGAGCTCAGATTCATCAACTCCTATTGAGAGCAAAGTGATGGAGTAGAGATGCAGAAGGAGCTAGAGAGAGCCCTGGACAGTCAGACGTGGTCAAGGCTAACCACCCTCCAACTTTCACAAAACTGCAACATCCTCAAAAATGTCTAATGCTAAAATTAATTTGAACATACTATATATAGGCTCATGCCCATTAATCTGCTGTGTGTCTTATGTGTTCTGGAACTCAGAGTATTTTTTTAAATTCTAGAGTGATACAAACAACAGAGTACTTAAACTTTTTGTTATACAGTGCTTTTCATCAGGGTATAGAGTAGAACCCTATATTAAAACACACTGGTTATTTTGGTTACAACAGATATGTAAAAATAATCACTTGGAGATAAATATTGACTCTGAATAAAGCCTCATTATTTCAGGTCAGTGTTTGCTGCCACATGAATTTTAATGCTAAAGTTATCCCTTAAATTGGCTTTGGAGCTTTTAGGATGTCGGGATTGTGGATGAGGGATTATTGAGCAGCGTTTTAACCTTCTAGGACTGTGTAGCCTTTTGTGGCCAAATTCCTGAATGCTGGCTGTCCTAAAAGCTTCTTTTACTAACTGTTTTCACATAGACAGATTTTTAATCCGTTCCTGAATTCTATAAAAATGAGAATTTACCTTCTAAAGTTTTTAAAAATTTTGAGTCAAAAGATAGAAGATCGGGGCAATTCACTTTACAACAGGACTTGGGTCCTAGAAATGAATCACCAAGGGTTGTTTTAGATAGCCAGCATCCCGGTGGTGACAGGGTGGTGACAGTTTGGCTTTGTGAATAGAAAGGTGGAGTTGACCTTTTCCTGAGCAGTTGTGAACGCTATGTTAAAAGCACACCAACGTGAAGAGGGCACCTCCGGGTCTTCACCCTCTGAAGCGCTGGGGCTCTCTGAAATACCGGGGCTGTGTGACAGAGCCAGTCATGGCTTCTTGGAAGTTAATGAGGACCTTTGGTAGCAGTTTCACTGGCAAGTGTCCTCACTCTCTAAAGCTCTGAAAACTCCAGTTCTCAGAACGACTTAACAGGAAGCCTCACCCAGGAGCAGAGGAAGCTGAGGAAGGAAGGAAAGATGACAGGGCTGGGGGAGGGGCAGCAGACTAAACAATGAATGAAGTCACGGCCTTGGAACTCGATGTGGTCAAGGACACACCCCACTTGTATGCCCCGCTGGTCCCTAAGCTCAGTGCAGCATCCTCTCTCTTGCTGGCCTGGTTTACTCCATTCCCAGGTTGGCCCACAAATGTCCTCAGGGTCCTTGTCGCTGGAGGCTTCCTCTCCCTGCTCCTCAACACCTCCAGTCTTTCTACTTAGCTTTCACCTCCTTCATGACCTTCCAAAAAAAATAAATAAATAAAATAAAGTCAATGCTCGTCTCTTCCTAGGAAGCAACAGCTGTCATCTTCCCACTTCACCAGCCCACAAAGTGGTTTACAATTTCCTCAGAATATCCACTGTATTTTATTCCATAAGAGGAGCCCTTTTACTCCTTAAATGTTTTATTTACTTACTAAATTGTTTTATCCATTGATCAAGCACTTATTAAAAAAAGAAAAAAAAAACCTACCCTGTGTGTACAGTGCTGTGTTGGGGATTTGTGGATAAATAAGGAAGTTCCCAGTCTAGTGGAAGAAAACAGGCACCATCAAAACAGGGTTCATACCTCTCAGTTTGGGTGTCCATTTGTTGAAAGGTGGTCAGGGAAGACAGAAACCTTTAAGACAAGTGGGAGGCAGATGAATGTACGGTGGGTGAAGGCTATTCCCAGCAGAGAGAACAGCATGGCAGAGGGCAGGAAACTTGATGAGCAGACAGTGTTCCAAGAACTGCCTATAACTGAGTGTGGCTGGTGGATAGAAAGAAGGCAGGCTGGAAAGTTCTGAGGAAGGGGGCGGGGAATGGGGCTGTGAACAGACGCCTGATCATCAAGGGTTTTACAGACCTCCCTAAGGAATTCAGTCAGTTCACACTTCCTGCATGGCCTGTTTGGATGGGATTGCCATTCATGTCCGAGGCTTCTTGGTTTGAGTTCTCAGTCAGCACAGTCTGAGAAAGAGTTTCCTAGGCATGTGGTTTCATTAGGAAGTGATCCTGTGAAAAGCTGTCAGAGCGGTGCCAGCGTGGTTTGAGTGTGCGTCTTTCATATGCAAAGGCATATGCATGGGAGGGGCTGTGGGCCTTAAAGAAGCCGTGCCTGGTGGGAGGTCCTTAAGCCATTGGAGGTGTGGGCTCTGAAACCCCATTCTTTTCTTTTCTCTCTGGCTCACTGAAGTGCTGTCAAGATCTCCTGCTAATGGCATCTGGAAACTTCAGTAGAGGCTCAAAATAATTGGGCTGTCCAAGCTTGGACTTGAGCCTCAAAAACTCAGGGCTAAATAAGCCTCCAGTTCTTCATAAGTAGTATGTGTTAGGTATTTGTTGTATTACTACAGACATGGCTAGTGGAGTAGGGGTTAGGGGTAGGTCAGGAAGTGATTCAAGATCAGGAGAGCTGGCAACTCAAGATACAAGCAGTAAGAAACCTGCTGATGTGAGCAGCTCAAGTCAGACCTCTGGAGAACTGTAGAAGTGCTTTGGAGCCATCCTACCCCAGAATCAAAAAGGCCCAGGAATCATTCACCAGGTCCCCTCAGCTTTCCATTGAGAGCTGTTCTTATGGGCCTGCCCTGTGTAAAGCACTCAGGAGAAAACCCCTCAGTCACAGATACTTGAAGAAGCCTTGGCGGGTGATAGGGATGTGGGTGGGACCTGAGCGTCTGCTATCCGGTTCTGCAGACAGGAACTCGTGGAAGATTTGGGACCTTCACTATTGTAATGAGTCAGGGAAGGAAAGACCGTGGTACACTTCAGGAGATGACGGAAGAGAAGGTGATGAAGGGAGGTGTGGGTAGGCTGGCAGAGCCACAAGGAATAGGGGCTGCCTCTTAAGTTAACACCAATGGGAAGCCAGTCAGCATTGCTGCTATGCTGCCGCATCGCATCGGAAGAGGCGGGAGCCCCACCTTCTCCCTACTCAGGTGGGGTAACCCTGAGGCTGGTTCTGTTTCCCAGAGCTCGGAGCCCAGTTTCTCATCCATGCACATTCGTGACCATATGTGCGCCTTGTAATGCTACCCTCCTTTCTCCTGACCCACCCTTCCCACTCCTCTACACCATCTTTCCCAGCCTCCCCCCCCCCCCCCCCCCCCCCCCCCCCCCCCCAATCCCCACCCCCAGTTAACCTACTTGGTGCACAAAGGTGAGCACTGGAGTCAAGGGGAAGAGGTTGCTCAATAAGGGTGTCACTTAGAAAACTGCAGCTCTGCCAAGTTACAGCTTGGGCGGCAGGAAGCTGAAGGCAAAAACACTCTGTGCCTTTTCTTGTCCAATTCCTCAGCCTTGGGTACTGGGAGCCAGAGGACAAGGAAGCCCCAGGACATGCCTGGTCCAAGAGAAGCATCTCCTGGGGCACTGAGGAGATAGAGATACGGGAGGACAGTTGGCAGTGCCTTTCTTTCACACTAGAAGTGTCTCCGTAACCTTCCCTCTCCAGACATGTATCAGAAAACACAACTTCACAAAAGCACCAAGTTACCCAACAGCACCTTCTGTCTGTGGGTTTTTAACCATTTAGCCTTCATTGGCCTCAAAATAACCGGATCACCTGAGCAGAGAGGGTGATTCTAGCCATTCTCTTCTGAGCCAGGGCCCCGACCTTATCTGCCTTTGCAATCAAAGACAAGTGTTCACTTCAGTGCATCATGGCTTCCCAATAGACAGGAAGGGATTGCTACTTGGCAATGAGTGATTTATGCAAGTCACCCTAATATCTTTATAATAGTTCAAATTATAAATTATTATGAATTTGTAAATTATAAATTATTTGCAGCCAGAAATCAAATGCTTCATTTCCACAGATAATGTTTAGCTTTCTTTTTTTTTTTTTTTAATTTGACAATGACCTGAGTTAATATGGGACATTAGATGGGACCTAAGGGGAGAATACCCTACCTCATCAGCCAGAACTTCATACCAGTCTCCACTGGAAAGGGAAAGGGAGGCTGACACAAATCAAATTGTTGAGTCCCAACTGCATATATGCTAGCATTTCACAGTCAGACAGATTGGGGTTATCTTGTGAAAGCTTACACGGCTAGATAGGGCGGATCCAGTAATGGCATATGTGTCCATAGTGACTCCCATGTCACAGTCTTCTGCTTCAATAGAGGTTTCTGATAGAAAGTCACACTATGTATTTCTAGAAACACAATAGAAATGGTAAACATTTTTAGAGGGATCATTTTAGCGCCTTCGGTGACAATGTAAGGCTGCTTCTTGCAGTGCTGTGACTTCTGCCCTGCCGTCACCAGTGGGCTCTCGGGTGATAGCACCAGGCATCAGCAGCTGGCTCGTGAGCCCATGTTCACTACACAACCTTGGGAAAGTTGATCAAGCCCCTGTGACTCGGTTTCCCCATTACTCCATCAAATTGGAGTGAAGCCCCATTCTTAGTGTATAGTAAGCAGTTAATGAAGTTAATGGTGCCAGGAATGGAGTAGAAACTTGATAAAAAAAAATATGTGACCATTTGTATTAGTCAGCACTGCCCCGTCCACCTGATAATTTTGTAGAGAAATGCCTTCAGCCCATAGCTTACCACACTGAATACAGGGTTCACCTGGAGAGGTCAAGAAGTATGGAAAGAGAACAGAAGGAGAGGAGATGGGGCAGGGAGGCCTGCTACAGTTGCTGGGTGCTTTTATGCCTTGGGTGAATGACGCTACATGTGGATAGGACCAAATGAACTGGCCAGACAAGTGGCACATTGAGGGTGCAGAATCTTGCCAAAAACGTAATTTCCTCTGTGGTTTCTCTGAGCTATTTTTGTCTTTGTCAAATGACCCCCTTGGGAAGTTGAGCTCTCTTTCTGTCTCTCTGTCTCTCTCTGTCTCTCCCTCACTCCCAGCCTCTCTCCAGAGTTTCCCAGGAGAAGGTGGGGCAGGAGCTGGGTCACACAGTGTGAGCCCAGCAGCAGAGAGTCAGGCACTTGGGACCTTCCAGACAATGGATGGCTTTAAGTGAGTTTGGTTATGAAAGAATGTCTTTCCTCCTGGGCAGAGGACAGTGTCTTGGGTTATGTTGAGCTGAGTTGGTCTGTGGCAAGGTGGTTGCTTCCTAAGTTCTAAGGTGATGGTGGGGAGACCCCTGAGTCCTGACTCCCTCCTGAGAGAGCCCCGTCTTACAAAACCCAGAGAATGAAGATGTTCACACTGTCCTGGGATTCAGAATGCTTGGAGAGGTATCTGATCACTTCTTTGTTCACTGTCCCTCACGAACTCAGAAATTCATTCTTTCATAGTTCTAAAAGACCAAAATACAAATTCAAATGGTTTCGAGAGAGTCGTTCTCTCTGCAGGCTCCCAGGACAACTCTCCTACAGCTCTCCTCCTAGCTTCTGGCTTTACAGACAATCTCTGTGCCTCCTTGGCTCAAAGCTGCACAATCCAGTCTCTGCTTCTTTCATCACAAGCCTCTTTTCTTTGTGACTGTGTCTGTACTGTGTCTCACACAATCTTCTATAAGGTCTTCTAAAAGACCTGATCTGATTTCCAACATGGCCTCGCCTTAGCTGTATCTGCAGAAGCTCTTCTCAAGGACACACGTTGAGTCTATGAGGACATGCATTTGGTGGGAGTGGTGCTACTGGACTCAGTACAGGTGACTTCTTTATGCCAGGCATCCTGCCAGCTGGCCTGCGTACAAAGATGAGTAAGACCCCCACCGTCTCAGTTTCCAGAGGAGAGGGACCCACGAATAAACCGCTGTGATTCCACAAGATAAATATGTGCTAACATCATACATTGATCTGGCCCTTACCAAATGCCTGGCACTATTTAAAGCAATGTACATATAATCCTCTTAGCAACCTGGGACACTCTTGTCATTACCACATGTGAGGAGACTGGGTTCTGGAGAGGAGAGCACAAAACACCATTGGGAAGGGGGTGGTCCCAGAGTTCCATCTTTGGCAGCAGAAGTTGCGCCTGCCTCCCTGAGGAGCTGGCATCGGAGGAGAGGATAGCAACTGTGCCGAGGCTGGGGGCATGCAGGGTGAAGACAGGGTTCCAGGCAGAAGCAAGGCCTATGCCAATGCTGAGTCAGCCAAAAGCTGTACATGCTTTCAAATGGTGAAATCTCTGAGCTCAGGGAGGACTGCTGGAAGCCAGACAAGGTCAGGGACGGAGGGCCCTTTGGCCCACACTGAGGAATGGAAATCTGTTATTTCACATCTCAACCTTTGTAATCATGGGAACTGGGGTTTGATGCATTCCTTCCAAGGTCTCTTTGGCTCTGGATGGTGGAAGAGGCGAAGAATGAAGAGCAGTGGCTTTGGTAAGAGGTGGGGAGGATAAGTTGAGCTTAGGGTGTTGCTGGTGGCACCTGTCGATAGATAGAAAGAATTAGAAGAAAAAGAAATGACAGCCACTTGGTGTCTGAGGGGCAGAGGGTTCATTATCCATCCCTAGGATACATAGAGCATGGCATGGGTAGAACTGTGGCAGAAAGAAGGGGTGAGCCTCGGTAGAGCATTCTTCTAGCCCATGTTACATGGGAGTACAGTCTGAAAGCCCTGAGCAGCATGTTCCCAAATACACAGTCCTGAGCTTTGTCTAGGAACCCTGATTTTTTCATACAAGAGTGTCCATTAATCTATTGTTCTAATAGGATGGACTTCTATGAAGTAGTAATAGCTCACATTTCTAAAGCAATTCCTATGCCAGCACTTTGCCTTAATTAAAAAAAAAAAAAAAACTCTTAAAAATTCTGTGAAGTAGGCACTTTTGCATTTATAGGTAAAAACGCAAAGACCCAGACAAGCCCAGTGATTTGCTAGAATCTGGTAACCAGTACTGACTTCGGCAAGAAATAGCCATAGCCTGCAGTTTGAAGCTGTAAGTGGATGCCACCAAGCCCCTGGGCCATGAAGCAACCTCTCTTGCCTCCTTCCAACCTTGCATTTGTCTCCTTGCTGTGTAGGGCTAGCTTCAGGAAGGCCACTGTCCGCCTCTGACCTCTGTTGGTGTCAGTTCATCTCCTCCTTGCTTAAGTATTTAAATCAGCTTTACATTTTTTCCCCCTCTTCAACCTTTCTAAACAAAAAAAAAATAAGCTTTGCCTTCTGGACTGTGTCTGCAGCTTCCCACACGTTTGAGAGCTCTGTGTAAGGTGCCCAGGATGAGCACCGTGGGAACCGTGGGGCTGACAGATCACTGATGTCTGGGAGAGGAAGAAGGGGAGGCCCTCAACCTGGCACCTCTTCTACTGCTGTTGGGCCACCTACCTGGGCTCTGCAGCCTTGCTCTGTATGGTTTTCTGGGTTTGTCACACTTATGGCACCCACACAGAAGCGAGACGCCTGCTGCTTGCTGTCTGAGTCCTCTGCCTGAGGTCTTCCTGCTTCCCTCAGGTCAGAGGGTGTACCACCTTCCTGACTGACTTCCAGATAGCAGTATAGGATATCACAGGCAAAGGACCTTTAATAATAACACACATGCTGCTAGCGGCTTGCTTTGTAAAGAAATTATTACTATTTTGCTTCTCCACCCCATTGAGTTAGATCCTTAGACCCTCAGAGACAGGTTCAGAGACTAAAGAATTGAAAACACTAAGTTAGCCTGCCCACTTATTTGAAAAACAAAACAAAACAAAACCCTATCTTTACCATCTTGTTTCCCCATCCCCTGTTCCCTTTGCTTATAATGTAGGTAGATCTTAGCCAGGCACAAGAGTGTTCAGAAATGATTGCAATTCAACACGAGGCGTCTTTTTCTTACTCTTGTTACCCCAGCCATTCCCTCTTCTCCCTCTTCTGCCAGAGCCTGCCAGATTGCTAGAGCCACCCAGGAACAGACTTCCTCTCTAATCTGTCGCATCTGTTCGCCCATCCTACTCTGAACTAATCCTCCAAGTGCACTGTTTGCCACAAATGGGCAGGAGACAACTGGGGTGAGACCAAAGGGCGGGTGCGCAGCTCCAGTCACTCACTTGTTATTCCCTTCTCATGGGCAGGCAGCAAGGGAGCCGCCACTGTCCCAGCAGCAGAGTGACACTTAAGAACCCTTTAGTCACAGGGTCAGTTCCAAATTCCCAGTTTACAGAGCCAGGCCTTTGTCATCCATCCATTTGCGCACATCAATTTTACGCCCGTGACTTAGTTATATTTATCTGGGAATGGTTGAGATTCAAGCCATGGGAAAGCCAAGAGGCTTGCATGATATTTATGGTTCAGTAATTGCCTTACTGTGGGGTCCAGGCTCAGAAGCCTGTCTTTCTGCATTGTGAAGACAGAGAGGAATCTTTGTTGTGTACAAGAGCTGTTCGTTAGATGCACTGGAATCTGCTGTTATAAGCATTGACTTGTTTCCTCTCCCCTGTAGAAGCCCCCTCCACACAGCCTTGACACAAAGGGAACAGGTGAGAACTTAGTACTAGTCAGGTATAATCTAAATGTTCAAAAATCCACCCCTATTCCACAAACTGGCGACCCAACAGGATCCCCACACACCAGGATCTTAGCACACCAGTGGGAATGTTCAGAAATGATTGCAAATTCAACATGCTCCGGGAGCTGGTATTCAAAACGGCTTCCTCTTCGAGGTAATTGGCTCATGAAGCTGGACCCCAAGTGAGTAGGATGAATGCCCCTGTATGGAGAGGAAGAGAGACATAGGTCTGTTGCTGTCTGCCACTTGAGGACAGTGTAAGGCTGACTTCTGCCTCCCAGGAAGAACCCTCATTATGGACTCCTAGCCTTTAGTTCTGTGGAAAAGAAACCATCCTGTTTAGGGTGGTTTATCAGCTCAAGCTGACAGTAACACTGTCCCACCACTGATTTCCTCCACATTCATAAGATTATTAACAGCAACACTCATCTAGAAAGATCATTTCATGAGAGAGAGAAAGAGAGAGAGACAGAGACAGAGAGAGAGAGAGACTTAAAGGGCTCTTAATTTAGTTGCCTCACTTCCAAATTAGTCTCTTTAGTGGCTCAATGTGACAAGGTACAGCTGTCTGATCTAGTCAACCTTCTTCCTCAGGTTGGCACTGTTTCTAGTTTTTGCCAGTGTTACAAAACCGTACACATAGCTTTGCTTCTTTTAGGAGGGAATGAGACATCTGGGTCAAACCTTTATGTGTTTTAATCATAACAGATATAGCCAACTTGCTTTCTAAAAGGAAATGTTCAAAAGTCCCCCCTCTTTTTTTTTCTTCCATTTTCCCCTTCACAGCAGGAATCATAATCTCTTTGATATTTTTCACTAGAGTGAATCAGAGTTAATCTGATATATCGTTAAGTGGTGCCTTCCTGATTCGATGCATTGACACCATGGATTTGTTTTTTAGATCCTTGGCTTGGTTTTTCTCCTGGTCTTTATCGATGTATTATTTGTTCCGTACAAGTTTCTCGTGCTTGGGCCATATGCTCTTTGTGATCTCTGGGTTTCTCTTCTCATCTGTTAACTTAGTGTCTTAACCTGTTCCAGAGGCTGTAACAAAAGAGCCCCTGTTGGCAGTTTATAAATAACTAAAATTTATTGGAGGCTGAGAAGTTCAAGGTCAAGCCCGGAGCAGATTCAATGTCTAGTGAGAGCCTGCTCTTTGCAGATACTACCGTATTTTTACAAAGTGGAAGGTGTACATCAACTCTCTCAGGCCATTTCTTTGGGTAAAATTAGGTTTCAACATAAGCATTTGGTAGAAGAAACAAATATTCAACGCACAGGACTGAATTTTCCAAAAAGCGTTCTTCATTTTTATTGATCCCACCATGCATATCTGTCCTTCTTTAGCTTCCAAATCAGAATGTTCTCCATCACCTTGGACTTTGCTTGTGTGTCCTAGTATTAGTGTTGTGTAAATGTTTAAATGTTTGTCTTTAGCTCACCTACAACTGATTTTTTTTTTTTTAACTTATGGGATAAGCTCTTAAAAGATGCTCAAATGAATGGACTTAGAACATCTAAGAAAGGTCACACAATCTGAAAAGGAAGAAAGCTGCATGGTGTGTCCCTTACATAGTCTATAATACCTAGGAAAACAGTATATATTCTCTATGTATATAATATATGTAAACAAGTGTATGCATGGGTACAGAATAACATGCAGGAAGGAGAACAAGAAGGAGTAATTGTTAGGTGATAAGAACGGGCTGGATGCATGAACACTTGAATGGAGTCATGAAAGATGTTATAAAGCTATTTTTTTTTTTTTTTTTAGTTCTAACTCTGACATGGACTTTGAATTTTTGGTGATGGATAAGTGCATAGAAATATATTTGATAATAAAAGTATAAAATCCAGTGTAAAGCCTCACAGCTTCAGAATGGCTACTCTATTGTACAAAATTCATTAAGACTGACAGACTTGCCGAGCGGTGGTGGCACATGCCTTTAATCCCAGCACTTGGGAGGCAGAGGCAGGCAGATTTCTGAGTTTCAAGCCAGCCTGGTCTACAGAGTGAGTTCCAGGACAGCCAGGGCTACACGGAGAAACTCTGTCTCGGAAAAAAAAAAAAAAGAAAGAAAAGACTGACAGACTTTGGGTGTGCTTAATTTCTATGTGTGATGGTTTTTATTGGCAAGTTCGTTCTGTATAATCAAGTTTTAATACAATTTTAAAAATCAAAAAGATGTTCAACATTGTTACTCCTTCCTTATGAGAAAAAAAATACAAATGAAAGATGCTGTGCTTCTTGACTTGGCAGTAATCCAAAAGCTGTGTAATACACTGCAGTGTAGAGTTTCGAGCAAAGACATTCTTCTTCGTTGCTGGTAAGACCATGACCCCTTGAGATGACCCCCAGGGAGGGCAATCTGGCTAAGCTCACATGCACATTCCCTGCAGTTGTGTGTCTGGGAAATAATTCTACAAATCCATTTGCCAGGGGAAAAGGTATATATTTGGGGATTGTATGGACAAAATGGTAAAAGCAACCCCAATATTCAGGAATAGGGGAAGCAGGTTCTTCTAATTCGATCAAGTGGAAACTAGGGTGGCCACATAGTAGGTGACAAAAGAGGTCTTTGTGTACCTACAGACTTACAAAGAAGCACCTTCATGTATGTGAACATCCAATTGTCTGTGCAAAACACCACAGGGGGAAAATCAACATACTTAACTATATAAAAAACCTTCTGGTAGAATCTATCTGGTAAGGCATGAGATAGAACTGGGCAGATGTGAGACACAGATGGGAGAAAAGGTTTCACTATATGCGTTCTTTGGATTTTTTTTTTTTTTTTTTTTTTTTTTTTTTTTTTTTTTAGCTATTTAGCTCCTGGTTACTCTTAGGCCCTCATCCTTCCATACATTTTGAGACAATTTAATCTAATTTCTATCTTCCCCAATGGTAACTGATTACATTCATTTCTTGATTTGGGGGAGATTGACTTTTTGTATTATATTCACAATCAAGACTGAATTATTTCCCCCCATCTGTTAAGGTCTTGATTTAGATCTTTGATAAGATGTTACTACTTCATGCCCTTCATGTTAAATTCATTTATAACAAAAATATCATCTTTATTGTAATTAAAATAGGTTTCTCTTTCTCTTTTCTAGATGCTGATTGTTAGAAAGAGAACATTTCAAGTTCCTTATCTAGTTCCTGTAGTGCTGATAAAATTATGTTTTTTATTTAAATTTTTTTTCTCTATGAGTGCTTCATTTGCACATGTGATTATGCACCACATGTGTGCCTAGTGTCCCCAGAAGCCATAAGATAGAATCAAATCCCCTGACACTGGAGATACAGGTAGTTGTGAACTGCCATATCAGTGCTGGGAATTGAACCTGGCTTCTCTGGAACTCATGCTTGTAACCATTGAGCCATCTCTGCTGAATCGAACCCTATTGTTTTCAAAGCACATAACTACACTCTCAGCATAAACATCTTATTTCAATGGTCACAACAGTTATTTCATATTCTATTTTCATGAATTTGTTAGATTCCAAAAACAAGTATTAGTAATACTTGTAACTTCATTTTCAAGGTCCAGGTTTCAATGGAGCTAAGTCTAGTTGTTATTATCTTAGGTTCATGTTAGGCTGAGAGTTTGTTGCTTTAAAGCTATAGAAGAGTTGAACAGTGGGGTTCCCTATGATTCAATATAAGTGTTTATTCTTCTCTTCCACACCTATTTTAGGTGTTTGTTTGAAATTGCTTGTATACTGCATCAAATGCATGGTATGCCAATTGTGGTAGACTGTTACCTAGAGCAACTGTACTTGCATGTGTTTCCTGCTTCTGTGTGCTCTTCTTTCCCACACTGATTTCACACATGCATCTGACTCTAGCCAACTGGACATGGGCAGGCATGATGCAATCAGAACCGGATAAGCAATTGCACAATAGAACTGGTGCTCTCGGAAGAGGTCTGCACTCAGAATCCTGTACAGTGTTGGATGAAAGAATGGGCTAGACTATGAATGATAAGAAGCTGTTTGGTCCCATTCAAAGACAATTACATAAGTCACACAGTAAAACCACATGGATGAGAATTCTTCATCTGAGTTTATCCAGGCCATAGAATCACACAGAGTAATATATTACATTAAATCAGTGATTCACAACCTGTGAATTGTGACCCCTTTGTGGGTCCAATGACCCTTTCACAGGGGTTGTTTATCAGATATCCTACATATCAGATATTTATATTATGATTCATAACAGTAGCAAAACTACAGTTATGGATTAGTAATGAAAGTAATTTTATGGTTGGGGTCACCACAACATGATGAACTGTGTTAAAATGTCACAGCATTAGGAAGATTGAGAACCACTGATTTAAATTAGTTTATTTGTTGTTTATAACAAAAAACACATCCCTGGGAGAGTGCTATAAAAACGAACCACAGAGACAGATTTTTCTGATCTGAGATAACCCCAAATATGTAACTATTATTTATCCTTTAGATACTACTTTTGATTAACTGCTAGACTCTTATTGGGTGATTTGTTTTTTCATTTAATTTTTGATAATTCTAATATTGAATTACAGAACTTAGGTTTCTCTGTTGCCCAGAGTCATTCAGGTTATATTTTAACTATCTATTTTGAACAGTTACCACTCAACTGTGACACTCTCTGGTCATAAAACCTTCCAGAGTTGGCAGCATTCTTTCCAGATCCTTTAGAGGAACTCGTGCCTATAGTCACTAGATTTTGATATTTTACATATCACTTATAGAATATGCATGTCATATATATTTTAAATATCAATATTTTAGGCAGTTTGTGACTCTTGATTTCTGTTGTGCTTTACTCTCTTTTTTAATACTTTTTTTTGTGTGTTGGGAGTTGATCTAGGGACTCACACATTCTGGTCAAATGTACCATTGAGCTATATCCTTAACTCTATGATTTCTTTTCCCTTCTATGAAGATCTTCTAATCTATTTAGTAAACGTTTTAAATAGTTGAACTTGGGATGGATTTACTTTTTATTATATTGTTTTTTTTAAATTTTACCCTTGTTAATTTAATCTTCCTAGTTTCTTTCATTTCACTTTCTTTCTTTTTTTGTTTTTTTGTTTTTTTGTTTTTTGTTTTGTTTGTTTGTTTGTTCAAGACAGGGTTTCCCTGTATAGCCCTGGCTGTCCTGGAACTCACTCTGTAGACCAGGCTGGCCTCAGAAAGTTCATTTTCTTTTTAAAAGTTCAATTTCAAAATTGAAAGCAGTAACCAAGGAAGAGCTTTAGTGCTCTGCCAGTCTCTTCCATCCACCCTTACTCCCGGGGTGATCTTTAATAGCAGTGAGAATGCTTCACAAAAACATGAACTTTTCCTTTAGAAGAAAACTGGTCTCATTGGTGGAGCCCCACACCACATTCCAATTGCTCCTGCAGCAGGCTGCTCCTCTCTCTTTGGCAAGTAAGCATTAAGTTCCCTTTAGGACACCTGCTTCCCTGTGACCTCATCTCCATCCAAGTACAGGCCATGACTCAGGCTTAGCTAGTCATCATTCTCTATCCAGTTGGCCAGTGATTGACTCAGGAACTCACGATGACCCAAAATGGGCCAATCAAACACCCTCCAAGGGCTTAGTTAGAGCTATTAGGAAGGAGGCTGCTTCTGCTCTGGGATTTCAGATGCTATGATGTAAGATTATCAAGAGCTGCCAGAAGTTGCCAGTCTTTATTGCCTCTAGAAAGGCATCTAAGAACCATGAAAATGAACAGGAGGAGAGAGAAGAGATGGATCCTTAATGACATCAGTGTACCATTGATCAGTATGCCTGGAGGTGATTCATTCTGAATGTTGGCCCTAAATCATAAGCTGAATTCTGTCTTAGTTAGGGTTTCTATTACTGTGAAGAGACACCATGACCATGCCAATTCTTATACAAGAAAACATTCCATTGGGGCTGGTTTATAGTTCAGAGGTTTAGTCCAGTATCATCATGGTGGGAAGCATGGCAGGCAGACAAGGAGCTGGAGAGGTAGCTGAGAGTTCTAAATCCCAAATATCAGACAGCAGGAAGAAAGAGACACTGTGTCTGGCTTGAGCTTCTAAAACCTTAAAGCCCACACTCAGTGACACACTTCCTCCAACAAGGCCATACCTTCAATAGTATTCCTGGCTGTCCTAGAACTCAGGCTACAGACCAGGCTGGCCTCAAACTCAGAAATCCACCTGCCTCTGTCTCCCAAGTGCTGGGATAAAAGGCGTGCGCCACCACTGCCTAGCTCAAACCATCACACATGGTATCAGGAAAACATGATCTATCTATGAGAGTCAAGTCACCTGTACTGGCTGGTTTTGTGTGTCAACTTGACACAGGCTGGAGTTAACACAGAGAAGGGAGTTTCAGTTGGGGAAGTGCCTCCATGAGATCCAGCTGTGGGGCATTTTCTCCATTAGTGATCAAGGGGGTAGAGCTCCTTGTGGGTGGTGCTATCCCTGGGCTGGAAATCTTGGGTTCTATAAGAAAGCAGGCTGAGCAAGCCAGTAAAGAACATCCCTCCATGGCCTCTGCATCAGCTCCTGCTTCCTGACCTGCTTGAGTTCCAGTCCTGACTTCCTTTGGTGATAACAGCAATGTGGAAGTAAGCCAAATATAAACCCTTTCCTCCCCAACTTGCTTCATGGTCATGATGTTTGTGCAGGAATAGAAACCCTGACTAAGACATCACCCTTCACAGTTTAGATCTTACTATGTGGGCCTCCTATTTGTAACCTCATCTTCCTGACTCAGCTGGACAGTTACCACTCCATCTTCCACAGGATTTAGTTGCCTGAGTCTTTTGATTGTTTAATGGTAGCATTAAGGATAAAAAATTTTTTAAAAAGGTTCTAAAAAAGTCCAAATAATTTTTATCTGAGAACTTGCTAGAGTTTGAACTTTCTAAAGGAGAAAGATAAGATTGTGGTTGTTGTTGTAGAATCACCTTCTTAGTGGGTCTATTTTCCTGGAAAGGCAGGAGGCTACATGAATCTAGTTAGGCCTGGCCTGTGTTGAGGAGAGGGTGTATCAATAGAACAGCTGTGCTGTGGGCTGAAGGCCAGGAAAGCTAGGGCAACCAGCAGGCTTGATCTAAACTCAGCTTCTCAAACAAGGGCCTACATGTCCTGTCCAGTATTTGCAGAGAAATGGGACAAACATAGAATTTCTTCCTGAAGATTAATTTTACTAAAAGATTTGCAGAAATCAGATTACCCACAAATTAAAACAATCCTCAGAACAAAAAGAACACACACTTATAGAAAATGTACTATCCTATCTGGCTGCTTTGGTCAACATATCTGATTATGGTGCAAATTTTCGTGCCTGAAGGAAAAACCCTATTGGCCTGATGTTCCCTTCCACCCATGCCTTGGTGAGTTGCTTCTGTTGTAGTACCCACCCCCCACCCCCACCCCCATGGAACAGGTTGTGCCTGAGTTTTCTGTCTCCACTTCTCCCTATCCTGACCTTTCTCCAGCCCACCCCTGTCAGTCTTGGCTTCTATTTTCTCTTGCTAAGTCTCTAGAAGATTCCATGTTGCTAATTCCAGTGGTCCATTTTCAGCCCTCAGTTTGTTGACCTCCGTTGCAGTTTATCCACCTCCTCTGGAAGCACTTTTCTTTACTTGGCTCCCAGAACCCTGCATTCTGCCAGGTATCCCTCCCAGTAGCCACCCCTTCCCTGGTTGGTCTCTTTTGTGGGCCCTTCTCAGCTTCCAGACCCCTTACTATGGGGAGGAATTGCTTTTTTTGATGTCTACTCTATCCATGTGACCCTATCCAGCTTCCCCACTTGAAATTCCATCTATATGCCGACATCTTCCAAATTCATTTCTCTGTCTGGACCTTTCCCCTGAATTCTCATTGCATACTTGTATCCCCATTTGGATGGGGAACATGCATCTCAGACTTAACACACCCAGAAAGGAAACTCACTCTCTCTTGGTAAGCCTGCTTCTGCCCTGTCTCATTAAATCACAAGGCTTTCATATTTTTAGACTTCAACCCATAGAGCCATTTTTGACTCCTCTTTTAATCTTGAACTCCCACCTCCAATCAGCCAGAAAATTGTCTGGCTCTACCCTCAAATATATGCAGGATTTGCACTCATGCCATCTTCAGCCTGGCCCACGTTGCTGTACTCTATCATCTGTTGCCAAGATTCCTGTCCTGGTCTCCTAGCTTTGTGCTTTGCCGATGTTGGGTATCCTCCATCTAGCAACTGGTATGATCCTTTCAATATACATGTCAGGTTCTCTGCTAGAACCCTCATGACTTTCTCCTTGCTCAAAGTCAAAGATAATCTCCCTGTGAAGCTCCCAAAGGCCTCACTCCATTTCGTGTGTTCCTCCTAACTCCTCATGTGCCAAGCCCATCACTTTCTCTAGCCTTGGCATAAATGCTACTTCCCATGAGTCTTTACCACCTGGCTTAAAATGGCCTCTTCAAACTACACTCTGAAATCACTATGCTCCCCTGACCTGCTTTCCACTTATATTTATCACACTTACTATCCCATGACTTCATTTATTTATTCTCTAGTTTCTTTCATCACAACGTAAGCTCCAGAGAGAATTTTACCTGCTTTATTCACTACATTATTTCATAGTTCATAGCAAGTACCCATAAAAACGTGGTACTCGAAGGAGCTGAGTCCACCATTAAAGGATGAATGTCACTGGCTTGTTCTGCTCTGCCAGTTGGACCTTCTCTAGAGTAGCCTGGGATTCTCTGAGTAGGCAGGGAGTGAGGCAAGAGGAAAGCGGTAGTAAAGAGGGACCTGGGGATGTGCTAGGGTGCAAGGAAGGATGACATGTGGTAGGTTGGACACATCTTCGTGGTGAAGAAGAGAAGACTAGAGATGACTCTGGGGTGCGCTTTGTTCATGGGGACAAAAAGATGACACTACAAGGGAACCTGGGCATCTGCTGCAGAAGCCGGAAGTCTGCTTCATGTGCTCACTCATCCCCCACATAGGCACATATGATGGTGATTATTTAGGAGAAAAAAAAGAGAAGTTATTTCTGCATAAACACTATATTTGGTTGAAAATGAATGTTCTATCTGCCTCTATCTGCCTCTTCTAAAAGTAGATCTCTCTGAAGGAACTTGATTTTCTGTAAGGACCATGAGACCATATTAATAAATAATACTAATTCATGAATGAGCCAACATACTTTTCTATAATTTCATCTTTTGATTTCTATAATTTTGTCCCCAAAATGTAAACTTTACATTTACGCACATACTTAATGTGTGTATTAAATATGTGTACACACAGACACAAACACAGAGTGATTTAAGAAATAAGATTGTAGGAAACTACCTTTGCAATCTCTCTATCTCTCTCTATTTTAATCTTATTCATTTTATTTATCTAGCCATACTTCACAATAACACGCCTGCATATAGAACATTTACATATGCCCCAGGAATTGTTCTAGAGGCATTCCTATGTTAATTTACTTAAGGCTACCCACAGCCTTGTGAGGCAGGATACCCTTTTGTTGTTGTTGTTTTTGTTTTTTGCTTTTTTTTGTTTGTTTGTTTTCCCCAAGACAGGGTTTCTCTGTGTAGCCCTGGCTGTCCTGGAACTCACTCTGTAGACCAGACTGGCCTCGAACTCAGAAATCCACCTGCCTCTGCCTCCCAAGTGCTGGGATTAAAGGCGTGCGCCACCACTGCCTGGCTAGGATACCCTTTATAAAAATTTAGCCTAAATGCTAAGCCTTTTAACTTAATAAATTTTTGTTTTTATTTTATTAATTTGGTTTTTTTTTTTTTGTTCTTTTTTTGTTTGTTTGTTTGTTTTTTAGTAGGTGTTCAGTAGAAATGTTTGGCAGTCAACTTTCCACATGGCAGCTTGGGCCCTAGGCACCTTCCAAATTATGGTAGCTCCATCACTCTCCAAGGCCCCCTGGGTCTGGCACATCCTTGACCAGCAGGTGGTAGAGAGAGAGAGAGAGAGTGGCAGATCACATTTCATTGGCAAGAGAATCTAACTACACAGCAACCTTAACTGCAAGGAAAGCTGGGCTGGGAGGACCAGTGTGGTGGTGTGGCAAGAATGTCTTCTCTGCCACATGCCACTCTGCCAATGGCAGATTCTTTCCAGTGTTCACACACAGGAAAACCAAAGTGCAGAAGGATGAGAAACTTGTGTCGGTGATGCAAAAGAGAGCTGGGACCCCACCCAAGCTGTCAGTCTCCATATGGGCCTTCTGTCATTACAGCTAGGGTAAGAATTCAGCCAATCATTTTAAGAGGACAACTCGTCATCCAAATGAATGAAAGGGAAACCCCAAATTCTTGTTCCAGTTTATTTTCTTACTGCTCTTTTTCAAGTAGGCGGCCACCTGGGCCACAGCTTGCCAACTCTCCCCACATTATCTGACAGTGCCAGATAATTAAGAACTATCGGAACACACCCAGAATCAGAGGTGAGGAGGATATAACATCTGTCCCAACACTGGGAGTAGGTTGGACTAGTGGGACCAGGCACACAGGAACTTTGCCAGCCCAGTGGTTCAGGTTCCTTCCAGTCCCACAACACCCAGAGGAAGCTCCACTCCCAGGCGCTCTAACACACCCAGGATCAGAGGTGAGGAGGACACAACATCTGTCCCAACACTGGGAGTAACTGGGACCAGTAGGACCCAGGCACACAGGAACTCTGCCAGCCCAGTGGCTCGGGTTGCTTCCCGTCTGTCTGGGCTGGCTGGTGCCCTGAGCAGACATTGAATGCAAACTCTGCAGTCATTCCCAAAACACCCAGAGGAAGCTCCACTCCCAGTTGCTCTAACAAGCCCAGGGTCACAGGATTCCAGAATCACAGGATCACAGAGACAGCTTGACTCTGAGGAGTTCTGACACAACCAGGATCACAGGAAGGACAGGCTCCAGTGAGATTTAGCAAGGGCAGGTAGCACTAGAGATAACCAGATGATGCAGGGCAAGCGTAAGAATATAAGCAACACAAACCAAGGTTACTTGGCATCATCAGAACCCAATACTCCCACCATAGCAAGTCCTGGACAAACCATCATACTGTAAAAGCAAGATTCAGATCTAAAATCACTTCTCATGATGATGATACAGGACTTTAAGAAAGACA
>NW_022196905.1:47583977-47598420 GCF_008632895.1 Mastomys coucha | reverse complement strand
AGGCTACTATACCCAGCAAAACTCTCAATTACCATAGATGGAGAAAACAAGATATTCCATGATAAAACTAAATTTACACAATATCTTTCCACAAATCCAGCCCTACAAAAGATAATAGATGGAAAAGACCAACACAAGGAGCAAAACTACACCCTAAAAGAAGCAAGAAAGTAATCTTTCAACAAATCCACACAAACCTAATTCCACCTCTTACAACAAAAGCAACAGGAAGTGACAATTACTTTTTCTTAATATCTTAATATGAAAATTAATCTTACCAACATATCCTAATTGATTGAAATCCAAAAATATCAGGAATTAGAAATTTGTTGACTGTCATCCAATGGTCTCTCTAATTTGGTAATTGGAGAAATAGGTCCAATATTACACAATCCATATATACTTTCAGCTTGTATTTTCTTGACAGTGTCTTGCTGTGTACAACATAATGGTCTTGAAATCTTGCTTCTCCTATCTCAGCCTCTCTATTAGTAGTATTGTTTATTTCATGTTTTTACACTATACTATGGTTTTCAAAACAGCTTACATATTTTAAAAATATTTATATAGCCAAAAGAAATGTAGACAATTAAATTGGGAGGGGGTTTGTAAGAGAACAACAAAGAGTAAGGCTGAATGCTTTGCTTGATGTTTGTAACTCTTGTATCAAGTTACCACAGTAAGAGTCAAGATTTTAAGCTGTATGAAATACAAAACAAACAAATAGACAAAAACACTTTATATATTTATGTTCATTTAAGAAAATACTAGTAGTGATGTATTATTTTGAAATATACAGTTAAGATGTTTGGAGTTATTTAAAATTTATATTGAAAAAACGTATGTATTTTCAGTATTGCTGTAGACAAGCATCTACATAAGGCTGTTAAATTGATTGTTGTTTTATATCAAACAACTTCTATAATACTCATTTTTCTTGTTATAATATTTTATAAATTTTAAAGAATATGACAAAAAAAGATATTGTAGGTATTAAAGGGGGTCTCTGGGAGGAGTTTGGGCACAAAAGGAAAACAAGAATGTGATTTAATTCTATTTACTTAAAATATGTTTTTAAATGTTAACAAATTTAGATAAATTAAAATCATGTAACTTTTCTCATTATAATACAATAAAACAAGCAAACAAAAAAGTAAGGAAAAAAAGAAACATGTTAATAGTTGGTTAGTATATTAATTGAATCAACACAAATACATTAATATAAATATAGACATTAATTTTAATATCTGCTCTACATAATATAGGTCTATGTTGATAATATCAATAGCATTGATATATTGAACCATAGTATAAATATATTAATATTTATCATTGCCACAAAAAATAAAGAACGTTCATCAGCAATCATGCATAGCACTGAGAGAGATGTCCCCTTAACCTGGAGCTACCCTGACAGGTAGCTGGGGGCTATGCAGACGGAGGCTAGCTAGAAGGAGGGTGGGGCTCATGGCATGAAGGCTTTCCAAGAAGTCTTTTACATGTTTACTTTCTGTCTAGAAGTCACCATCAGAATGTCACAGGTGGCAGCTTATTCTAGGCTCTCATGGGGTCAGGGGATTAGAGGAGCCTGAGCCTCTCCTCTGGGGTGGACAAGGTGTGTGCTGGTGGAGACAAATCACTGCAGACAGGATAATGTGGGCAAGATGAGAAGTTACAACTAAGTCAATAGATACTCAACGTTCTTAAAGCAAATGTGTCTGATTTGAAAGGCAGGACCTGGCCTGAGCAGTGCCTTTATTCCCAGAAGAGGTAGAGGCGGGTGGATCGCTGAGTTCAAGGCTAGCATGGTCTACAGAGCAAGTTCTAGGACAGCCAGGGCTACACAGAGAAACCCTATTGAAGAAGGAAGAGGAGGCAGAGGAGGAGGAAGAGAAGAGAAAATAAGAAAGAAGGGTAGGTCCTCTCCCCACAAAATGGACTCACTGGCCTAAATCCCCAGAGTTCCCAGCTTCCCTGCAGGGTATCCATGCTCTGCCCACTCAGGCCATGTGGACAGTGAGCACTTTCACTTCTAAGACACTTGCTTCTCAAAGGCCATCATCACTGCCCTAGACTCTGCTGGCTCCTATAGAAGGGACCTTCTGGCATTACTCTAGGTTCTTGTGCCAACCTCCATGCAGTCTCTGTCCCCAGCATCCTTGGCCCAGAGGAGCCTCCAAGCACCTGGAACTGTGCCCCCAGGTCTCCAGCCACAAAGTGCTCTGGAGTCTTTTGAGAGGGTGAGTCAGGACACAGCAGGATGTTCTTTTGATTCAATTAGGTTTAAGGCTTTGCTTCCCTTGGTACCATCTAATCTTTAAAACTCATTGGCACCAGATGTGGTGGCAAATGCCAGTAATCCTCGCACTTGTGAGGCTAAGGCATGAGGGCGGTCATGAGTTCGAGTTAGTCTTAGACTACATGGGGAAATGTAGGCTGGTTGGGTCATGAGAGTAGACCTTGTCTTAAAAAAAAAAATTAAAATCAAAACAAAACAAAAGCCTTCAACTACACTTCCTTCCTGTCATCTGAGAGCTTCTGTCTGTCACAGCCTTGTAGCTGCTCCCTGGGGATGGAAGAGAGCTCATGGCCAGGATCCTGCAGCTGTTGTGGACACAGGAAGTCATGGTTACTTATAAAAGGTAAGAAAAACTATAAATAGTTAAAAACAGAACTTCCCAGTTCAGAGGAAGTCCGGATGTTGTCAAAATCAGGCTGCGGAAGAAAGGGGCCCCGGGGGAGCCTTCCTGGTTCCCTCTGAACCTTCCAGAAATCTCTGCTGATATCCAGGGAAACTCCTTGGCATGGTTACTGTGCAGGCTCTGATTTGCCTGTCGATCCCCAGGACTCTGTAGCAGCCCCAAGTGACTCACAAGCCTACAAGGCTCCAGGCACTGGTTCGTAGGCATCAGAAAACACCCTGTTCCTTCCTCCTCTTCCAGCTCGGTCCGCTCT
Organism: Mastomys coucha; assembly: GCF_008632895.1. NCBI lineage: Eukaryota > Metazoa > Chordata > Mammalia > Rodentia > Muridae > Mastomys > Mastomys coucha. Next base: position 47,595,465 of record NW_022196905.1, on the reverse strand, counting down.
TTTCTTGAGCCTGGCTGGAATCCCAGGAATACCTGTAAGATTTTCTAGACACCACTTATACACCTAAAAAGCTGCTCTCTTTGCTCAGGGTTTCCCACCTGCCTGGTACTCTACAGGCCTCGGGGCGGTTCTATCAACAAACATGCCAGGCAAGTAAGGTCATACCTATTTTAGAGGTGGACGAGTTGGTTTTGGAGCAGTATTTAAATCTTCTGATGTCACCTCGATAAGAAATAAAAGACTAGCAGATCTTATCTAGACTCAAAGTACATTACCTTGTAATCATATACAACTTATAACCTCTCTACCCATCTGTGCACACTACCATCCACTACACGGGCAACCCACTCACCCTTGTGTCCTGCTCCCATAGTTATATGTAGCAAGACAGCATTTCCCATGTTCCAAAGTCCTGTGTCACTCAGAGTTTGTGGCCCTGCTTTGTCATCCCAGTGTGGTGCTTCCAGGCATTACCTTTGAAAGATCTGAGGAGTCCCAAAGAGGCATCTCCCCCAAAGCCTGGCTGTTCTCATGCTTTGAGGAGATAAGATGAACACTTAAAACTCAATGACAACTGAATACCCACTCTCTGAGTATTAATATCCTTAAGGTACATGGATAGTCATGTTCCTAGGGTCCAGGAGGCAATACCATTGAGCAACCAGGACCAGAAAAGTCCATTTAAGAGTTATCAAGAGGTGATTAAGTCCCCTTGCCAAAGTCCTGAGCCAATGTCCTTCTGGACTCAAATGAAGCCCAGTTTAACTTTTAAATTTTTCAAGACTGCTGTCAAAACAACAACAACAACAACAACAACAACAAACCCTGCCACATAAACATGGAAAGTTACCCTTGAGATTTCAATCACAGGAAATGCAGCGCTCGGCTTCCTAAGCAGACATAATTCGATTTCTTTCCATCCTGTGGCTGCCTGGTTGTACAACAATGAGATCTTCGGTGCCTAGAACGCAAAACCAAAACAAGGCAGGCAGCATCCTAAGTGTTACCTTTAGAAGATCCCCCTACGGGAGACCCCGGTGCTGTGAGGCACTGAGTGACAGAGGAAGTGAAGAGAGCATGCGCTGTCTGCACCCAAGCCTGGGCCTAGCCCCATAGACGGGCAGTGGTACCAGGAGTCTTCGTGTGCACAGCGTACTCCAAGTCTGGTGTGGGAAAGCGCTTGTCTCCACTACACCCCCGCTGTACTCTAGGCATTTTCTCTCTGGTGCTGGCCACGGTTTCTGCACTTTTCTCTCTCTGTATTGTATCACTGTAGTGTGACTGCGTTAGTGTTTCCTTCAGAACACAGAAGTAGAGGGAGGGGATTGGCTATTATCACGGGAGCGATGGTTAACCTTTTCCACTGATAAGTGTCACAGCTGTGCTATCTATGGCTACAGCTGGATTAATCCGTCTACAGAGAGGCTCCTCTAGGTCTCAGGACCTGTCTTACATTTTAAAGACCTTTGCACAGTTTTGCGAGTCGCTTACTATTGTAGATTCTAGTTTTTTGTGTAATTTGTCAGACATATTAGGCCGGCTTGTTTTCTCCTTTAAGTGCAAAAGAACTTTGTGTGTCTGAAAAAGAAAACTATTTGAACTTAATTTCAGTATCACTAATTCTAGGTCAAAGAATAGCTATTGAGAATCAGAGGCAGAAGGGGAGCTAGCCATGAGTTTTAAATGGCTTCTACTAGGATGTGTGAACATTTGTAAACCTTGCCGCTGTTGAAGGGAGTGACAATTCTCTTCTCTTAGTGGCATTGGGAACACCACGGAGGATCTGGGTGAGTTACTCAGCCAGGCCTGTGACGCAGGGTGGTGTTCAGTAATTCAGGGCTATCGTTACAATTATCTTCACGGTCAACATTTAGTACTAGCAGGTTCCCCTGAATTTACATCTAGGCATTTTTTTTTCATCTAGGCATTTTTGATTTTCTAAAAATAAAAATAATTCCCCAATCTTCTCCAATACAGAGGACTGCCTCACCTCTCACAAATACAAACACAAAACTTGTTATGTAAGATAGTTATGATGATCCCAGCACATTTTGTGGTCCTCTGGTCTGCAGCTCACCACCACCTATTGGAAACGGTGACACTGTATTCTTCACACTTCATTCTTCATCTTAGCACACTTCACAGACACACCCACATGGCAAGCTGGTACAACCACTCTGGAAATCAGTTTGGTGGTTCCTCCGGAAATTGGACCATAGTACTACCAGAGGACCCAGCTATACCACTCCTGGGCATATACCCAGAAGATGCTCCAACATGTAACACATGCCCCACTATGTTCATAGAAGCCTTATTTATAGTAGCCAGAAGCTGGAAAGAACCCAGATGTCCCTCAACAGAGGAATGGATACAGAAAATGTGGTACATCTACACAATGGAGTACTACTCAGCTATTAAAAACAATCAATTTATGAAATTCTTAGGGAAATAGATGGATCTGGACAATATCATCCTGAGTGAGGTAACCAAATCACAAAAAAACACACATGATATGCACTCTCTGATAAGTGGATATTAGCCCAGAAGATCAGAATACATGAAGTACAATCCACAAACCACAAGAAACTCAAGAAGAAAGAAGACCAAAATGTGGATACTTCATTCCTTCTTTAAAGGGGGAACAAAATACCCATGGAAGGAGTTTCAGAGACTAACTATGGAGCAGAGATTGAAGGAAGGACAATCCAGCCTGATATAGCTATCTCCTGAGAGGCTCTGACAGTACCCAACTAATACAGAAATAGAGGCTCATAGCCATCCATTGAACTGAGTACAGGGTCCCCAATGAAGGAGCTAGAGAAAGGACCCAAGGAACTGAAGGGTTTGCAGCCCCTTAGGACGAACACAATATGAACTAACTAGTACCTTCAGAGCTCCCAGGGACTAAATCACCAACCAGAGAGTACGCATGGTGGGACTAATGGCTCCAGCAGTATATGTATAGTAGAGGATGGCCAAGTCGGTCATCAAGGGCAGGAGAGGCCCTTGGCCCTGTGAAGGTTCTATGCCCCAGTGTAGGGGATGCCAGGGCAGTAAGCAGGAGAGGGTGGGGTGGTAAGCAGGGGGAGTGAGGAGGGGGAGGGAACAGGGGTTTGTTCTTGTTGTTGATTTTGGTTTTTTGTTTTGTTTTATTTTTTAGAGGGGAAACTAGGAAAGGAGATATCTTATAACATGTAAATAAAGAAAATATCTAATAAAAAAAGAGTTTAAAAAAAAGAAAGCATACCCACTTGATTTATCAGAAATGACAAGCTTTCCACAAAAGGGGGAAATGAGGCTCATAGGTCTACACACCGCTTATCCTTAAACGTGCTCATTTACCTTGGTGTGAGACGTGCTAAGCTGTGTGGGTCCTCCCCATCTATGTATGGGGAACATTTCTCAGGGCTTCATTCTGAAACCAAATGCTTTCCCTTGTGTGGCTCACTAGAAAGTGTTCCCCCAACCCTAACCCTGGTGGTGACTGACAGTGATCTGCATCTAAAGTCAATCACTCCTCATGCCTTAATTAGATCTCCAAATAGAAAATTGCATAGTGAGAATCTCTGTTCAAAATACAAAGTGATAACATAAGCAGGCTTCATTCCTTTTTGGATCCGGGCCAGTTTTCCACAGTCTGACCCACACTTGACATCAGTGGATCAGGACCTTTCTTCAAAGTCGGGTATGTATTTTTATAACTTAGATGCACAAGATGATGACAGAGGATCATCTTTGGTCATTAAAGACATTGGAACATTCTTGCATACAGATGGAAAAACTAGCCAAGTGGTTACTTCAGAGCCATGTATGAGGCTGGCATATCTTTTATTGTCACATGGCAGGGACTCCAACTGTAGGATTAGAGGCACCTGTGAGCTTTAGGATGGCTATTTAAAAGCACAGTGGTTACATAACTTGCACGGTCTATAGTCAGCTCCATTTTGCACTACACTGGACGTACATATGAACGCTCCGTCTTCAGGGCAAGCTAGCTTTCAGAATGTGCTGTTTTGACCTTTTGGTTGTTTTATGAGACAAACAAAACCAAACCTCAATGGTATTCTTAATCCACACATTTTTTTTCTTCCAGAATATAAGTATATAAACGTCCAGTTATAAGAAACACTGGCATAGCCACAGGCGCCAGGGTCAAAAGCTTCACGGTGAGGCTTTTGGTTTAAGCTTTTCCCCTTACACAGATTGGGCAATGAAAAAAGTTAGAGACAGATTTAAAACTGTGAGAATTTCCTGAACAGAACACCAGTGGCTTAGGCTCTAAGATCAAGAATTGACAAATGGGACCTCATAAAATTGCAAAGCACTGTCAATAGGACAAAATGGCAACCAATAGACTAGGAAAAGATCTTTACCAATTCTATATCTGATAGAGGACTAATATCCAATATAAACTAAGAACTCAAGAAGTTAGACTCCAGAGGACTAAATAACCCTATTAAAAAATGGGGTACAGAGATAAACAATGAATTCTCAACTGAGGAATGCCGAATGGCTGAGAAGCATCTAAAGAAATGTTCAACATCCTAAGTCATCAGGGAAATGCAAATCAAAACAACCCTGAGATTCCACCTCACACCAGTTAGATTGGCTAGGATAAAAAACTCAGGTGACGGCAGATGCTATCGAGGATGTAGAGAAAGAAGAACACTCCTCCATTGCTGGTGGGATTGCAAGCTGGTACAACCACTCTGGAAATCAGTCTGGTGTTTCCTCCGAAAGTTGGGCATAGTATTACCCCAGGACCCAGCTATACCACTCCTGGGCATATACCCAGAAGATGCTCCAACATATAACAAAGACACATGCTCCACTACGTTCATAGCAGCCTTATTTATAGTAGCCAGAAGCTGGGAAGAACCCAGATGTCTTTCAACAGAGGAATGGATATAGAAAATGTGATACATTTACACAATGGAGTACTACTCAGCTATTAAAAACAATGAATTCATGAAATTCTTAAGCAAATGGATGGAACTAGAAACTATCATCCTGAGTGAGGTAACCCAATCACAAAAGAACACACATGTTATGCACTCACTGATAAGTGGATATTAGGCAAAAACCTTGGAATACCCAAGGTACCATTCACAGACCACATGAAGCTCAAGAAGAAGGAAGACAAAAGTGTGGATACTTCAGTCCTTCTTAGAAGGGGAACAAAATACTCACAGGAACAAATATGGAGATAAAGTGTGGAGCAAAAACTGAAGGAAAGGCCATCCAGAGACTGCTCCACCTGAGGATCCACCCCACATATAGACACCAAACCCAGACACTATTGTGAATGCCAAGAAGTGTTTGCTGACAGGAGCCTGATATAGCTGTCTCCTGAGAGGTTCTGCCATAGCCTGACAAATACAGAAGTGGATGTTCATAGCCAACCATTGGACTGAGCACAGAGTCCCCAATGGAGGAGTTAGAAAAAGGACTAAAGGAGCTGAAGGGGTTTGCAACCTCATAGAAAGAACAACAATATCAACCAATCAGACCCCCTACCCCCCAGAGCTCCCAGGGACTAAACCACCAACCAAGGAGTACACATGGAGGGACCCATGGCTCCAGCTAAATATGTAGCAGAGGATGGCCTTGTTAGACATCAATGGGAAGAGAAGCCCTTGGTCCTGTGTAGGGAATTGCCAGGGCCAGGAGGCAAGAGTGGGAGGGAACACCCCCATAGAAGCAGGAGGATGATGGGATAAAGGGTTTTTGGAGGGGAAACCAGGAAAGGGGATAGATAACATTTGAAATGTAAATAAAGAAAATATTAAAAAAAAAAACCCAAAAAACAAAAAACAAACTAAAAGCCACAAGGCACCACCTTGAGGCTTTTGGTTAAGCTTTTTCCCCTTACACAGATTGGGCAATGAAAAAAAAATCAAAGAGACAGATTTAAAACTGTGCATGTCCATGACAGAAGAGGAGAAGTCTGGTTTTGATGTCTGTCCATTTTTCACAGGTTCACCTAGTTCCTGAGGCAGAGGTCTACCTATGTACTGGATGTCTCAGGCCAGTGCTACCTCTGGCCACAAGTGAAACCCCGACAGTGTTTGCTTTCTCTGCAGTCACCAGGCAGTTGTGAACTGACTCTGCCTTCTGCAGAGTCTCATTCTTGGCAAAGCGTTTCATACCATCTGTGAGCTCTCTATGTCTGCGTGGTGCATGTGTGGCATTGCCAGTTTGGGAATCTAAATAAAATTTGGGGGATCACAGCAGCATGGCTATTAATTTTCACGTCTATGTGCATATTAACATCATATGCATGAGCAGAAAAATGATACAAAGAAATAATTAAAATAATAGTTTTCTTGGAGTGAGAGGATAGGGTTTATTTTTCTTCTTCACATTTCCTTGTATTTTCTAAAATTTTTGTTAAAGATGTCTATTTTTATAACAGAGATAAACTGCGTGAAAAAGGTTCTCCATTTCAAGGTAAGGTAAACGCTCAAGTAATTTTGGCTCTTTTTGTTAGATTTAATCCTGAATTACAAATTTAAAACAAAAGTATCACATGACGTTCTTCCTCTCTTAAAAAAAAAAAAAAAAGAAAACAAACATAAGACTCACCCCACCTCCTCCCAAGCCTAAGTGCATGAAGCTAAGTTTCACTTTTAGAGAGTTTTAATCTAATCTTTGAAACTATTTGGATAAAAGTCAGCTTTGGAAAACATATTTCTGCCCTTAAAAACAACAAATCCTTATCCTCAGGACTCAGAGGCTAAGCTGAATTCCCCAGCCCCAGAAACATTTTAAAAAGTTAATTAAAAGCGCATTAAGCACAGCATTGTATCCATGGATGTGGCTGTCTGCTAGCTTGAGATTTTTGTTCCAGGGAAACGTTAGGTTTTATAGACTTCCTTTTAGGTAGATTGGGGTAAGGAAGAGGCAGCCATGTGTGTGTGTGTGTGTGTGTGTGTGTGTGTGTGTGTGTGTGTGTGTGTATGTGTGTGTATGTGTGTGTGTGTTGTTGTTGTTGTTTTGTTTGGGGGAGTTCTTTTTTGGCAGGACTAGAAATTGACTCCAGGCCCAAGCAAGCTTTCTTCCCTCTACCACTGATTGGCACTCCCAGAGAAGTTCATCTAATTGATTGGATGCTTTACAAAGAGGGTCCCTGTGGCCTTTGTCTAGTTTTCTAGTTTTGAGACAGAGCCTCATTAAGTTTCTCAAGCTTGCTTTGACCTTATCCCATAGTCTAGGCTAGCTTTGAACTTGTGATTCTCTTCAACCCCTTAAGTAGCTGTATTTTCCAGACCTGTGACACCTGGCCTAGTAAGACAAATTTTGAAATGCCAAACACTCATGAACCGCCTGAAGAAGAGGTGTATCTATCCCAGCTTAGAGCCAAGGAAACCTAGGAATTGGGTTGCGTAACTATCAGGTCTGGAGGCTATGGTCAGCTGAGTTTAACAGACACTTTCCCTGCTTCACTCCCTTATGTCTGGTGGATCCTCATTCAGTCTCACCTAAAGGGGCCAAAAGAATGACCTCATTAAAGCAGCGGCCTTCTAACCTGAGCCTCTACCAGAATCATGTGGACAGCTTGTTAAACACAGCCCGTGGGATCCTCTCTACCAGACATTCTGACTCAGCAGCCTGGGTTTCCAGGTGACGCTGATGTGGCTTCCTGGAGACCACACTGAGAAACACAGCATGAGAGCAAGGATCTTAGCTGTGGGACATATAAGGCAGTTGGCTGAAGGCCTGGATCCTAGAGGCCTCAGATAAGTTCACCTAATTAATTGGATGCTTACAGCTGCAGGGCCTCTGTGGCCTTGCTGTGCCTCCAGTTTCATAGACAGCCTGTCTGTTCCCAGTGGGTTTCTCAAGTCTTCAGGGACTTCCCTCCAAAGCTGCTTGTCCTCTATTGGCTAATTAGCTACCCCTAAAGTGAGTTTTCATTAGGCTAATTACTTACTTACGGGCCAGGATATTTCTCTTATTTCATCTTCAAGACCCAACAATTAAATAGCAGCCACAAGGGAGGTGGAAGTAGGTGGGGGCGGGGTGGGGGAAGGGAATGGACTGGGGTGAGGGCAGGAAGGGGAGGAGGGCAAACCTGTTTTGACCAGTCACAGGCAGCCAGAGACCTCTCCCCAGAGGCTGACCGGCCTGCATTGTGGGTACTTGATCATTTCCTGACTACAGTGGTCTCAGGGAAGTTGCTAAAACACTTCCTTTGGGAACCAAAGCCTTCCCTCCGCTGTCCTTTAGAGAATATTTAGGATTAACTCCTCCTGGCACTCTCTGTAGAGAGGACTTTAGGCTGTGTGAAAATTTCCAAGTTTTGGGGTGCCTATAATTTGAAGCTGGGAGCAAGCTAGGGTCTATAGAATTTGTTTGTTGGGAGCAGAAACTTCTGAGTATAAACAGGTTATATTCTACATTTGAGCAAGGTATTTACCACATAACAAATAAACTGAAAAAAAAAAAAAAACCACCAGAGAAAAATGTGGGATCAGCCCCTATTTGGTCGCCTTCCCATTGGACAGTTTCAGCTCTCAGCTTTTCTTTCTGGTAAACCTAGAAGAAATGGACTAGTTTGCTCTGTAATAGAGGTTACCTTTGACCCCGTGGAATTCTGGGTACGTGTCCCACAATCTCAGGTGCAGTCAGCTAAAGCAAGGTGGAGTAGGGATACCTTTGACTTGGCACCCATCACAGAACAGTGCTGACCCAGTCTTTGCTTCGAGACAAGCAGCTCCACTCTACCCCACAGACCAGGGGAGATGACCGGGAGCTCTTGGCTGTTCCTGAACCCGACATAGACCTGCCTCATTTGGGGTAAGTCCCTCACAAACTGCTGATGATAGCTGCTCAGGTCTTACCAGAGAGAAAAGTATGTAAATTATAAGCTGGAGTGAGAGCAGAGCATGCTAAATCCTGCCACATTGCAGTCGCCAGACCAAATGCTGCCTGTCATGAATGGAGTCCGGGTGCAAAGCCGATCAAGTTCTGTCATGCCGCTTCTCCTAGGCATTCGTCACCATAGCCTCTTTCCTCTCCTGGCTTGAGTTCCTTAGTTTTATGGCTAAGACTGAAGATTTAATTTAGTCCAAATTTAACTAAGTAACCAGAGAACCAAGGAAGCCCAGACAGGGGAAGCCAGGAGAAGCAAGACAAGGCTAGGCAGGGAAAGAAACCGTAGATGGATGATGAGGGCACTGGAGAGGGGAGCGGAGAATGCAGGAGCTGTTGCCCTGGGGCTCCAGGGAGTGGCTGGATACTGGGTACCTGAAGGCCTCTCTGGAGCCTGCAACACTCCTTCCTCCTTTATTTTAGCTCAGAGTTAACACACCAGGAGGGTTCGCCTCCATTCACTATTGTTCTTACTGACAATGTTGAAGGAAGCCAGGACAGCTTCATTTCATTTTAGAAATGCTTCCTCCAGCAGCCAGCAAACAACCCTGCAGTTGAGTAACTTGTTATCAAGGCCAAATCTTGGGTTCCAAGGAACCAGCACCAGGAGGGAGCAGGGGCCTTACACAGGGGCTAGTGAACTTGTCTGTGCCTGGGAACACTTGAAGCCGCTCCCAGACGCTCTGATGTAATTGGTAGTGGTTCTGGTCTGGCAACTGGGATTTTATATACTTTCAAGGGAATCTAATATGAAGTAAATTGAGAACCACAGCCTAAGCTACCTTCTTTTTCTCCTGTTAGCGCTTTCTCACAGGCAGAGAGGTTTACTGGTATTGTAGGCTCAATTGGCACTCTGTTTCTATATGTCCCCAAGTAATGCCAGGGCCACTGGTCCAAGGAGAAACAAGGTGTCAGGCACATGAGAGCGACTGTGTGAAGCAACACAGGCTGTAAGCATGGGAGGACTCTGTGCCAGACTCGAACCAAATGGCAAAGTTGTGGAGCCAAGATTTAGGGATTCAGAGTTTGGCAGAGCTGTGTTCTGTCCTACCCCTACCAGCTATGGGGTCTTGAATGATTTAAATTTTCTTCCTGATTAATTATCAGTTTTCTTCCTGATTAATTATCAGTTTTCTCAGTTTAAAAATGGAGATATGTAGAGCATGGTCACACACGACTGTATTCCCAGCACTTGGGAAGGTAAACAGGAGCATTGTAAGCTCTAAGGGCAACTTGGGCTACATAGCAAACTTTGCCCCGTTAGCCCCCAAAGAAAAGGATAACGATGACATAAAGGGACTCAACTATGAGTTATGGTACAGGAAAACCAATATCACCAAGAAAATAAATGATAAAATAAACTTGAACTTTAAAAGGGGGGATTAAGATTATATATTGAAAGGGACTACTGTGAACCTCAGAATATGAACACAACCAACAAACACCAAGACATCCTTGTTTATTACTTAGTTTAAAGAAAGAAAACACATATCTCAGGGAAGCTATGCAAAAAACAGTAAGTGGCTTCTAAAGGAAATAAAGTCAGAGTAGGGCAAGAGGAAAATAAAAGTAACACCTTTTAAGATTTTCAAGGAAACCACAACCAGGAATTTTATACCCAACTAAACTTACATCTCGGTAGACAAGATACATAAAGCTGCTGTGTTCAATATGTAGACCATAGAGAAGACTGCTCTCCTGCAGCCCTCTGAAAGAATCCACTAGAAAACAAGGATCATACAACCTGAATGACTATGCAAGCCACCAGCAAGTATAGATGGTGGATGGTCACCAAGGTTACATGAATGAAATGCACATGTGTGTCCTGACAATGGCGGTGTGCTACAGGTTTAAGTCATCATGCTAGAACAGGGGAAGCATGTTTAAACTTTAGTACTACCTAGCAACTATTATATGTGGATTGCAGGATGAAGCAAATAAATGAGCATAGATACTTTATCCATTATCCCTGAGATTTGTAGGCGTAAAGGTAGGGGAAGAGATAAAAACAAGTGAAAAAAGCTTGTATTGGAATCTGGAGTTACCAGCAAGTACTTGGAAAGACGTGGTAACAACAACCAATTTTGTTACAATGAATAACACTGACATACACAATTGAGACTTTTGGGGTAATTGACTGATTTCTGGTTTAGGGAAGAAAATGTACAAGATGAACTGAGACATCTTGTCATATCAGACAAAAGCATACTTTGAGTGATGAAGTAACATCAAAAGGATTCAGCAGGCTCCATGGAGAGGCTTCAACTGACCAAATATTGACTAATTGAGCTCCAATGGGACAAAAACTACAATGTCTTGAAATATGTAAATAATTCATAATTGTGTTTAAATTAATGATTTCTTAAAATCACCATTTAAGAATGATAGGCAGTTCCGCTTCCATCCCTTCAGACACGAGGATCCCGGGAGCCAAGCTAGCGGGAAAATGAGGCCTTTGACCGAAGAAGAGACCCGGGTAATGTTTGAGAAGATTGCGAAATACATTGGAGAGAATCTGCAGCTCCTGGTGGACAGACCCGATGGCACTTACTGTTTCCGGCTGCACAACGACCGAGTGTACTATGTGAGTGAGATGATCCTGAAGCTGGCCGCC
>NW_022196905.1:47578477-47583340 GCF_008632895.1 Mastomys coucha | reverse complement strand
ATAAGGATAGATGGCCATGCCTGTGGTTTTACATATGGAATTTAATAAAGTTTAATGGGTTTATATTTAAAAAAAAAAGAATGATAGGCAATTCATTATCTTGATAGTCAATAAATAAAGAGAATCAATTTTATTCTAACAGCCCTGTGATTTATTCTCATGCTAGTCAATTGGTGTTAATATGACAAAATACATGGGACCCAGAAGTTATAAAGGAAAAAAATTACTGGCTCACATTTCTGGAGTCTGGGAAGTCCAATTGAAAGGCAACAATATGGGCATAGAAAGGGTCTTCTTATCTCATCAGATGTGGAAGTACTGGGCCCATCTGCCAGGGTGGAGCTCTTACGGCTTAACCAGGCATTAAAAGCCCACCTCCCAAGCTAGATGTTAACACTGGCACCATGAATTTTGGAAAGGTCATAATCCAGACCACAGCATCAGAGTGCAACATTAATTAAGACATTGTACTAATCTGTCACATTAACGCATTAAAAGAGAGAAACAGGTGTTTATATCAACACATACAGAAAAGGTATTTTTACAAAATTCAGCATCACTTTCTAATTAAAATTAAACCCAGCAAATTTAAAAGTAATTTCTTGAATATGACTAAAGGTGTTTATAAAAAATTGGCTACTTAGATGGTAATCTTAGTATTTGGGAAGTTGATGCAGGAGGATCATGAGTTTAAGGTCAGCCTCATCTATTCAGAGAATTTCAGCCCATTTGGAACTGCATGGTGACAAAACTCACATCACTTCCATCAGCAAAAAGTGGGCTTTTCACACAATCTAACCAGAGACTACCTCTCTCTTTAGATCCAGAGCACAGAGGATCTTCACTCAACTTCTCAATGTGTTATTGGAAGTTTCTCCAATGTAAAAAGACTAAGAAACAGAATGGTCATTCATATTGCAAATAAGGAAATAAATCTGTCTTTATTCACAGACCACATTGTCACTTAGATATGAAATGTTGTACAGTCTACTACAAAGCTGCCAAAACAAATAAATGACCTTACCCATGTTTAGGATAGAAGATCAGTATATAAAAATCAATTGTTTATATATATATATATATATCAGAAATCAGTCAGAGGCCAGAATTAAACAGCAGCATTTAAAAATGTGAATTAGACTTGGGGTGTGGCTCAATGGCAGAGCACAGGCCTAGCATGTGGAAGGCCCTGGCTCAATTCCTTGTCTGTGAATCTCAGCTGAGCGTGGTGACACAGGTTTTTAGTCCTAGCTTGGCAAGAGGCTGGAACAGGTGGAACGGTTGTTTTCAGGAGTTTCAGAACAGTCTGAGCAATATGGTAAGGCTGTCTTGAGAAGAAATGTCTGACAAAGGCTAGCAACAAATGCAGAGACAGACTGTGACAACATTCCTGAGTGAAATTTAAAAGGACCATTCGATTAATGCACAACTGTCATTATTTTATTGTCAGTTTTAGTCAAACCGATGAAAGGATTCAATTTGAAATCCTAATCAAAATCCCAGAAGCCCTTTCTATTTGAGAAGTTGACTTGTTATTCTGTAATTCATAATGTCAAGATTCAAAATCGACTAGGATCAGAGTGGCTAGTTGGTTAAGGCAAGAAGCCTAGGTATCAGACATGGCGTTAGCCCTTTACTAGGGCAGCAAAAGAAGAAAGTAACCTAGAAAAGAAGGCTGCCCCCACCCCCAGCCTGTTCATTCACTCCAAGAAACAGTTTGGGACATAAGTCAGGTAGATCAGGGCCAGTGAGGAGAATGGTCTGAAGGTCAAAGTACTCCAGCAGGATACAGAGCTGTACAGTACAGAGCTGGGGAAGGGAGAAAGGGCTGTGAGAATGTGTTGTGCACTAAGCCAGTGTGAAGAAAATTGTCTTCAGTCTCTGTTTCTTTCCCACAGAAAGAAGAGGTGCCGAGGAAGGCCTCAAATACAGGCACCTGGGCTGGGAACCAAAAGCCCATGATTGCAGACTAGGCACGGTACCAGTTTGGGCACCTCTTCCAGTTGTACGAATGTCAGCTTTGGCTTTTTCCCTTGAGACCTGTCAGGTAGAGTGTTTGTGATAGTCTGTGGTTAGGTCATAAAAGTCACACTAAGGGCCTGGTAGCCTGTTTGCATTGCAAAGAAAGGTAGCCTGTTTCTAAGTAAGTCTGGCTCCTGGCCACAGTGCACACATTCCCAGAGAATCCAGAAGCAAAACAACTTGAGGCAATAGCAAAGGGTAGGCTCACACTGCCTGCCGTCAGATGTAGTCAGGAAGTTCTTCATGCTTCCACGTGGATACCATTTCTGTTGTCTCGAACACTGGCCATGTCGTGGTCCCTGTTGGCTCAGACAGAGGTTTATTAATTATATTGGTCTTATTGAAGAGCGACCTTTCCATTTTTATATTTTCTGGTTTTGTCTATGTCATACATTTTGGCTGTGATCTTTATTATTTCCTTTGTCCTACTTAGTTTTGGTTTAATTTTCTGTTTATTTTTCATAGCACTTAAACTATATAAAAACATTGAACACAAAATCGACCCTGTTAACAAAATCTTCAAGACACAATGCAGCACTGTTTACTAGCAGCGCACTTTGTTACAACAGATTTCCAGAACCTGTTTATCTTGAAGAGCTGAAATGTTATCCCCTTCCCCCCGCCGTGTTTAGCCCCTTTCTCAATACCCTGCCTTCAACAAGGTAGAACTCTGCTTCTGTTTTGACAGTTTCACACACTCCTTTTAAATATAGTTTGAACATTTGCGACTAGCTCAGTTCACTTAGCATAATATCCCTAAGTTTTTACACAGTGCAGGATTTCCTTCTTTTATATGGTATGTTTATATCACATTTTCTTTATCTACTTATTCACCAACAGGCTAAGTGTGTTGTTTCTATGTTGTGGCTAGTACAATTAATGCTATAACAAACACAGGAGTTCAAACAAATCTTTGAGATTGTAGTTTTAATTTTTCTGCGTAAATATGAAGGATTGTTGGATATTATTATGCTTCTATTTTTAACTTTTTGAGAAAACCTCATATTGTTTTCCACTGTAGTAGCACCATTTTATATTCTTATAAACTCTGCATAAGAGTTCCAGTCTCTGGCAGGGCTGGGGAGATGGCTCAGTGGTTAAGAGCACTGACTGTTCTTTTAGGGGTCTTGGGTTCAATTTCCAGCACCCACTTTGGCAGCTCATAACTGTCTGTAACTCTAGTTCCAGAGAATCCAACACTCTCACACAGTTATACATACAGGCAAAACAGCAATGCACATAAAATTTAAAAAATGATAATAAAAAAGAGTGCCAGTCTCTGCATATCTTTACCAACACACACATATATACACACACAGAGAGAGACACACACAGACACACACACACACCCCAGGCTGTTTAAAGTTTACACTTTACTGATGATCTTTGCTTCTGTTGTAGTGTCCTTAGGATTTACTCCAGTGTTTTCTTCCAAGGGGTCTAACCTGCTTTTAAAGCATCCCCTTTCTCTGCATGCAAGATGTTGCATTTTCTCGTGAACATTGTCTTGGAACTGTACAATGAATGATCCCTGGAGCAGGAGGATGCCTAGCAGTTCAAAGCACTTGCTGCTCTTGCAGAGGACTGGGTTTGCTTTCTAGCATTCCCATGGTGCCTCACCAGCTCATGTAACTCCAGTTCCAAGGATTCCACAGATACCTGGAAACACAGGATGCATATGTATGTATAGATACCCTCAGGCACATATGCACATGATTAAATTAACAACGTCTCTCAAAACTCCACTCACTGCAGCCGGCTTCTTCTCTACCTTCTTGCACAAACAGGAAATATTCATAAGCACCCCTTATTTTGTGTCCATTCTATTATCAGTGTCAATTTAATTTTATTAATGTTGCTCTAATTGAGTCAAATGTTTTACACGAAGGGCCTAGTATCGTAAATCTTACCTTATTGGGTGCTGGGTATGTTTTATTCTTATAATCATGAATTTTATTCTAGGATAAATTACATGGGACTCATTTAATCCTCTTGAGTCTTTTAAATATTTGCAGGAAATGATCAGAAGAGCACTTAGTTTAGAATTAATGTCCTCTCTCGATGGGGCAAACCCCTTCTGAGCATACTCCCTAATGCTCCAGGTCTTAGAGGCTCTTCATGCTGCCTGGGGAGGACAGGCATTATTCTGGGCCCCATGTGAGCTTGAAGGCATGTTCCCTTTATTCATTTTGAGTAGCTCTTCTTACACCTTGAGTAGTTTTCTCTTACATGAGGGAAGCTCTCAGCTGAAGGATTTGTTGGATGCTTAGTTTGTTCTCCTGGTGCATTTTTTTCTCTTTTCTGGTCCCTCTGTCCTTTCTTCAGACTCTGGTTGCTCTGTCCTTCCTGCATTCCCAGCCTTCTGTAACGTAGGAGGTCACTGACTTTTCCTGGGAGCCTCCTTCTGAGATTGTGTAATGGACCCTTCCTACAGGCAGCGAGTTGGGGTTCACAGCTCTGAGTGTTTAGTTTGAACTTGAGAACAGTTGTTTCTCCTGCTAAATCTGCATCTACTACATCTGTTTCCTCAGACTGCCTGAGGTGCCACACTGAAGTGCTATATATTGGGTGGATTAAACAACAGATATTTATTTTTCCTAGCTCTGGAGGCTAGAATGTCCAGGGTGCCAATAAGGTAGGCTTCACTGTGAGATCCCTTCTGCTGGCTTGAAGATGGCTACCACTGCATCATGTGTTCAAGTAGTCTTGGTGGACACTTAGGAAGAAAGCATCTGCCTTGTTCTTTCCCTTTTTGCTTTTCTTTTCTTTTTTTTTAAATTAATTTATTTTTTTCACTCCATATTCCATTCCCCGCCCCCCCATCCACCCTCTGACTGCTCC
>NW_022196905.1:47569837-47578420 GCF_008632895.1 Mastomys coucha | reverse complement strand
AAACTCCCTGGGGCCTCCAGTCTCTTGAGGTAGGTGCACCATCTCTGAATGAACACAGACCCAGAAGTCCTCTACTATACGTGTGTTGGGGGGCCTCATATTAGCTGGTGTATGCTGTCTGTTTGATGGTCCAGTGTTTGACAGAACTCAGGGATCCAAATTAATTGAGACTGCTATTCCTCATACAGGATTGCCCTTCTCCTCAGCTTCTTTCAGCCTTCTCTAATTCAACAACAGGGGTCAGCAGCTTTTGTCCATTGGTTGGGTGCAAATATCTGCATCTAACTCTTTCAGCTTCTTATTGGGTCTTTTGGAGTGCAGTCATGCTAGGTCCCTTTTTGTGAGCACTCCATAGCCTTAGTAATAGTGTTAGGCCTTGGGGCCTCCCCTTGAGCTGGATCTCACTTTGGGCCTGTTGCTGTACCTTCTTTTTCTCAGGTTCCTCTCCATTTCCATCCCTGTAATTCTTTCAGACAGGAACAATTATGGGTCAGAGATGTGACTGTGGGATAACAACCCCATCCCTCACTTGATGCCCTGTCTTTCTGCTGGAGGTGGGCTCTATAAGTTCCCTCTCTCTACTGTCAGGCATTTCATCCAAGGTCCCTCCCTTTGAGTCCTGAGAGTCTCTTACTTCCCAATTCTCTGGTACATTCTGGAGGATCCCCCCAACCTCCTATTTCCTGAGGTTCCTGTTTCCATTCTTTCTGCTGGCCCTCAGGGCTTCAGTCCTTTTCCCTCATCCAATACCAGTCAGGTTCCCCTTCCCCACCCCCAGCCATTCACTTTCCCTCCCTGACGCCTCCCTCTTCCAGACTTGTGATGGCTTTCTTCTCTCTCCCAAGTGGGACACTTGAGCACTTCAGGTTGTTGACCTTTTTGAGCTCTGTGGACTGTATCTTGGGTATTCTGTACTTTTGTGTGTGTATGTGTGTTCTTTTCTTATAAGAACATTAACTCCACCATGGAGACTCTAATCTTCTGGTCTCTCTAAAGCACAGTTACCTTCCAAAGTGTTTGCCTTCTGATCTCACTCCACTGGATGTTGGAGTTCATCATATGATTTTAGAGAGGCACATTTGGTCTTTAATCTCTATCTTATTCTGAAGTTGGAATCCTCTTACACCGTGTTTTGAGGAAGCCTAAACTACAAGATGTACAACATTGTACAGACAGTCAGATTATTTCACTGTAAGCATTCTCAGAGTCTCTAATGTCCTTGAGTGCAGTGTAAACTTCCATGAGGGATATATAGTGAGGGACTAGTTCCAAAATTTGTTATTAGAAAACTCAAAATGGCAAAGCATTTTTGATGGACCCTGCTGGGCTTTTGTTTGTTTGTTTTGCATGACTACTTACCTTGGAATTGTATAACTCAGGTAATGAGTGCTTTCCTTTTTCCTTAGGAGTTCACCTTCCTAGTGTTAAATGTTTTACAGGCATTCTCCTTTCATCTTCAGAGGGCCAGTGTCCGGAACAGAGTCCCAGAATGGAGGCATGTGAGAATTCCTAGTACTTGTGAGAAAACTCCAAGAAAACAGACAAGAGTCTTGTAATCTCAGTTGCTTCAAAACATGGGATTTTCCTTGGAAAGTTTTTGTGCCCCTCCCAGATGTAGCAGATAGGAGTAAGTGTATTTCAGCTTATTCAATACAGCTGGCAATTGTTATTTGTTTATATGCCTCTATGGAAAAACATGTTTTTGCTGTGTGCTGCTTGTCTGTCATGTGAGGCCTGCCCTTATGATTGGACACTTTACTTGTTTGAATTCTCTTAACCCTCAGAATATCAATTGCCTGATGCTCTGAATAAAGTTGTCTTTTACATGAGACATTAACCCATCTATCAAGTCCATTCTGCCTCTGGAGTGAACAGAGTCAGTCCTATTTCAATGACATCCATTTGCACATCACCGATGAGGAAATGAAAGCTTATAAATGCTAGGTAACACGCTCAGCAATGGTGCAAGTATAACTGAAGCGCGTTTTTGGTAGAGTGTCAGCAAAATAATTGGGAAAATATGTGTAAGTATATGTGAGAAAGTTTGCGACCCTATTGTCTCTTTTCTTTGCTTCAAGCCCAAGGGTGACTATTATGCAAATATCATTTGTGTAAGAACTGTTCCCTTCCCTTTCATCTCCTTCTCTCACTCAGACTAGGTGTCTTGGTGGTATCTTAGAAGTGAAAGGAGGGATCCTGTGCCACAGCGCTCCATACCCACATACCATCTGGAGAGAGCTGGTCTCCCAGGAGTGCCTACACACCTGTGAGCACAGGTAAGATCACCACGTCTACTCAAATTCTTGGCCCAAGAGGGACCTGCCCTGAGCCATCAGGACACAGGAACCAAGGAACAGCTGGGGACAGGACCCTTCCAGTTTCCATCTGTACCCTGGAGCTGACCCTGTACCATAGCTCTCCATACCCAAATTCCTCCTGGAGAGAACTTGTCTCCCAGGAGTGCTGACATACAGGCTTGCAGGAGGGACAAGCCACTGTCAGAGACAGCAAGACCAGCTAACACCAGAGATAAGCAGATGGTGAGAGGCAAGGGCAAGAACATATGCAACAAAAACCAAGGCTACCTGGCATCATCAGAACCCAGTTCTCCCACCACAGTGAGCCTTGGATACCCCAACACACCAGAAAAGCAAGACTCTGATTTAAAGTCACATCTCATGATGATGATACAGGAGTTTAAGAAAGACATAAATAACGCCCTTAAAGAGATACAGAACACAGGTAAACAGGTAGAAGCTCTTAAAGAGGAAACACAAAAATCCCTTAAAGAATTACTGGAAAACACAACCAAACAGGTGAAGGATTTGGAAAAAAAAAGACATGCAGAATCTACAAATGGTAATAGAAACAATAAAGAAATCACAAAAGGAGACAACCCTGGAGATAGAAAACCTAGGAAAGAGATCAGGAGTCATGCAAGCATCACCAACAGAATACAAGAGATAGAAGAGAGAATCTCAGGGGGCAGAAGATACCATAGAAAAGATTGACACAACAGTCAAAGAAAATGCAAAAAGCAAAAAGCTCCTAAATGAAAACATCCAGGAAATCCAGGACACAATGAGAAGACCAAACCCAAGGATAATAGGTTTAGAAGAGAGTGAAGACTCTCAATGTAATGGGTCAGTAAATATCTTCAACAAAATTATAGAAGAAAACTTCCCTAACCTAAAGAAAGAGATGCCCATAAACGTACAAGAAGCCTACAGAACTTCAAATAGATTGGACAAGAAAAGAAATTCCTCCCATCACATAGTAATCAAAACACCAAATGCACTAAACAAAGAAAGAATATTAAAAGCAGTAAGGGAAAAATGTCAAGTAATATACAAAGGCAGACCTATCAGAATTACACCAGACTTCTCACCAGAGACTATGAAAGCCAAGATCATGTAATAAAGACCCTAAGGGAACACAAATGCCAGCCCAAACTACTATACCCAGCAAAACTCTCAATTACCATAGATGGAGAAAACAAGATATTCCATGAAAAAACTAAATTTACACAATTTCTTTCTACAAATCCAGCCTTCAAAGGATAATAGATGGAAAATGCCAATACGAGGGAAACTATACTCTAGAAAAAGCAAGAAAGTAATCTTTCAAAAAACTCAAAAGAAGATAGCCACACAAACATAATTCCACCTCTAACAACAAAAATAACGGGAAGCAACAATCACTATACCTTAAGATCTCTTAATAGCAATGGACTCAATTCCCCAATAAAAAGATATAGACTAACAGAGTGGATATGTAAACAGGCCCCAGCATTTTGCTGCATACAGGAAACGCACTTCAATGACAAAGACAAACACTACCTCAAAGTAAAATTCTGGAAAACAATTTTCCAAGCAAATGGTCCCAAGAAACAAGCTGGAGTATTAGCCATTCTAATATTGAATAAAATCAACTTTCAACCAAAAGTTATCAAAAAAGATAAGGACACTTCAAACTCATCAAAGGAAAAATCTACCAAGAGGAACTCTCGATTCTGAACATCTATGCTCCAAATGCAAGGGCACCCACATTCATAAAAAAAAAAAAGTCTGCTAAAGCTCAAAGCACATATTGCACCTCACACAATAATACTGGGAACTTCAACACTCCACTCTCATCAATGGACAGATCACAGAAACACAAACTAAACAAAGACACATTGAAACTAACAGAAGTTATGGACCAAATGGATTTAACAGATGTCTGTAGAACATTTCATCCAAAACAAAAGAATATACCTTCTTCTCAGCACCTCGTGGTACCTTCTCCAATATTGACCATATAATTGGTCACAAAACAGACCTCAACAGATACAAGAGGATTGAAATAATACCATGCATCTTATCAGATCACCACAGACTAAGGCTGGTGTTCAACAGCAACAAAAACAACAGAAAACCCACAATGATAACTTGGTCAAGGAAGAAATAAAGAAAGAAATTTAAAAACTTTTTAGACTTCAATAAAAATGAAAAGTACAACATACTCAAACTTAGGGGATACAATGAAAGCAGTGCTAAAAGGAAAACTCATAGCTCTGAGTGCCTCCAAAAAGAAACTGGAGAGAGCATACACTAGCAGCTTGACAGCACATCTGAAAGCTCTAGAACAAAAAGAAGCAAATACTCCCAAGAGGAGTAGACTTCAGGAAATAATCAAACTCAGGGCTGAAATCAAAAGAACTATACAAAGTAGAAACAAAAAGAACTATACAAAGAATCAACCAAACCAGGAGCTGGTTCTTTGAGAAAAATCAACAAAATAGATAAACCCTTAGCCAGACTAACTAGAGGGCACAGAGAGAGTATTCTAATTAACAAGATCAGAAATCAAAAGGGAGATATAACAACAAAAACTGAGGAAATTAAAAAATAATCAAATTCTACTAAAAAAGCCTATACTCAACACAACTGGAAAATTTGGATGAAATGGACAAGTTTCTAGACAGATACCAAATACCAGAGTTAAATCAGGATCAGATAACCATCAAGACAGTCCCATAACCCCTAAAGAAACAGAAGCAGTCATTAATAGTCTCCAAATCAAAAAAAGCCCAGGACCAGATGGGTTTAGTACAGAGTTCAGTCAGACCTTCAACAAAGATCTAATACCAATACCCTTCAAACTATTCCACAAAGTAGAAACAGAAGGAACACTACTCAGTTCATTGTGTGAAGGCACAGTTATGCTGTGTATTCTCCCTTGGAGATGGAATGATTTCTGTCTAATCAGGAATTTGTCACAATTTCCTTTCATAAAGGACTTCATAAGAGATTTTTTTTTCTGCTTCTATCATTTTTAATGTTAATAGGTTTTAAAAACTGGTTGATTGCATATTACTTTTAGCTTCAGAAGATATCATGTATATTTAAGAGATATTTAACTATTATAAATTATTTTGATGACTTAAAAAATATCAATACTGAGTTGTATATTTTAAAATAAATTTTATTAGTTTAATAAAAAAAGAAAAGAAAAAAGAAAAAGAGTGAAGGGAGACCTGAAGGTCATGCTGGGACGTGTTCATAAAACAAGTACTTCTATTGGTGAGAAGAATCTTTAATGTCATCAAGGGTGGTGTTGCTTTTTTTTATTTTTATTTTTTCTTTTGCTGACTTTGGTTTAGGCCTAAATTCTGGGTTGGCTTCCTGTTCAGGAGAGTTCATCTCCTTGTCCTACGTATGTGTACTTGAAATCTAGCCTTACGTCATACATACCTCTGACAGAGTTGGAGACTATTCTTAGTATCGAGTCTTGTTAGCTGTACCCACACAAAGCATCCTTTGCACATAGACTTGGTTCTTCCCATCATCTTTCACATTCTTACATATATCATTACCATTTTCATTAACTGCTAGAGGAACAAGCCCTTCAGCATACAAAGAAGTGTGACCTTTCCCATGTGTGTCCTCTCTCCTTTCTTCCCTTCTTCTCTCCCTCTCTCCGCCCCATGTGATGGTCCATCATCCAAATCGATGGTGGCAAGCTTTGTGAACTATGTGTTCAGGGTAGTTTGCATATTAGAGATAATTTATGCTTTGTAGTTCAAGGGAGCTTTATAATTTATTCCATTTTATTTTTAATTTTTTATTAGATATTTTTATTTACATGTCATATGATTTCTCCTTTCCCAGTTTCCCCTCCAAAAAGAAAAAGAAAAAAACAAAAAACAAAAAACAACAAGAACAAACAAACCCCTGTTGCCTCCCCACTCCCCCTGCTTGCCACCCTTCCCTCTCCCACTTACTGGCCCTGGCATTCCCCTACACTGGGGCACAGAACCTTCACAGGACCAACGGCCTCTTCTCCCATTGATGACTGACTTTGCAGTCCTCTACTATACACATACTGCCAGAACAATCAGACCCCTCCATGTGTAGTCCTTGGTTGGTGGTTGAGTCCCTGGGAGCTCTGAAGGTACTAGTTAGTTCATATTGTTGTTCATCCTAAGGGGCTGCAAACCCTTCAGCTCCTTCAGTTCTTTTTCTAACTCCTTCATTGGGGACCCTGTGCTCAGTCCAATGAATGGCTCTGAGCCTCTACTTCTGTATTAGTCAGGTACTGTCAGAGCCTCTCCGGAGACAGCTATATCGGCTGGATGGTCCTTCCTTTAATGTCTGCTTCATAGTTAGTCTCTGCAACTCCTCCCATGGGTATTTTGTTCCCCCTTTCAAGAAGGAATTTATTCCACTTTAAAGGAGGAAGTCTGGCATGATATGCCTATGTTCAGCTGCTCTTTGAGATAGCAACAGGTGCCTCTGCTCCATCATGGTACTAGTGGGGTGCCTTGGCTGTTTCTCCTCATCTAGAGAACTTGGTTCACTTCTCCCTCCATCGGCTTCTTCCTGCTCATTTCTATTTGATCATGGCATGGAAAGAGATTATTTGAATTGTTCAGGAAGAAATCTTTCTGAAATTTACTGCAGGTTCTAGTTAGTGGCTAAGAGGTGGGGCTGGCGGGGGGGGGGGAAGAGAAACCAAAGGCACAAATATTTGAAAGAAGCAATATAATCTTTATTTAAAGTTGGCATATTATATATGTAGAAAATCCTAGGGGAGCTACAAAAAAGATAACAGAAGTATTAAATTTTTCAAGATCTTAGGATACAGGGTCAATATAAAAGATTTAGTTGTATTTCTATATATAACAACAAAACACTGGAAATTTAAAGTTAAAAATATAATTTACAATAACATAAATAACTAGGAATATTTTTAACGAAATGTGTGCAAGAACTGCTCACTCAAAACTACAATATATTATTGAGTGAAAATTTAAAAGAGCTAAGTAAATGAAAAGTTATACTGTGCTCATGGATTGGACAGCTCAATATTATATAATCAATTGTCCATAAGCCTATTTGCAGGGCTAATGCTGTCTATTAAAAAAAACTAATAAACTATTTTGTGAAAAAACTGAAATGCTGATTATAAGTTATTTAGAAAAGCAATAATACTGAAATAGCTTAAATAATTTTGACATAACTGAACAGTTATACTATCAATCTCAAGACTTGCTCTAAATCCACAAAAATCAAGATGCTACACTGTTGCAGTAAGGACAGACATAAATCCACAGGAAATAAAATCAAGTCCAGATACTAGCGAGTGTCTCCTTCTTACTTTATAGAGATATGATGCAGAAGGGAGAGGTGGTCTGTTTAGCAAAGGTGGGTACCAGAGTGAAAACGTGAACCTTAGCCCTTAACTTGTTATATACACTAAAGAGAAAAAAAACATAGCTGGGCAGTGGTGGTGCATGCCTTTAATCCTAGCACTTGGGAGGCAGAGGCAGGTGGATTTCTGAGTTCGAGGCCAGCCTGGTCTACAGAGTTTGTTCTAGGACAGCCAGGGATATACAGAGAAACCCTGTCTCAAAAAACAACAACAAAACATAACTCTAAGTGAATGAGCTAAATTTATAAAGTTTATAGAGGAAAATATGAAGAAAGTACATGTAACTTTGAGTTACAAAAAGATTTTATAGATAGTACACAAAACCCCTTTAAAAGGAAAAAGAATTGCTAAATTTGTTTTCAACAAAATTAAAGCTTTTGCTCTTGAAAAAGGTAATTAGTGTTGTGGGGGGGGAGAAATAATGACTTGTATGTAGTTATAAGTGAGGGTAAACTTTTAAATAAAAATTAAAAAAATAGTTAATAAAAATAAGGGGTAACTCACAGAATGAGATTTCTAAGCTATATTAACAATGAATTGGAAAGGAAGAAGTCAAATTATCACTATTTGCTGATGATATGATAGTATACTTAAGTGACCCCAAAAATTCCACCAGAGAGCTCCTAAACCTGATAAACAACTTCAGCAAAGTAGCTGGATATAAAATTAACTCAAGCAAATCAGAGGCCTTCCTGTACACAAAGGATAAACAGGCAGAGAAAGAAATTAGGGAAACAACACCCTTCACAATAGTTACAAATAATATAAAATACCTCAGTGTAACCCTAAGTAAGCAAGTAAAAATCTGTTTGACAAGAATTTCAAGTCTCTTAAGAAGGAAGTTGAAGAAGATCTCAGAAGATGGAAAGATCTCCCATGCTCATGGAT
>NW_022196905.1:47554922-47568428 GCF_008632895.1 Mastomys coucha | reverse complement strand
AAAATTCTAGCTTAAAAATGAGACAAAAATTTGAACCTTTCATGAAAGGTAATACAAGATGGTAAATGTATCTGAAAAGTCATTCCATTTTATATGCTATTATAAAAATAAAAATTAAACCACAATGAAACTCAATAAAAAAAAAGAAGTCTTAAAATCTAATAAGAAGATAACTGATTTAAATGAAAAAAAGATTTGACTTATGTATAAACAGTAACTAAGCATAATAAGGTGCTCTTCTATCTAACTGGGGAAATAACAGAAAAACTATGCCCACCTATTAGCTTAATTAAGACATTGACAGCCAATACTGGGAACCACTGTAACTCCTGCATGCTGGTGAGAATGTAAATGGTGGAATCACTTCACAAAAGAACCTAAATCCTTCATAGGACGGTAAACAAGTGTGTACATCTGACTCACATTATCCGTTACACTTGACATTTGCCTCAGGGAAAGGAAGATGCATGCCTCTATGAAGATACGTATTGGGCCATAATTGACAATGAACTACCAATGCCACAGTATGAATCCCAGCACATTATGTATGCCAAGTAGAGCCAGCCAGACACCAGAGCATAGATGTTGAACCTCTAGGAAGAAAGCTTTAGGGCTAGCCACAGTTCTGTGACTGTTTGGAGTCCCTTCTGAGAGTGTCCAGGGGACTGAATAGGAAGGGCACAAGGGCAACAGTCTTAGGTGAAGGGAACATTCTGCTACCTCAGTTATCAAGAGTAGTGACATATGTACATCCATTTGTACCCAACTGTACACTTGAACAGTGTCTCTATCACAAGGAAAGTGACCACTGAGTTAGATGGCCCCGTCCATTCACTTATAAACATTTAGTAAGCCCATAATGGGGCAAGGACTATATTTAGCTCTAGAAATGTAATGCTAAAATGAGAACATTTTTGCCCTTGAGGAGTTATCATGTAGCAGAGAACAAAGACAAGCTTGGACAGTGGCATGACATGGGCTGATTCAGGGTATGAGGAGTGGACTTCCTGATGATCTGTCGCCTGAGGTAGGTTCTGTAGGTTCTGAGGTACAAATTCTAGTTAGGTAAGAAGAGAAGAGAAAGCATTCTAAGTGAGGGAGTTATATGACCAAGGGCCAAAGGTCAAAGACCCTAGTTAGATATATCAGGTAGGCACAGAAGATAGGCTTTATCCTTGTAAGGCCATGGTTTTGCCTTGACTAAAGGAGTTTAGAAGTCCTACACCATTTTGAACAGTGTACGGACTGAGCTTCTTTACCTAATAGATCTCAAGCCTCAAAGGAAAATAACTACAGACATTAGAATCCTTTCTGTTGCAAAGAATAAAGAAATTCCTTTGGCTTATGTACAAAAGGGTCCAGCAGAAGCCTGCTGGGGTACATTCTGAGGATCCACAAGGACCAAGAACAGCATTTCTGTCTCTCCATTCACAAGATATAGAACCTGGGTCATAGTCTTTCTTTCTCACATACGGTTTTCCTCAAAGGTTAAATCAGAGTCTCCTAACCAAGTGTCTTTGGCTTTCACTGGTCATAGACTTTGAGTTGATATCAAAGTCATTCACTCCATGGCCAGTGGGATGGCACATGTGACTGCTTGACCAACCCAGAGAGCTTGGGGTTAGGAGTCAGTGTCACCTGAAGCACACAGTTAAGGGACAAACTATAAATAGAGCTCAGAGCCTTTGTGGAAGGATGAGACTGGCTATTTGTGTTTAAGAAAAACATATCCCAAAAAGTTTGGAATAACTCGGGAAATACAAACTCATATCAACAATCTCTTCTTGTGACTTGGACAGCTAGGAAGTCAATGACAACGATCTCTACAATACCCACTATTATAAGCACCACATTAATGGATGAACAAAGACACAGGAATAATTCTAATGTGTAGGATCCAGCATATCTTGGCAACAGAAGAGCCCTTTCTGAGTGGGACCTTGAACATGTGAGTTCCTTCTACAGAGAGGAGATGACCATCTGGAACTGGCTGTAGATCATCATGTCCTTTGCTGAGGTTGAGATACATAAGAATGGATCATCATGGGACAAAGAAATGAAAAGTCCAGGCATGAGGAATTATTCCTGCTATGCTAATGAGCAGAGGCTTCATCCTTTAAGCAACAAGTAGCCAAACTTTGTAAAGACAGAAATAGCTTCGACTAGTCAGAATTTAAAGAACCGTAGAAATAGATTAGAGACTTCTTGAGACAAGAAGAAATTACATATGGGGATCAAGTTAAGCTTTGGACTACATAGAGGAGAAGGTGAAAGGGTATTGGTCTCTCTTCTCCCTATGGAGTGGGAGGAGAGAGCCTAGGCTGAGCAAGAAAGCACTAGGGGGTGGGGGGACAGTTAAGTCAAGCTGGACATTTTAATAATTCAGGAAACTACAGTAGCAAAAAACATCCTGGTCCATAGATGGTTAGACAGGTTCTTCCATAAATAAAGCCATGGTGTGTGTTAGTGGACTAAGTTCAGAAGAAGCAAACACAACCTGCCTGTGAGGCTGTTTCACTATATGCTCATGGCCATTGGCTGGTCACCACCTGCCTAGCAGACTTCTGTGGGGGCTGGCAGAGCAGAAGGGAAGAGGGTGTCCATGGTTGATCAAAGACGGCACAAGCTCAGTTAGGGATGGAATGGCAGAGTGGCCTGACTGCTCTCTCTATAGCGCTTTCCCAGCAGCTAAGAGCAGCCATGCGGGGGCGGGGGGTGGGTTGCCATGGTGGCAAAGTGTGAGGTTGCCTACCAGCTTTGGTCTGGGACGGAAATTCAGAGTGAATGGCTAGAGTAGATTGCACTGAGTGAAAGTCCCCATCCTGGAAAGATTAATTTCTCAACACACATAATCTCAAACTGTCAAGAAATATAATACATATGCCAATGAAGCTGGGCATTTTTCATGTGTTACCTTCTAGCAGTTGGAGTTAAATTGTTACATAAAAATTAATAACACCATATTTGATTAGTCTTTTAAGGTTTAAGAAAATCACTTTCATATATATTTACTCACATGGTCCTTCATAATTGTATAAACACAGCAGAAACAATAATTTGTTACTGTCTGTCTAGTATCCCGCTTAACTGCCAATAACAGATCTAATTATTTAGGAGAAGAACTCTCCAATGGAGTGTACCAGGCAACTACAATGTCTCTAACTAGTAAAGTTATATTTTTCTTTAAAAAGTTGAAGGGTGGGCATGTGTGGGAACATCTACTGCTGATCATCTAAAGCACAACTGCTTCCTAATAGCTTTGCCACTGCGACAAAGGGGGACACTAGCCCCAGACTCATGCTTCTTTCCTCATGGAGGGACACCTGCACATGCAGGATGGCAAGACACAGGACACACATGGATGTGTCACCAAAGACTCAATCACAGAGCCAATAGCCTAGACTTCAGTAAGTCAGCAAGTACCTGATGAATAAGAGAACTTAGATTTCCAGTAAGCCCCTGACACCAAATTTCACCACACTTGAAGTATTTTGTTGAATATAATAGTTTTCCTAATATATGCTGTAAAAATAACAGATTTATAGGATACATTTGGATAAAACATAATAAGTTTCATATAAGGAGAGTATCAACCTATTTATTTGAGTTTTATTAGAGTGATCAGCACCTTCACTTTTTTCCTAAAATCAGAAGACAATATTTTGTCCCTTTACATTCTATTATTCCATGAAATGGCATATCATTAAGAAATAGAAAACAAACCAAAACACTTTTATAATAAACACTAAAATAAGACCCAGTGCTTTGAACAGTGGCTTTCGTTCTAGAGCGAATGAACACTTGTGGTGTTTCTAAGCTGTTCTGCTCTGAAGTCAATCTAGAATAACCAAGCTTCAGCAACACAGAGCTCATTTGATTCCTCCTCCTTGTATTCTTCCAAGGAAACAGAATCTGGCACCAAGCATCAACATCAGCGGTGTCAAGGCTTCTGTGTAAAAGATGGGAGGCGTGGAAGTGCAAAGGGATCCCTCTATACATCTGACTTCCAACAGAAAGAATAAACTATTATCAGATGGGGCAGGTGGGGTGGGACACACCTGTAATCGCAGCATTTGGCAGATGGAGGCAAGGGGCTATGGAACTCAGTCATCCTCTGCTACACAGTGAGTAGCTATATAAGACTGGGCTATATAAAACTGTCTCAAAAAAAGCAACAACAAAAACAAGCCAAAAGATTATTAGAGATATCTGTATATCTTTTCCCAATAGAGATGTTTAATGGAGAAATAAAATAGGAGGGATCTGAAAATCCATCATAAATTAAAAGTTGATAAAAATACTAAAGTACATTTGAATTCCACTCAAATGCATTATTTTCAAGCTTTTTTCAAGCCCCATCCAACCAGTGAGTTTTAGTGGGGAGTAATTTATAAAATAAAACTATTATCTAGGGAGAAGTTTACAAACTGACAAGAAGCTGGGTTACCTCTTCAAGTTTATTACAGTGTCTTTAGTTCTTATTGCATATACGGTACATGCCTGTTACCAGTTAGGAATCTGCATGGAGGATGCTCGGTTCAGCAGGACTGATGTCTATTGCTTCTCTCTTGACAATCATCAGCATGCAAGCGCAGTATTTGGTGTGTAGGGTTATTGTTTTAAAAAGTGAAAACTTCTTAGCTTTAACCGAGGAGGGAACATGATCTTTATTGGCTTATGTGCAAAGTTTAATTCTGGTTGTATGCAGGTTTGCATAGTTCATGATTAGTTTCTAATGAAAAACTAGAGGTGTTGTCAGCGACCTCGAAGATCAGGTGACAGTAGCAAACAGAAAAATTTGAAGAAGAGGCATGACTTTTAAGGTAGAAAGGTCAGCCAGAACTGCCTGGAACAAAGAACCAAAGAACAATTATTAGCACTCAGGTCTGTCAAAGCACGCACAACAGAAACACC
Source organism: Mastomys coucha (assembly GCF_008632895.1). Taxonomy (NCBI): domain Eukaryota; kingdom Metazoa; phylum Chordata; class Mammalia; order Rodentia; family Muridae; genus Mastomys; species Mastomys coucha. The sequence continues at coordinate 47,563,514 of NW_022196905.1, read as the reverse complement.
TGCTCAGTGTGACCTTGGCGGCCATTCCCACTAAGTTCTTTCTCTGGCTTCAGGCTCTCACCCTGCTACAACTTCTTCCTTGGAATCTCTGAACATGTACACAATCTAAAATGCACATAAGAAAGTGACCCAACCCCAGCACTGCACTCTTCTCACATACACAAGGTGGTGGGGGTTTCTAGGTCTAACATTTCAGCTCACTTCTATAAATAAACTTCCATTATGAATCCTAGACCCGTTACTCAAGTGTAGAGAGTAAAGGACTACAGGGAATCTTGTTGAGATGGAGCTAATATTTATTCAGCTGCAAGACATATAAACATCCTCTTCCCTTTATACACAACACGTAGAAGGCTATTGAAGGACAATACTTCCATCTCTGAGAGATACCAAATATAGCACCAGGGCGGGCACTACTTAAGTGAACCATATCTTAGGTATAAACTCTACCACCGAAAGAAATTGGCTTTAAAGTTTATCAGTGGTTACACTGAGAAGAATGAACACTTCAAACAAGGCTTAATTGCAAATAGTCCCTCTCATGGGCTCCTCCCACACAGATTGGGGCTAATCGGGGCCTTATATCATAGAATCTTCTTTTTGGGATTGTCAAGTGCTCAGCCTGCTACTAAAGCTCAGGAACATTGTGGGAAAAAAATGTAAGAGATGGAGGAGAGGATGCAGGGCTGTGAACCTGTGGCAACCTTCATGAGGCCGGCCTGTCTAAGTTTAAGCCTGTTAAAATTGTACCCCGTATGGGTGACAGGTTCACAGACCCTCACTGTTCCTTAGTTCATGACAGTTAATGGCTGATGGAGGAAGGGGATCATTTTCTTCAGTGGTTTGGCTGCTAGTGAGTTGCTCATACTTCAGTAAATAACCCTATACCTGAGCTCCTGAAAGCAACCCTACTTAAACCTACAGGGTCACACATACACGCTGGGTGGCATAGGAGACAAGCATGGGTACTGGCAAGTAGGAAAAAAGATTTCATCAAGAAAGAGCAGGTAGAGAAAGGTTAATGGTGGAGTACCAGCAAGAATCTTAGGACTATACTGGATTCTGAGATGGATAGAAAGAAACAGAGATGACATAAAAAGGGAAGGAAGAAAGGAAGGAAGGAAGGAAGGAAGGAAGGAAGGAAGAAGGGCAGGACAGAGAAATCAGCTTTAAATCATTCATTCACCACCAAAAAGGATCCAAAGCCCATGCCATTAGGATGCCCTTCAAATGCATACTATTTAACTCTTTCAACTACTTTTCCTATTTGTAACACATGTGCAACAAGAAAGTGTGCCATAACCCCTCATGGTTTCAGTTAAAGGCACTAGGTATCTGGTTTCCCATAATGGTTATAATGGTTTCCTGTAATAATCTTGTTTATGACCCTTCATAAGAAGGTTGTTTTCAAGTAATTAGGGAAATTTGAGTACTTAACACTTAACTCAGAATTTATAGGTTTTACCCAAGTTAAAAAGTTCAGCTACAAGCAGTGCGTGTCCTATGCAGCAGACACTAAAGTGACGGCCTGGCAGCCTCTCAGGAACTATTTCCATCTCACCGGAGTGAAACTTATCCTTACTTCAGCTGCAGCCAGTGATGTCACCTCCATCAGGTTCACCGCTCGGAAAGCAAACACGGCAGCTGCCAGCACTGGAAAAGAACGCACAGTATTTCAACGGCTGGCCTCCTCAGCAGCCCAGACACTCATGCTGCGCCCACAGCCACTGTGAGAAGGCGAAGAAGCAGGCAGTGCAGCTGCTGCCCTGCCCTCTGCTTAGGAAGTCAATAACCAGTGGGACATCTATTCTAGAGAATGGCGCCTGGCTCTTTCACAGAGTGAGTTCCACAGTTTGGAGAAAGAATAATTTGTTGGTCTTAAAAAGTCATTTTAAATGATTTCTTTCACACCTGCAACTAACACTCTAACTGTTGAAATGTATTCTAATATATCACAGGTTTTAGTATATAATATTGAGAAGCCTTTGGAACATGAAGTTAAAATTTAAAAACTGATTTTAATAAGTTTAAGGGTGGTATCCTGATATAAACATGGGTATACAAACTTTAAAAAGTGACTTTATAATATTTTGTTATATTTATATCTTTGTGTACTCATTATTGACTTTCTTAGTATCACAAATGGATAGATACTTCTATGCAGAAGGCTGCTGTGGGGCTAATCTTGATATTTACAATGTTAGCTTATAACATTACAAGTTACAATAAGTTGAAATTTTGAAAACATATAGACAATTTGAAGTTTAGTAACAGGCATTAAGTAGAAAAGATTGAGATTGTTTGTTCTTGTTAAGCACACAGTAGAAGCACCAGGTAAATATACATCATTTATAGAAGTGACCAGGAAACTCCATGAGAGCAATGAGTTATGGGGAGCAGAGGACTCATGTATGAGGCAGGTGACCCTGAGAAGGTAAAACTGCCTGGAGAGGACTCCTGACTCTACCTTTGTTTCCCATGGCCCATAGGTGCTAGTGTACTCCCTACCCTTTAGAGCATTGACAGCTGGGAAATATGTGGTAATGAGCATTAAAAATGACTCAGGAGACTGGTTCCTAGGTGCACTGCACAGCTAACACAAACTTTTAAACAATGATGTACTGTGAGAATAACCTTGGGACTTAACTCTCATCCCATGCACTCTGCATTAAGCACTACTATCGAGTCCATTTTGCTACTGTAGAAACTGAGGCACAGTGTGTTGGCTGACACCTGGTCCTAAAGCCTGTTCAGGTGACCTTTGCATGATTTTCCTATTGAGTCCAAAGACAAGGTCTCATCCCTGACACCAGAGACTGGGTGCTGTCCTTGGAAGGTTCAGCTTTGCTGCACCACAGAGGGGTTTCTACACATTGCCAGCAAGGCAGGACGATGGTGGTCCTGAACCCTCACAGGTGGAAGGCTCAGCTTGAGGAATGGATGTCAGGCTCCTGCTGGCCAGGCCCCTAAACCACCCCAGCTAAGCATCGGTGCAACCAGTAACTGCAAAGAGCTCAGGGGCTTTGCTTGGGGATGAGAGATTGTGAGAAGTTTCGGCAAGAGTATCATAATTAGATAGGAAGTCCATGGAGAAAGCTAGGGGATAATAATACAAATTAAAAATAAGTCAGCTGAAATTATTCACCATGAAATAAGGCATACAGGAGATCTGGATCAAGAGAGTTTCTCTTTCACTGAAAAGGATTAAAGATGAATTTGAAGCTATGAGGAATTATGTTCACAAGAGTATCAAAGCCATGTCTGTAGGCCAGCAATTGTTTATCACTTCCCATTACCTGGAATCATGTTTTTGAGAGTGGAAACATTTTTAAAGCTAAGAAATATGATATCCACTTTCATTCCTGTATATAGTTGAGCAGAAAGCTTGACAGGATGTCCAAATATTCTGCTGTAGCAGGAAAGAGTCTCAGATGGAGGTCAGCTGTCCAAAGGTAGATAAGTCCACCGATTGAACTTAGCATCCAAATGTGTGCTCATAGCCTTTATTTATCTGGGTGTCACATCACACAAGTGCCTTTCTGTTTGTTTCATGTTGAGCTTGTCCAGCTCTTCTGCTCATAGGCTTGTTTGCCATGGGGAGAGGACTGAGACTTTGGGATATTCTTAACTGAAATCATGCTTCATATGAGACATGGAAATTGTGTCTAGTTTGTTTTGTTTTTGTTTTTGTTTTTTTAAAGATTTATTTATTATTATAAATGAGTATACTGTAGCTGTCTTCAGACACACCAGAAGAGGGCATCAGATCTCATTATGGGTGGTTGTAAGCCACCATGTGGTTGCTGGCATCCAAACTCATGACCTTCTGAAGAGCAGACAGTGCTCTTACCCGCTGAGCCATCTCACCAGCCCCCTAGTTTGTTTTTTTAAACAACTATTGTCATTAATTTAATCTTAATAAACCCTATTATGACATCATGGCATTTCTGTTTTAAGTTCTTTAGTAGTCTGTAAGTCATAATTAAGGACAGATATACTTGTGGAAAGATTTCTAAAGATTCTACAATAACATACTTGATATAAAAAAGGTGGCCCTTAAACAGCTGTATCAAAATTGGGTAACATAATCAATGGGATTCTGTGTATCTCTATGTGCAATGATTTATTATTATGGATTTTAATGTGACTTTCAAGGTTGGGAGCTCCCAATCCCTCAGCTTCACGTGAAGACGTTCTAGACTTCTTCCCTGTTGAGTTTTGACAGCATTTAAGAAAGTGAGTGGATGAACCATGTGCATCAGTTCCTGCCTCACTGCCAGTCTGATTTTGATTACTATATTGGGTTAACAGAGCTTCTGTGCAGAGATGCTAATCTAGTATCCTGCACACTTTTCTTTAAGCTATGGGGGTGATGAGGAAACAAAGTAAGAGACTTTAAGTCTGAAGGGCTTTGAAAGTTTCCTAATTCGATGCTTCTTTCACATTAAAACTTTGCCACTTCTCAGGTGACACAGAGCTCACTCTACTCAATCACTCTCTGAAAAAGTACTTTCTTATGCTGAGCTTCCTCCTTTAACACTCACCTAACATTATCTCTGAAATGAGAACAAAGGCTGTGGAGTATGCTCTTCCCAGTGTCTGGTATACCAGAAGCACAGAGGAACTTGATGAAATATCAAATTCAGACATTTGGAAATTATAGCAGAAAACCAGACTTTTTTTTTTAAAAGTATTATAAAAGTTGTTTGATATAAAACAAAAATCAATTTAACAGTCTTATGTAGATGCTTGTCTACAGTAATACTGAAAATACCTACATTTTCTTCAATATAAATTTTAAATAACTCCAAACATATTAACTGTGTATTTTAAAATAATACATCACTACTAGTATTTTCTTAAATAAACATAAATAAATAAAGTCTTTTTGTTTGTTTGTTTGTTTGTTTTGTATTTAGTAGCACTTAAAATCTTGGCTCTTACTGAGGTACAAGCCCAAAATAAGAATGATTTTTAGACATTGGATTTCATTGTAATAAGGCTGTACTTCAATGACCCTCACATCACCAAAGGATTTTACCTCTATCATAGCTAAGCTGAGAGTTGACAGTTCTGCTGCACCAAGAAATGAATTGTAGGCATGATTTTTGGATACAGACTTCCTGCTATGGTCAAAGCTTTTTGACATGAGTGAGTAACTTTATTCTCAGCCCACAGAGAACACATTGCATTCATTTAAGAAATGGTGTATGTATTAAGATGGTCTATCCATAAAGTCATTCATCAACTGTTTCAATGAACAATGGTTCTGCTTGGAGGGTGGCACAGACATTAGGTGTGGGTAAGAATCTGGTTCATTGGCTGTGATAATTTGGAAAAGCATTCATCTCAGAGAAAGTAACTTGTAAAGTCCTCTTCTTCGAACTTGATACAAGAGCTACAAATGTCAAGCAAAGCATTCAGTCTCACTCTTTGTTGTTCTCTTTCCTACAAGCCACCTCCCAAGTTAATTTTCTATGTCTCCCTTGGGTGGATAAATACTTTTGAAATATATAAGCTGTTCTGAAAACCATAGTATAGTGTAAAAACATGAAATAAACAATACTACTAATAGAGAGGCTGAGATAGGAGAAGCAAGATCTCAAGACCATTATGTTGTACACAGCAAGACACTGTCATGTACAAACAAGCTGAAAGTGTATATGGACTATACAATATTGGACCTATTTCTCCAATTACCAAATTATAGAAACCATTGGATGACAGTCAACAAATTTCTAATTCCTGATATTTTTGGATTTCAGTCAATTAGGATATGTTGGTAATATTAATTTTCATATTAAGATATTAAGAAAAAATAATTGTTACTTCCTGTTGTTTTTGTTGTAAGAGATGGAATTAGGTTTGTGTGGGTTTTTGAAAGATTACTTTCTTGCTTCTTCTAGGGTGTAGTTTTGCTCCTTGTGTTGGTCTTTTCCATCTATTATCTTTTGTAGGGCTGGATTTGTGGAAATATATTGTGTAAATTTTGTTTTGTCATGGAGTATCTTGTTTTCTCCATCTATGCTAATTGAGAGTTTTGCTGGGTATAGTAGCCTGGGCTGGCATTTGTGTTCTCTTAGGGTCTGTATGACATCTGCCAAGGATCTTCTAGCTTTCATAGTCTCTGGTGAGAAGTCTGGTGTAATTCTGATAGGCCTGCCTTTATATGTTACTTGACATTTTTCCCTTACTGCTTTTAAAATTCTTTCTTTGTTTAGTGCATTTGGTGTTTTGATTATTATGTGATGGGAGGAATTTCTTTTCTGGTCCAGTCTATTTGGAGTTCTGTTGGCTTCTTGTGTGTTCATGGGCATCTCTTTCTGAAGGTTAGGGAAGTTTTCTTCTATAATTTTGTTGAAGATATTTACTGGCCCTTTAAGTTGGGAGTCTTCACTCTCTTCTAAACCTATCATCCTTAGGTTTGGTGTTCTCATTCATCCTGGATTTCCTGGATGTTCTGAGTTAGCAGCTTTTTGCTTTTTGTATTTTCTTTGACTGTGTGTCAATATTTTCTATGGTGTCTTCTGCCCCTGAAATTCCCTCTTCTATCTCTTGTATTCTGTTGGTGACTATTCTATGACTCCTCTGATTTCTTTCCAAGATTTTGTATCTGCAGGGTTGTGTCTCTTTCTGATTTCTTTATTGTTTCTATTTCCATTTTTAGATTCTGGATGGTTTTGTTCATTTCCTTTACCTGTTTGATTGTGTTTTCCTGTAGTTCTTTAAGGGATTTTGTGTTTCTGCTTTAAGGGCTTCTAGCTGTTTACCTGTGTTCTCCTGTATTTCTTTGAGGGAGTTATTTATGTTTTTCTTAAAGTCCTGTATCATCATCATGAGAAGTGATTTTAGATATGAATCTTGCTTTTCCCGTGTGATGGTGCGTCCAGGACTTGCTATGGTGGGAGAATTGGGTTCTGATGATGCCAAGTAACCTTGGTATGTGTTGTTTTTTTTCTTATGCTTGCCCCATGCCATCTGGTTATCTCTAGTGCTACCGGCCCTGGCTAAATCTGACTGGAGCCTGTCCTTCCTGTGACCCTGGTTTTGTGAGAACTTCTCAGAGTCAAGCTGTCTATGTGATCCTGTAATTCTGGGATCCTGTATCCCTGGGCTTGTTAGAGTACCTGGGAGTGGAGCTTCCTCTGGGTGTTGAGGGACTGGCCCAGACTACTTTGTTAAGAGCACCTAAGATCAGTTCCTAGCCTGCAACTCTAGCTCCATGAGATTTGATGTCCTCTTCTGGTGTGTGGGTAAACACACACACACACACACACACACACACACACACACACAGAGAGAGAGACACACACAATCTTTAAAAAAAAAAGAGATATGCTTTTAATTTTAAAAGTTATGTTATTGTGTGTGTGTGTGTGCATGTGTGTGTGTGTGTATGTGTACAGATAAGTATGTGTATGTGTGTGACTGCCATGGTACATATATGGAAGCCATGGTATGTGTGTAGAAATCAGATTATGGTTCTTTCTTCCATCATATGGGTTTTAGGTATTTAATTCAGGTTGTCAGGTTGTCATCTTTACTTTGAGCCATCTCAAAGGGCCCAAGAAGGCCGCATGTTAATAAGCCATATTATTCTTAAATAAATGGGCCCTCTGAGAAGGACAGGATCACCTAGCACTTAAGTACTACACCAGAGGATAAGGGTAGTTTGTTAGGAATGTCTGAAAATCCAGACACTCTCTGGCATTCCTTCTACTCCTAGATGATCTGTCACCATCCTTCAGTAAGATAATGAGGGCAGGCAGTTCTTCTCTAACAAGCCTGTATGAGTTTTAAGAAAAATGAGAGAAGGATGCTGGGAGCTGTTAAAGCATTAATCAATGACCATCTTTCTGCATCTGGGATAACATTTATCCTCATGGTACTTTGTAGTTATTCTAATTTCACCTTTTCAAATGTCACTCAAATATTATGGGCTTCTGGCATTCAAGAAAATGTTAATATGGTGCCCAGAGAATATTCTTGGCACATTATTTTTTTTACATCAGCCTTATTTCCACAATTTCCTAGAGAGGTGATTTTTAACAGTAAAGATAGGAAGTAAACAACATTGCCAGCTTTCCTGTGCCCCATCTATTACTGTAGAGATAATCCTGTTATTGGAATTTTCTAATAATCCTAGTGATCAAGCAATGGAGCCACCTGTGCACATGGGTGTAGTACACAAAAGGGGCATGTACCCAGTGTGTTACAGTGGGATTGCCCTGCATACATCATTGTATTAATTATGTTTACATCTACAATAGATGACTCTGTGGCTTCTCTGAACAAAGGAGGAAATGGTTTACTTGTTTGTTTTTTTAGGAGACAATATCTAAAAGTAATTTCAGCACCAGGGTAGAAGCCAGAAATTACTAGCAAAAAGGAAAAGGTTTGGAATCTAGAAATCTAGGATAAGCTGTAAACCAGAAGACCAGAGCTTGAAAATATGCAGAGGGCTCATCTTCTAAGAAGGGCACAGGACAGAATGTTATGAAACTCATGGTTAAGAGCAAAAGGCAATGTGGGTTGTTCTTCCTGTATTCCAAACTTCTGGGCTAATAACCACTTATCAGAGAGTGCATACTG
>NW_022196905.1:47551733-47553950 GCF_008632895.1 Mastomys coucha | reverse complement strand
AAAAAAAAAAAAAAAAAAAAAAAAAAGAGCAAAAGGCAACATTATCTGCTGTATAAACCTCACAGGGACTAGGAATAGGACAAGCAGTTAAATGAATGCATCAGAAGTGTAAAAACTCAGAACATGTTTTCTAAGCATGCTCAATCTATTGTGTTCATGCACTAGAAATGGTGAATGAAGACCCTTCTCTAATGACAACCAGTGAGTGTTAAACAGGAGAGGGGCTTCACATAGCAACAACATGAGTTTCACAAACAAATGCTTAAACTTACCAGCAAGAATTTCCAGAGAGTTGTATCCTAAGATTCTATCCCATAAAAGCAAGAGTTGATCTGTAGCTAAGTATCCAGAAAAAGCTCGAACCATCCATTTAAATGATATCCGAAGTCTGTAGATAAGGGAAATAAGGATTAATAGTATTATCTGGTCTTTACTATTAAAAAAGGCGATATTTGAAGAATCCAATGATTCTGTCATTATTACAAAATTTCTGAGACCTCTTATTTCCTAAAAAGTGTAAAATGTCAGAGGCAAGATGGTGGGTCCTCCTTTAATATTCTAAAACTATTAAGAGGAAGACTTACGTATGACCATATTTATGTTTATTTATACAAACATATATTTATATTTATAAACAACCTTACACTGTAGTTTTTCAGCATGTGACCAAGAGCTGTAGTCTAATATTCTTAATTTTAGACAAGCCATGGCAATCTGGATTGTTGTTCTACATATTTTAAAGAATGCTCAGTATTTTTATACTTTTCAGTTCAACAAGTTTTACCCATACATCTCAGCCAAACTGCTATATAGAGTGGGTAAAGTAAATTAAACCAACACATATGAAGCCTGGAAGACACATGGTTTAAATCAACAGAGACCTTAGGATTCTTATTCAAACCCTTCATTTTAGTGACAAGGTTATAAGAACAAATTCAACTGAATTCGCCTTGCTACAAAAAATTCAAAGATGTATGGGACCCTGTGTTTATAAGCCATCTATTTTACAATAACAGTTTTCCCCCAGAATCTGAAAATAAGCCCTTTGCTTTAGCCTCCTAAGAGACAAATAGACCTCTTACATTTCTGTGTTGTTTATGAGCATCTAAAAATACCTCAACTCTCCCTGAAAGATCATAGTCATATTCTTTGTTGAATTATTCTATATTCTAGTATGTCCAAGTATTGGTCAATGGTATTCACAAATTAAGCCTTTTGACTTGTTTTAAATCAAGCAAAAGAAAAGTTTTGGCCAGAAACATCTTAATACTGAAAAGTATATCTAATTCTTACATTCAATAATTTTCATTTTACTAAAATTACCAGTGTCTTGGGGGAAGGAATAGTGTTTCTTCCATAGAGACTGCACAGAATGACTTTAAAAGGATAAAGTTCATTGGGGGATGGTTTAGCATAGCAAAATCTACCTTTGCCAGTATATGGTTCCATGAGCTTTATATGAGGAATGACTAAATGAAAACTATACAATTGCATAGTATAATAATTATTTGCAAAAAAAAGAAACATAATGATGAAACCTCCAATGACTGAGTAGGCCTGATGGTAGATTGAGATGACCAAGGAAGGAGTCAATGAATTTGAGCATGTATCAATAATAATATGGCCAGGAAGCACTCAAAGAAATGTTCAACATCCTTAGTCATCAGGGAAATGTAAATCAAGATAATGCTGAGATTCCATCTCACACCCATCAGAATGGCTAAGATCAAAAACTCAAGTGACAGCAGATGCCGGTGAGGGAAGACTCCTCCACTGCTGGTACAAGTACAAACATGTACCACCACTCTGGAAATCAATTTGGCTGTTTCTCAGAAATCTGGGAATAATTTTAACTGAAGACCTAGCTATAACACTCCTGGGAATATAACCAAAGGATGCTCCACCATACCACAAGGATACTTGCTCAACTATATTCATAGGAGCTTTATTCATAATAGCCAGAAACTGTAGACAACCCAGATCCCCATCAACTGAAAAATGGATACAGAAAATGTGGTTCATTTACACAATGGAATACTACTCAGCTATTAAAAACAAGGACATCATGAATTTTAGAGGCAAATGAATGGAATTAGAAAATATCACCACCCACCACCCCCGTCTGTCTGGGCTGGTGGCCTGAGTAGACCTTGGGTGCAAGTTCTGCAGCTAGTCCCACAACACCCAGAGGGAGAGGGAGAGGGAGAGGGAGAGGGA
>NW_022196905.1:47549251-47551535 GCF_008632895.1 Mastomys coucha | reverse complement strand
GAGGGAGGAGAGGGAGAGGAAGGAGAGGGAGAGAGAGGAGAGGGAGGAGAGGGAGAGGGAGAGGGTTAAGGAGAGGGTTAGGGAGAGGGTTAAGGAGAGGATTAGGGAGAGGGTTAGGGAGAGGGTTAGGGAGAGGGTTAGGGTTAGGGTTAGGGTTAGGGTTAGGGTTAGGGTTAGGTGTGTGTGTTGGTCACAGAACAATGTTTAGTGGCTGGTTCTTGCCTTCCACCCTCACTCTGAGGCAGGCTCTCTGTGGCTGTTGCTCAGTGTTGTGTACTACAGTGGGCAGCACTGATTTATGGAGATATCAATATATAATTAAGAGTCACTTAGCTGCTGTGTTCATTTAGTAGAATATTAGTAGTACATTTTGTCTAGGAACCATTACCTATTTAGTCTCTGCTTCTTTGAACTTGTTAGCAATTTCAGGTATGGATTGCATTTCATGTAGTAGGCCTTAAATCCAATAAAAAGGGGTTACTTACACGTATATCATTTGTGCAGCTAGTGTACTAGTGGGTAGGGTATATTTTGCAGGTGGGTTGCTATTGTAGCTTTCAGGGTTTGTGGTTGGGAAGACTGTTGATCGTTTGTGCATAAACCTTCCAGCATTATGCATGCTAGTCAGTAGGTTATTGTTTCTAAAAGCTTCTAATGATCACAAGCTCAATTTCTCCACGAAAATAGCATTTTAATAAAATTGATAGTCAAATAGGAGTCATAAAAGAAATTAAACATTTTAAATTGACTGATAAGAGATGATAACATATCAAATTTTATTGAGTGGAGGTAAAATTGAGTTTGAGAAAAATTTGTATCATTATACTTGTATCAAAAAAGGCAAAGTTACCTTAAATACATAAAGTATAACGAAAGAAAGAATAAAAGAGCATAAATCAATGTAATTGACACTGTAAAACAAGAGAAAACTCAATAGAACATAAAACCCACTCTTTCAAAGATGGCTAAAAGTTAATAAATCTGTAGGCAGAATAATCAACAAAAAGAGGCAGGGCAGGCATTGTTAAGCCTGTACTTTTCAAAAGGGGACACAAAGAAAAGAGTGTCAATTCTGAGTTATCAAATAAGAATATGAAGTATTTTTTAAAATAACACTTGAAATCCTTCTCAAATCCAATGGAGCTTCAGTGAAAGGAGATAGAGCATTCACCCCTCCCCTGCCATGATCTTATTGATAATCACAGAATCTGCAAGCAATTCCATAAGTTGGGAATTATCCTCATTATAAGGTAAAGGAATTGAGTTATTTTGATTTAGGCATAAAGAACTTGAAGCATAAATAATGTTACCTGATGGCACAGCTTCCTAGAAGTGTATTTGCAGCTGGGTTACATTAACACCCACTCAGGGAGGATCTGTGTAGATTTAAGTGTGACGAAGACAAATACCACACTTGGTTGCCATTAAGTCCCATGGCCTCAAAGAATTAGTGTTCACTTTTTACACAGACCTTTCTTAACAGTGTGTGTATGTGTGTGGGGGTATGTGCTTAGAGTGAACAGGAGCAAAATGCTAATCTAGATAATATTATTTAAAAAGAGACAGAAGCACTTACTAAAGTCAGAGCTAATCTATACATTCACCTATGTCTCATACTGAGATCATGAAGCAAATCCAAACTTCTGTAAGGAGAAAACATAGGACAACTGCTGGGAGGGGTTTGTTCAGCTTCCCTTTTGTGAAAACAGCAAACCTTAACCTTACATATTTGTAATCTGACACATTGACTTAATTTTGGTATTACTATATTTCCCAGGATGTACTTGTTTCCATTATAAATGAAAATTGGATTCCATTTGTTCCAAATGGTATTTGGTGATCCTTATATCAGACATAAGAATCAATACCTGTGAATACATCTTCAATCTAATGGGATGCTAGTCATTCTAAATACATTTTGTTTTCAGTGCTGGAAACTGAATCTAGAGGCTCACACATGTAGGACAAGTGCTTTCCCACCAAGTGACACACCTGGGCCTCTATGAAGAACCCTTTCTGACCCCCCCCTCTTTTTTTTTTAACAGTCAACATTCAACATTCAGACTCGCTCGCACTCAGACTAGAACGAGAGCTTAGGTGGACCAGGACTTAGATCCATACAGTCCGTAGCCTCCTGGGCCCAGAGCGCTTGGGACCGGGGGGTGCAACACCAGTCGAGATTCAAGAGATTGAACATTCAAGATTCGAACATTCAGCATTGAAGATTTGAACATTCAACATTGAATACTCAAGATTCAAGCCTCTACCCTCCTGGCCAGGGCAC
>NW_022196905.1:47540948-47549016 GCF_008632895.1 Mastomys coucha | reverse complement strand
AAAAAAAAAAAAAAAAAAAAGAACCCTTTCATTTGTGTGTGTGTGTGTGGGGCGGGGCACAATAGAGTTGTACTTATCGACGGTCACTTTGAGGGGAGAATTGTTGCCTTACTTCCTTGAGGACAGTGTGTCTGTGAGTGATGGGGAAACAGGTCCCTGGGTTTCCAGCATTGTGAAGATGCATCAAAGCAATGAAAATACTCACGGTTGAGCTCCAATTTCTCGCAGATGATAAAAGAGTTGGGGAAGATATGTTTGAAGAAGAGTTTCAAACAGCAAACAGAGTGACACAATACCCTGTATCCAATAATGAGTCAGAAGAGACATAGTTTAGTTAGTCTTTAAATATGAAGTATGGCAACAAATCATTCAAAAAAGACAATGCATATAAATATTCTTTATAAATAGAGAGAAGACCCCAGTGGACCACTGATACTGTGCTTAAGTTTACGCTGTCATGAGTACACACTTGTTCACATGGAAAGCAGTCTCCTTGGAAGCACTCACGGCTCCCTAGAGGAGCCCCACCTTCTCTCCCGAATAGCCAAGGAATCCAAGGCAAACAGAAATATCCTTTACAAAAACTCTGCCATTTTGTGAGCCACACACAGCCTAGCAAACTTCATTTTCTCTGGATGTGTTCCAAGTTCTAGGCATTTCCTGGTGCCTTTGCCATCCCTGTCTCTCCCCATGTGTGTCTCTTTGCCTCCAGTCTCACCCTTTGGGAAAACATTTCCTGCTTTTCTCACTTCTCTGAATTATATCAAGAAGTTGTCAAACAAAAATATCACATTACTCAGAATACACATTTTGTTTGTTTACTAAATCTACTTTGTAAAAAGGAGTATCATTTGTAAAGTAGAAATAAACAATTTAAGCAAGTATTTTTTTTTTCAAGTGTGTTTATTCCTCAGCAACTCTGAATAAAGTTTTTCTGAGGCTCGGTGTTCCTTGGATTATCCTTAATAAGGAAGTTTTCACCCTCTTTTGGAGTTTCTAAACTGTCATGGTTTTCAATAGTTTCAGTCTGGCTTGTAAGCCTGAGAAGGAGATGAGCGTCTATCAATCTTCCAGTGAAGGGAAGGGGCAGGGCTGGGAGCTGTGGCTGGCATTATCCAAATAGTTTGTTTATTCAAAACTCTGAGGCATAAAACGTGTATGTGAGTCTGTATGTGCATGTTTCTGTATTCCTGTGTGTATGCATATGCATGTGAATGTGTGTATGTAAATGTGGGGGAGAGGTATATGAGGTTATGAGAATGTGATCCTGACAATGATATTAGACAAGAAAATTATTAATATTATCTTTCTGTTTATTCTAGATTAAATAGGAATGGAAAATAATAGCTAAATCCAATTCTCTTGGAGAGAGTCTCAGGATGATTTGTTAGCTTATCTGTGACAGTCTAGAGTTTTCTTAGTTGCCAACTTTCACTAGCAATGCAGGAGAGAAAACTGAAGTTAAGGAAAGTGGAGCAGGAACATACAGTTGTAAATAGAAGAATAAAAACCAGCTGTTCAATTTAGTAGGAAGAACACAGGCTTCACTGAGCAGTTTGGTAGGCCCACCCTTCCTTACAGTGAACAGGTTCTCACAGACAGCTAGGCAGGCTACCCATAGGAAGGCCAAAAAAACACCAAAGAGGGAAGCTGACAGAAAAGCAAATGTTCTCTTTGCCAGGGTTCATGGGAAAAAGAAAACAAACAAACAAAAAGGGTAACGAAATAAAAAATATAATAAAAGACTAAACTGTTTTCCGTGTAGATGTTGAATAAACATAAGGAAAATATGTGGCAACATAACATTTAAAAAGACAAAGTGATAATGACAATTATAACAATGATAAAAACAAGAAAGTAGCCATGTGCAGAGCACCTACAGAGCCCTTGCTTATTCTGTAAACTTCCCTGATGCAGCACAGAGGACCTTACCAACCTCCCTCCTCAGATGGGCACATCAACAAAGAAGGCAGGCATTTTTGTTAAGGATGAGAATCCAGGCAGCCCCCACACCCAACACAAAAAGCTAAAATCTAGTTAATAAGAGATGTTTTCCTCTCTACTCCACAAAATATTTAAACATCACTTTCTTCTCTTCCATTGATTCTAGAAACGCACTATTTGACACCGTAAATTAAAATTTCTTGCTTTACAATTTATGTAGGAGACTTCTTTAGGAAAAGAACAGTTAAAGTCTGCGTAGATCCCACTGATTAACTTACAGAAGGATGAGAGGAGATGGAGTGGAGTCTGAAGAAAAAGCGGACGTACATCTCACGGAATATCTGATACAATTTGTAAGGTTCATGATACAGAAAACACAGTGGTGCAACTGCAAGAGAACATAATTTAACACTGCAGGACTAAAACATTTCGAATAAGCTCCTCAAAGCAAAGGGTGAAACAAGAAGTGCAGCACTCACAGCCACAGCAAAGCTTTGTTGTCATGCTTCACTGTGTTTTAATGTTGAAAGGAAGGATAGATGCACATGTGTAAGGTCAAACAGCTGCCAAATATTATAGATGCACAAGGCACAAACCACCAGTTAGAATCCCAGCTTCTCAGTGAGCTGAGAATGAGCTGATAGTATATGTATAAGAATATGTATGTACACAAAACTCGAAGAGCCATAAGAAACCACCTCAAATATCTTTTAAAGAGTAAAGTTACAAGAAAACACCAACCAGGCGATCTCACTCTTTTCTGAGGCATGGTGGCATAGCCATGCTCGCCCTAACCCTAACCCCTCTGCTCCTCAGCCTCCCACGTGGAAGTTCCTCATTCTTTTTTAATAATCATCATAACAACCTACTAATTAGAATAATATTGTTACCCGAGATTGGCAAATGGAGAAACTGAGGCACAAGAGAGCTAAGGCATTTTATCCAAGGGTACAACGTAGACCATGTTTTCACCTAGTATACCAACTTTCTGTTCATGTAACTTCAGAGATTTTCAGAAATGAAGACCCCACCCCACAGCACATCTTTTTTTTTTTATTAGATATTTTCTTTATTTACATGTCATATGATATCTCCTTTCCCAATTTCCCCTCCAAAAAGAAAAAAAAGAAAACAAAACAAAACAAAACAAAACAAAAAAACCCTGTTTCCTCCCCCTCCCCCTGCTCAACAACCCACCCTCTCCTATTTCCTGGCCCTGGCATTCCCCTACACTGGAGCATAGAACCTTCACAGGACCAAGGGCCTCCCCTCCCATTGATGACCGACTAGGCCATCCTCTGCTACATATGCAGCTGGAGCCATGAGTCCCACCATGTGTACTCTTTGGTTGGTGGTTGAGTCCCTGGGAGCTCTGAGGATAGTAGTTAGTTTATATTATTGTTTGTCCTAAGGGGCTGCAAACCCTTCAGCTTCTTGGGTCCTTTCTCTAACTCCTTCACTGGTGACCCTGTGCTTAGTCTAATGGATGGCTGTGAGCCTCTACTTCTGTATTAGTCAGGCACTGTCAGAGCCTCTCAGGAGACAGCTATAACAGGCTCCTGTCATCCAGCACTTGCTGGCATCCACAATAGTGTCTGGGTTTGGTGATTGTATATGGGAAGGATTCCCAGGTGGAGCAGTCTCTGGATTGTCCTTCCTTCAGTCTCTGCTCTATAGTTTGTCTCTGCAACTCCTTCCATGGGTATTTTGTTCCCCATTTGAAGAAGGAATGAAGTATCCACACTTTGGTCTTCCTTCTTGAGTTTCTTGTGGTTTGTGGATCCCACAACACATCTTAAAGGTGACATGTTACACTTTTCGCTAAGTCAGAGCTTTTGTAAAGTATGTAATTTTTTTGCACCTTTGTTGTTGGAGCATAGGAAGAAAATTTATTTTTGTAGTGATTGTGTATTCATCAATCTTATTAAATTCATTTATCAATCCTCACAGATTATCTCATTATTCTTTTGGATTTTCTATGCACATAAACACAAATATCTGATAACAATAAAAAATTATTTTATTTTCCAGTATTTGTTTATTTCCTTATTTATTTATCTTACTTTATTTCATTGGCTATGACTTTCAAAGGACTATACCATACAAGAATTACCAAGAGTGCATCTTTATCAGTTTCTTAAAGATAAAACTTTTAATATTGTTAAGTGTATTTACTAATAATCAGATATTATCTATCAGAATACAGGCATTCCCTCCTCAGAAATAAGTTATTACTGCAAATATTTTGCTACTTATTAGTATAAATTATTCATAATGAGTTTTATGACATTTATATACACATATATAATGTACCTTGATCATATTTAATACAAGTTATCTTCTGGCTTCTTTATGCAGTGAACAGTGGTAACTGCACATGCTCATGACTCTTAAAAGGATGGAAATAAGTGACAGCTGAATGCTCAGCCATGAATGGGATGTCACTACCTCTGAGTTTTGGGAAATATTGTAGAGGAATGGGTAGAAAGAATGTAAGTTCTGGAGGAAGCAGGAAACATTGGAAAAATAAAAGTCATGGACCACCGACTTCCTGACATCACACGACCATTGCATTCTTCAATGTACAATGACTATGAACACCTACGTACACAGATATGCACAAAAGCAATATCTGGTGATACAATGGGGAGGATCTCACCAAGCACCAGCCCTCCATGAAGATTTATATTCCGTTAATGTTTGTAGAGGGGAGGAAGAGATGAAAATTTGCTAGTGAAGATAAGTGAATAGAGGGGTACACTGTACAACACACTAAGGGTAGAGGGGCAGATTCAAGGGGACAGAAGAGGAGTGGGACTGGGTGCACGATGTGAAACTCATAAAGAATCAATGAAAAGGAAAAAAACAGTCACCATCAGATTGTAGAGAGCATCCAACAGCCTTAGACATATCCTATAATGTTTGGGGGTTTCCATGGGGCTCCTTTGGCCAGTGCTATACATGATATAATCTATTCCTGCACTGGAAGGTTTACTTGGTGGCACAAGATGTCTAGTTAGAACATTGTTTCCCCTATTATTTAGTGACTTATATATTATAATCCCCTATTAGTAAATTATATATTATTTATTATTTAGATTATTTTCATATATATGTATATATAATATAATATATATAATATATAATCTCTCTCTATATATACATACACACATATATGTATATATCAAATATATTATATATCATATATATCAAATACATATTAAATTTAATATATTAACTTAAATATTTAATATGCTTATATATTAATTATTTCATATACATATAAATATATATTTCATATATTTATATTTTATAAATCTTCTATAGTAGTAGTACTCACATAGTTTTCTTTTTTTATTTAGATATTTTATTTACATTTCAAATGATATCTTCTTTCCCAGTTTCCCCTCTGAAAAAAACCTCCTTGTTCCCTCTCCCCTTCTCCTGCTCACCAATCCACCCTCTCCTGCTTCCTGGCCCTGGTATTCCCCTACACTGGGACATAGAGCCTTCACAGGACCAAGGGCCTCTCCTCCCAGTGATGACCGACTAGGCTATCCTCTGCTACATATGCAGCTAGAGCCATTAGTCCCATCATGTGTATACTTTGGTTAGTGGTTTAGTCCCTGGGAGCTCTGAGGGTACTGGTTAGTTCATATTGTTGTTTGTCCTAAGGGGATTCAAACCCTTCAATTCCTTAGGTCTTTTCTCTAGCTCTTTTACTGGGGACCCCGTGGTCAGTCCAATGGATGACTGTGAGCCTCTACTTCTGTATTAGTCAGGTACTGTCAGAGCCTCTCAGGAGACAGCTATATCAGGCTCCTGTCAGCCAGCACTTGCTGGCATCCACAATAGTGTCTGGGTTTAGTGACTGAATATGCGAAGGATTCCCAATCCCTTCCTTTACACTTCTCTTCCATGACACTCCCTATTTAATACTCCTATTCTGTTCTCCCTTTGATACTCCATAACACTATTATTCTAGTTCCCATTCCTTGGAAAGTCTCTCCTCCACCCTAGCCCCTTACAGGTACCTAAGCTCTGAGGTTATTTGTATTGTAGCACACATATTGAAGGCTTAAAATCTAATGTCCACACAAAAGAGAAAACATACAAGATTTGTGTTTTTGTGTCTAGGTTATTTCATGAAGGATAAAAATGAATGCTATGTCCATTTACCTGTTATTTTCACAATTGTATTTTTCTTTTGTATAAAGGTACTACATTTTCATTATCTATTCATTAGTTGAAGGACATATAACCTGTTTCCAATTTCTGGCTACTATGAATATAGCAGCAATGGACATGGATGAGTGGGGTATTTCTCTGAGGTAGGACAGTGTCTACTGATATTGGATAGATATACTCAAGAGTGGTATAGCTGGATTTCAGCTACTTAGTTTTGTGCCCCATTTTTAATTGGGCTATTTGTATTATTGATGTTCAGGTTTTTTAGTTCTTCATATATTTTAGATACCATCTCTCTATCTGATGTATAACTACTAAAGCTCTTTTCTATTAAATTAAATTAAATGTATACGTTTAATGTTTTAAATGTATATAATACATTGTATAAATGGTGAGATAATGAACATTCTCACTGTGTTGAAATTTCCCAAACATAACAAAAATGCAGACTATATCAAGCCCAACTCACCATACATGGAAAATCCATGGAAAGGGATGACACCTGAAATGGAAACAGAGCATCAGTCACACACTGTGCTTCATGCAGGAGTTAAAGACTCAAAACTGCAAATGGACTTTGTCTGAAATGTCAGAAAGACAGTGCTGGTAACCCACAACAGCTGTTTTAACACTCTTAGAAAAGTAAACTAGACATTTTCAAACTTGTGTCTGAGACTGAGTAAGCAAGGAGTTAGACATGAGGCGACTGGGAAAGCTACAGTTGTTGCCTCCTCCTTAGGTAAGAGTTAGAAGGAAGAGAGCTGACATTCTGCTCCTGTGAGTCCAGCTATAGTCAGACTGGAGCTCTGTGTGTGAACATCCTTGACTGCAGCTAAGTTGTTCCCACTGAGTTAGAAACTAAGTAAGTCATTATCCCTTCCTAACTGTGACTCATGTTCTAGCAAGGAGTTAACTTATTACTATCCTCAAAAGCCCAGGTTTAACATTTAACTATAATAGCATCTGCATTAAGATCTGGACCTTTTCCTTTGTGGGCTTTTCAATAGAATCACAGGAAGAAATGCCCTATAAAGGTGATAGGGCTCACCATGATTTGTAAGGAGCAAAAGGATAACCTTATTCCCACGAATAAATATACCACATAACTCATAAGTATTTAGAATACATTAAAAAAAATCAATAGGGCAACACCCAATGGTCTGCCCAGTCCCCTTGCCCCGCATACCAATCACCCCACCCCCAACACATACATACACAGGTTGGGATCAGCCTGCTCAAATCTCTCTAGATTGTACTATCATTTTGCTTTGCTTTGTAAATAAACTTCTGCTACACTGCCTGTGTCTCTCAGCTCAATTCTTTCTTTTGAAAAGACTAGATTGAAGAGAACTCTACTCCCCATAAGACATTCAAATCAATTTTCTACTGAGATGGTAGAACAATAGAAACTAATATAGATGCTTATAAAGAAGAGGATCAAGGTGTAAGGCTAGCTATGGAAGTAAATTTGAGAACTACTGCCATGTCCTTAAACTTAGTACGTTCCCCTTAAACTACATCCCACACTAGAGTCCAGTTTGCCAAGGATCAGTGAGATCTTCATGGCATTTTTTTTTTTTTTTTTGGTAAACATCACTTTATATAAAATACCACAACTATTTCATCAATTTTACTAATAATTATAATCTTGGAGTAATTTAGGAGACATATTGACAGGGCTGTAGTATAAATTTATATGGTATAATAATTGGCAAGAACTTTACACAAAGTCCACATCAGCTGCAAAGAAAGACTTAAAAGTATAACTTTAGTACATTAAACATTTTGTTAAATTCCATGAAAAGTTGGGATTTATATAGCCTTGGTTCCAAACAGAATACCTGTAATTTATACTACTGAATATCTTGTAGTACACTAAATTAGTTTATCAATGCACTCTAGAAAAAAATCCATTTTTTTTTTTTTTTTTTTTTTT
>NW_022196905.1:47533728-47540885 GCF_008632895.1 Mastomys coucha | reverse complement strand
GGCCTCGAACTCAGAAATCCACCTGCCTCTGACTCCCAAGTGCTGGGATTAAAGGCATGTGCCACCACCGCCCGGGGTTAAATCCAAGTTTTTTATTGATTTGTTTGTTTGCTTATTTTAACGTATAGAAATGTTGCATTCTTCTAACTAATAAGGAGGCAAAACAGTGCCAGCAGGCCATGTAGACTAAGTTCTAAGAGAGCACAGTTGGACCTCAGTCTAAAGCATGCCCAGCAATAGAGGACATGGGCCCTTCCCAAGGCATGCTTGTGTTATGCTGGGTCAAACTCCAGCTCCCTGTGATGTCAACTGCGTTTTTCCAATTTTCACCATGAAGGTCATATACAGGCTTTCTGGAAATGTGCAGAAATAGTTAATTTAGCCCCAGCCGTGTTACAAGTGGGAACCTTCTTGGGTTCCATGAGGTTCTTTATTTGTTCCTCAGAAAAAATGGTCTGGCACAGATCCCCATTTTATTCTCATCTGAAAGCTGATGACTAAAACCTCTAAGTATTTTCCTCCCTACATAGCCACAGCTAAGACAGTGCATTTGGACAGTTGTTTTTGGATCTGAGTAGGGTCTGTGCCCTTATCTGCTACATTTCTTCTTTGTGAACTATTCCAGTTGGAGATAATTCTGGGTTTGGATTGTTATCTAATGTGTTTGCTATTCTCCCTGATATATACTATCTATGTTCTTATCCAAGGCAACATAAAAATGGTGACAGAGAAAAGGTGAGGACAGTAACTGTCCCTAGGTTTCAGCGCATGACCCAGTGCCCTACTTCAGTCAGTGAAGGTCACAACTGGTGACAGCACACTTGCTTGGCCAATATAGTTTTGTCACTTAGGAGCCTTTTGTGCCTTTCAGTAAGTTTCTTAACTTCTGCAAGCTTTGCTTCTTCCTTATCCATAAATCAGAGAACATAATAAAAACTACTTTACATGATTAAATGAGATAATAATTGTGGCTCAGCCATTAATAGGGAATTAAAATGCATGGGTTTGTAATAAACCATGCAGTAATATACAGTTGATATAAGCATTCACAAAATAATGTCAATATTTCTTTGTTAAAAACAACTCAATAAAAATATCATCATGGGATGCAGTTATTATTTTGAGCTAGTGTGCCAGACCACCCAGAAGTTAGGCAGTATGGCTCTTAAGTGTCTTATGCTCTAAGTCTCCGGAACTCTTTCTCTGGTATCTCACCTGATAGCATGTGACAGATTTATAATACACTGTGCTACTTTGGCTGTTTCTAGTGCGTATTAGGGTTCTTGTTATCACTCTTTGTTTAGCCTCTCTAAGCCTTGAAAATGTTCTCCCTTTTAATGCCCGCCCAGCAGACCCCCGCTCCCTTGCATTAGGAGACTGAGGTCACTGGCATGAACCCTGGCCTGACTGTTGTTTATTGCTGACTTTTTCTCACTTACATCCTCTTGACTTCTCCAGCTGTCAGCAAGCTAATTTCACTGTGAGCTAGGAATGGCTGTTGTACTTTTAAGGGAGTATTTACAAAAACAAATGGTAATACAGAGCAGAGAGACAGTGGCCAGAAAAACATAGACTATTTACCCATTGACCGGCTATACAACAAGCCTGCCAATCCCTGCTTTGGAATCCTGTCCATCAATTATCCTTCTTCCCCTTCAGGTTTATTACTCCACAAGTCTCTGCTGGGTGTTATTCTAAGGACTGCAACTGGCTATTTATTATGGGAAAATC
Organism: Mastomys coucha; assembly: GCF_008632895.1. NCBI lineage: Eukaryota > Metazoa > Chordata > Mammalia > Rodentia > Muridae > Mastomys > Mastomys coucha. The sequence continues at coordinate 47,539,154 of NW_022196905.1, read as the reverse complement.
ATAAAATAAGTTTCTACACTCAGACAGTGATAAATGCTATCAAGAAAAATAGCAGGCTGAAGAGGGATGAGGGACACAGTCAGGCCAGACAAAGGGAGAAGCAGCCAAAGGCTGGCTACTCTGGCAGTCAACTGATGGCTGTAAGGAGAAGAGTTCACTGACACAGCTAGTGTAAGGTGTATGGCCAAGGATCTGCTCTTCTATTATGAAGCATAGAAGCACAGTGAGCTTCTAAAGTTTTGTATCTTTAGTTTCTATGGAAACCTTTCAAAGAAAGATTTTACATACACCTGCCCCCAACACACACACACCTATATATGCCCTCATCATACATCATTGAAAATCCATTTTTTTCAGATCTTACATTTCCATTAAATACATGTAAAACTCCTTCCTTTGAAGCCAGGCTCAATTTTTTTTTTTTTTTTGAGAAAAAAAATCAACTTTCTACACTCCTTCCCTTTACTTTCCCAGATATCCTTACATGATACAATACATTTTGTGCCTATACAGTCCTAACTTCTGACAGCCAAGTCTAGGGGTCTCTCTGCCTATTATGGTTAAATTTGCTTCAGACAACTGAAGGTCCCTTCTCAACCTTGGCTTACCATAGCAATGATGGGCTGGAAGGAGTAGACTGTTTCCCCTAACTTCTGCTCACGGGTTTTGTTTTTCTGCAGTTCTTCTGGCCACTCCAAATCTCACATAGTTCCATGACTCTACCATATTTTCCTCCACACTCTCTCCCAGAGTTCTTGTTATTAATCTTCAATTGAAACTGTGAAACCCCAGCCACCTGCCTTCTTCTGGATGCCGTCTATGACTGCTCAGCACATTCCTGACATACAGGAAATGACCCTTTGGACCATGACTGCCTTCTAGTTCTCCTTTGGTTCTGGTACGTGATGTAGAATGTTGTCTCTTTCTGGTCAACTGGGCTATATCGCCAACATCATTCCTTTTCCTCACCCTACAAATGAGACTCTAATCTTTAATCCTAAAGAGGATGCTACCCTCTTCTGCCTTTGAGTGGACAGGGCTTTAGGTAATGATCTTCCCCACTAGCCCTGCCCCTGACTTACTCCCTTCAAAGTTTTTTTTTTAAATACTATGTTAATTTAGAATTTTACAAAATATGTTTTGATCATATTCAGCATTGCTCTAGAATCAGCTACCAGTAGTCTTTGAACTTCTCACCCAAAACAGTTCATCACAGAGCACTCCTGTACCTTGATTGGATGAGGCATGACTCTCTGTATGCCCAGACAACATTATGCAATCCTGGCTCTGTCACTGCCTATAGACATGGAGATAAGTTATTCTTCCACAACTCTCCTGGGCTAAGGACAGTGACCCTAAGCTGAGGCCACTCTTCTTAGTGACCACCCCATATTTCCAGGCCAAATTTCCTAAAGCCAGCTCACAAAGTTTGATTGTTCTTTTCAGTCCTAAAGAATAGCTATATTGCAGGATACAGACGTGGTTCAAGGGTGGTTCTCTGTGAAAGCATCAACAGGATACGAAGGATGTGTGCTTTTTATACTCTAGGGATGGCTGAGGAGACGGAGAATCCAAACCTGGCCTTCTACATTGTTATAAAGGTATCTGTGGCCAGGCAAGAAAGCACAAAAACTGTTACTAGATTCCTGCTCTGGCTTACAACTTTTAATATTTGGATTTCTGACAGATGGATCCTGTGAGGGTGATGGCTCACCTAGCTTTTCCCTATAGTGTTGCCAACTGGAAGGTGAGACAGCAAAGCCAATGTGTGTACTACAGTACAACACTTGACAAGTCAGCAATTAACACAAGCAATTTTCCTTCTCTTATCTCACTGGCCTATTTTTATTTTTATTTTTATAAAACACAAATCCTTCAAGCATAGGATGAATATTACTTATCCACCCACTAAGATAAGCACTTTGACAAGTATATAATTGTGCCCATTACATGCTTGCAGAAAGAGACACGAAGCCTGGAGAGTCTGCCTCTGCTATTTTTGAACTGTTTATTTAGTTACCTCCATCCAGGGCCTGTAATTGGGCTCTGGCAAGCTCTTACCTGTGGTTCTACAAAAGCCTCCTAATTTCTGCTCCTCCCTCCAAATGCTCAGGTCACTAACCAACTTTCGAAATTGCTCGTTATCTTCTGAAAATAGTGCTGAGACTCTGAGGAAGTCCTGTCCATCCACAAGCTTCTGCTGCCCGTTCATTCACCCCACATGTGGCTCAGGCTGCATGCATCTCTCCTTGCTCTGTTGTCTGATCCTGAGCCTAGAGTCTCTGAGGTACAACACACTCAGCATCAGCAGGCTTTCAGACTTGAGTAGCTTTCACTGATAATTCTGTATACAATGCATCCTATCAGAATCCTACTAAAGGAAGCTATAACCGAAAAGCAAGAACAAAATCCTTATCCTCTTAAATCTAACTACACATTTATCTTGATAGAGCACCTACATTCTTATGCCCCAAAGTATTTTTTAAGAGCCTGTTTTTGTCTTCCCCTTAAACCTCTACTGAACATTCCAACCAGTGGGTTGAAATGAACCTATTGTTAATTTCAACTACTACAAATTCTGATGGTCTGCTAAGTGAGACATAGCTTAATCAGGACAAGGCACGTTTAATAAAGATAAGTGACTGGGCTAGTGATCTGCATAGCAACCCAAAGGTCTGTGCACATCAATATCACTCATGCTCAATTTTCATTATATTCTCCTAAGATTTGAAATCATCAACTGTTCAACACAAACCAAGGCCACATTTCACATCATGCATTATCTTCAGAATCCAGCTCAACATCCTCTTTGAGGTGACAGATAATGCTGTTACTGTTTCTAAGTACAATGAGGGCCTGTAAATAAAAACACTAATGTAAAAATTTACTTATAAATGTGTGATTAAGATATAGCATAGGATGTTCTCTATAATTCAATGTAAAGAACAAAGACTCACTAAAGTTATATAGTCATGAATTTGAATGATTAAGTTATCAATCTTCTTTGAATTCTTACTTTAATTTATGAACTTTTCCTGATTTCCCTTCAAACATAAATGAGTATTTCAAGTGTACTAGTATAATTAGCATAATTTTTAGTACAACACAGATGGTCAATACCCATAGCTATTTAATGCTCTCCAAATGGAAAGTAACTCATGTAAGGATGGCGTGCCTGACTAAGATTAAAGAGGATTCTGAAATGTCTCCATGAAGAAGGACACAGTAAAATCCTGGCGAGGGGGAAAAAAGCAGGGAGCCTGAGGAGTGCCCCAGGACATGCACTGGGTTTCTTTGATTGTAGGGTTGTTTCTTAGTCAGTTTCTTCAGAGTCCCTTACACTGTAGCTGTTCAAGAGTCAAGTTTTACTCACTCAGGTATTATCTAAGCGCCTGCTTTAAGTGCTGGGGTATGATGGATCTGGCTTCCAAGTTCCACAGTATGCTATGGATCCATGCCTGGTACCCCCACCTCTACTCATTGAGAAGGTCTCAATGTTAACTGTATGTCCCATGTGATGGCAGAGGCCCAGGATGTCTATGAGAGTGACTCTAGCAGTAGTGGATATGGAGCCTTTAGTGGCATCCCTTGTAGCAAGGTGGAACTCCCAGTGGAGGGATAAGGGCACCAACCCACCCATGGAACCTTCAATCCAATATCTATCCTGCATACAAGAAGTGTAGGAGGGATAAAGATGGAGCAGAGACTGAGGGAGTGACCAACCAGTGACTGGCCCAACATAAGAACCATTCCATGGGCAAGAGCCAATCCCTGACATTCTGTTGTGCTTACAGACAGGAACCTAGCAAAATTGCCCTTTGAAAGGCTTTACCCACAGGCTGGAGAGATGGCTCAGTGGTTAAGAGCACTGACTGCTCTTCCAAAGGTCCTGAGTTCAAATCCCAGCAACCACATGGTGGCTCATAATCACCCGTAATGAGTTCTGATGCCCTCTTCTGGAGTGTCTGAAGATAGCTACAGTGTACTCACATATAATAAATAAATGAATCTTTAAAAAAAAAAAGAAAGAAAGGCTTTACCCAGCAGTCTGCAGAGACCCATAGCTAAGAACCCATTAGACAGAACTCAGGGAGACTTGTAGAAGAATTGGGAGAATTGATTGAGGGACCTGGAAGGCACAGGTAGTCCACAGGAAGGCCAACAAAGTTAACTAATGTGAACCCTTGGGGGCTCCCAAAGACTGAACCACTGACCAAGGAGCATGCATGGGCTGGACCTGGGCTTCTCACACATATGTACTGAATGTGCAGCTTATTCTTCATGCGGCTTCCCCGACAACTGGAATGTGGGCTGTCCCTGAGTTTTTCTTCCCTGTGGATCTTGTTTCCATAAATGGGCTGGTTGTCTTGTCTGGCCTCAGTGGGAGAGGATGCGCCTAGTCTTGCAGTGACTTGGCTTGGTACCTGGGGACAGGGGTGGAGGACCTCCTGCTTCTCAGAGGAGAGGGGTAAAGGGGGGGCTGTGTGGTGGGGAACTGTGGTTAAGGTGTAAAGTGAATATATGGATAAATTAATGGGGAAAAAAGAAATAGAAGACTTAGTCTGCCCCCAAACAAACAATTCTTGAACTAGACAGGACATGGAAAGATATGACTCCCAAAGTGCACAGGTATTAGCATGCTTCACCCTGACCAGGCTATGCCTCCCCTTCCTTACTGTCTTTATCACTTCATCTTACACCAGATGGAGTGCTTACACTCTTCCACTTGAAATTCTTTAGTACAGTTTATTACATTCATTTGTTGAGATAATAAATTCCTCTGTATTCTCATCTTACATATAACCAACATGTTAGTAAAGATAGAAATTGAGAGAATGAATAAATTGGATTTTTCATTATCTTTTGAAATTAAAATTTTTAAACTATGACTTTGATACTTTAGTAATTAAAATTTTCCGAACCATTACAATAAGAACAACATCTAAATGTAATCCAGAGGTCATATAAAAATAAAATTTTAATGAGTTTTTCCACTTCGTAAATTTACATTCTAAATAGATATGAGTTAGTGGCACTTTAAATTTATTTAATTAATATAGATGATAAAAAGTTAACAATGTTACACTTGCAAAGGGATTTAAAGTAATATATTTTCGAGCAGCCAGCTGGGAGGCACAGGCCCCACGAGTCGCAGGGGAGCCGCAGGGTGGCAGGGACAGGATCCTCTCAGCTTCCAAGTGACAGAGGTGGAACAGCAACCTTAGCTGCCCCCTTCCCTGCAAGTGGAGGGCCTGCCTCCAGGGACCGCCTTGACCTGGAGTCTCCGGTGAGAGTCGCCTCAGCGGTGAGTTCCTAAGCCAGGAGCAGCCAGCTGGGAGGCACAGGCCCCACGAGTTGCAGGGGTCTTGCAGGGCAGCAGGGACAGGACAAGCTCTGGTCAGAGTCACTAAGAACATCTAACACCA
>NW_022196905.1:47504894-47527998 GCF_008632895.1 Mastomys coucha | reverse complement strand
GGAAACTGGGAATGGAGAAATTTACATGTAAATAAAGAAAATATCTAAAAAAATAAAAAAATAAAAAATAAATAAAAAAGAAACAATGGTCCTTAAAAAAAAAGTAATATATTTTCATTATATTTTTCAAGAGTTTCCCCTCATCTTTGTTATGAGGTTGTTCTGTGTGATGTAAGATCCCATTTCTAAACTGGGATCTGGCCAAGTCTCTAGACAAGGCCAATGTCCTTAGGGTGTGTGTGTGTGTGTGTGTGTGTTTTCCTAGGGATTATTAGCCGCTGCCGACAATCACTGTTCTAGAGCCCAAAATTTCCTTAATATTATTTAGTGATTGATTGCTATATGACCTTAAATCAGTTAAGTATGTGTATGTTTTATGTTAGCCTAGGAAATCTCATCTCTCTTCTTGTTCTTCTTGTTTTTCTGTGCTAGCCCCCCTCCCATTTATTTGCACATTCATTCCATAATGTATACTGAGCATAGACTTTGTGCTACATATGATTGGAAATGCTGGATGTATTGGTCATCAAAACTACTAAAGTGTTTGCTCTCTTCAAGCTTACATTCTAAAAACACTTACATTCTACAGAGCAGTCAGGATAATTTTTGAAAGTACCAATCAGAAAGTGGAGGACAGCCATCACTGAAAGAATGTGGGAAAGAACTTCCCAGGCACTACTGTCCCTTTTATATAGCTTAACTGAAAACAAAACAAAACAAAACACTCTGCCAGAGTCAATCTCTGTAGCACTCTGGAATCTAATCAAAAGTTAACCTTATTCAAGGGGGATGCTTAATGTGGCAAGGATTTGGTAAGCCATCGCCCCTCCTCTCCAGCTTGGCTATAGCAGTGAAACAGCAGCCCATCTTCCTAGTGTAAATCACTGGTGTGAGAGTGAACAATGTAGATCTTTCATGGGAAAAAAAAGTGGGGGAGCATTCCAGTTTCTGTCTGTCCCTGGGGTCAGTCCTCTGCCACAAGGCTCCATACCTAGGTGGCACCGGGAGAGAGCTAGCCTCCCAGGAGTGAAGAAAGGCCTGTGAATACAGGTAGGACCACCACTGCTACTCAGAGGAACCGACCCGCAACCCTCAGGGCACAGGAACCAAGGGGCGGCCTGGGACAGGAGCCTACCAGTTTCCCACTGCACCTGGAGCCCATCCTGTGCCACAGAGGAGAGATACAAATACTGCAGGGAGAGAGCTGGTATCTCAGGAGTGCCTATACACCTTCAAGCACAGATAAGACTATCACTTCTCTTCAAATTCCTGGCCCAAGAGGGACACTCACAGAGCCATTGGGACACAGCAACCAAGGATCAGCTGGGGACAGAATCCTTCTCGTCTCAATCTGAACCCCAGAGCTGACCCTGTACCATAGCTCTCTATACCTAAATTCCTCCAGGAGAAAACTGGTCTCCCAGGAGTACTGACATACAGGTTTGTAGGAGGGACAAGCCACAGTCAGTGACAGCAAGACCAGCTAACACCAGAGATAATCAGATGGTGAAAGGCAAGCTCAAGAACATAAGCAATAGAAACCAAGGCTACTTGGCATCATCAGAAGCAAGTTCTCCCACCACAGTGAGCCCTGGATACCATAACACACCAGAGAAGCTAGACTCTGATTTAAAATCACATCTCATGATGATGATAGAGGACTTTAAAAAGGACATAAATAACTCCCTCAAAGAGATACAAGAGAACACAGGTAAACAGGTAGAAAACACAAAAATCCCTTAAAGAACTAGAGGAAACACAATCAAATAGGTGAACGAAATGAACAAAAAACATCCAACATCTAAAAATGGAAACAGAAACAAAAAAGAAATCACAAAGGGAGACAACCCTAAAGTTAGAAAAACCTAGGAAACAGGTCAGGAGTCATAGATGCAAGCATCACCAACAGAATACAAGAGATAGAAGAGAGAATCTCAGGGGCAGAAGACACCATAGAAATCACTGATACAACAGTCAAAGAAAATGCAAAATGCAAGAAGTTTCTGACCCAAAACATCCAGGAAATCCAGGACACAATAAGAGGACAAAATCTAAGGATACCAGGTGTAGAAGAGAGTGACGAGTCCCAACTTAAAGGGCCAGTAAATATATTCAACAAAATTATAGAAGAAAACTTCCCTAACTTACAGAAAGAGATGCCCAGGAACATACAAGAAGCCTACAGAACTCCAAATAGATTGGACTAGAAAAGAAATTCCTCCTGTCATATAGTAATCAAAGTACCAAATGCACTAAACAAAGAAAGAATATTAACAGAAGTAAGGGGAAAAGGTCAAGTAACATATAAAGGCAGGCCTATCAGAATTACATCAGACTTCTCACCAGAGACTATGAAAGCTAGAAGATCCTGGGCAGATGTCATACAGACCCTAAGAGAACACAAATGCCAGCTGAAGCTACTATACCCAGAAAAATTCTCAATTACCATCAACAAAGAAACCAAGATATTCTATGACAAAACAAAATTTATACAATATCTTTTATTTATACAAATAAAAGATTTCCACAGATTTATACAAATCCAGCCCTACAAAGGACAACAGAAGAAAAATGCCAACACAAGGAGGAAACTACACCCTAGAAAAAGCAAGAACGAAATCTTCTTTCAACAACTCCAACAGAAGATAGCCACACAAACATAAAAATAACATAAAAAATAACAAGAAGCAATGATCACTACTCCTTAATATCACTTAACACTCAATTCCCCAATAAAAAGACATAAAATAAAAGACTGGTCCTATGTAAACAGGACCCAGCATTTTGCTACATACAAGAAACACACCTCAGTGTCAAAGACAAACACTACCTCAGAGTAAAGGGCTGGAAAACAATTCTCCAAGCAAATAGTCCCAAGAAACAAGCTGGAGTAGCCATTCTAATATTGAATAAAATCAACTTTCAACCAAAAGTCATCAAAAAAGATAAGGAAGGACACTTCATACTCATCAAAGGAAAAATCTAAGAAGAACTCTTGATTCTGAACATCTATGCTCTAAATGCAAGGGCACCCACATTCATAAAAAACAGTCTGCTAAAGCTCAAAGCACACATTGTACCTCACACAATAATACTGGGGGACTTCAACACTCCACTCTCATCAATGGACAGATCATAAAAACACAAACTAAACAGAGATACATTGAAACTAACAGAAGTTATGGACCAAATGGATTTAACAGATATCTGTAGAACATTTCACCCTAAAACAAAAAAAATATACCTTCTTCTCAGCACTTCGTGGTACCTTCTCCAATTTTGACCATATTAATCGGTCACAAAACAGATGGCAGCAGATACAAGAAGACTGACATAATCCCATGTATCCTATCAGATCACCACGGACTAAGGCTGGTGTTCAACAGCAACAAAAACAACAGAAAACCCACAATGATAACTTGGTCAAGGAAGAAATAAAGAAAGAAATTTAAAAACTTTTTAGACTTCAATAAAAATGAAGGTACAACATACTCAAACTTAGGGGATACAATGAAAGCAGTGCTAAAGGAAAACTCATAGCTCTGAGTGCCTCTAAAAAGAAACTGGAGAGAGCATACACCAGCAGCCTGACAGCACACCTGAAAGCTCTAGAACAAAAAGCAAATACTCCCAAGAGGAGTAGACTTCAGGAAATAATCAAACTCAGGGCTGAAATAAACCAAGTAGAAACAAAAAGAACTATACAAAGAATCAACCAAACCAGGAGCTGGTTCTTTGAGAAAAATCAACAAGATAGATAAACTCTAGTCAGACTAACCAGAGGGCACAGAGAGAGTATTCTAATTAACAAGATCAGAAATCAAAAGGGAGATATAACAACAGAAACTGAGGAAATTAAAAAAAAAAAATCAGATCCTACTACAAAAGCCTATACTCAACACAACTGGAAAATTTGGATGAAACGGATGATTATCTAGACAGATATCAAATACCAGAGTTAAATCAGGACCAGATAAACCATCAAAACAGTCCCATAACCCCCAAAGAAATAGAAGCAGTCACTAAAGTCTCCCAACCAAGAAAAGCCCAGGAAAAGAGGGTTTTAGTGCTGAATTCTATCAGATCTTCAAAGAACACCTAATACCAATACTCTTTAAACTATTCCACAAAATAGAAACTGAAGGAACACTACCGAATTTGTTTTATGAACAATCATGCTACCAAAACCACACAAAGACCAAACAAAGAAAGAGAAGTTCAGACCAGTTTCCCTTATGAATATCGATGCAAAAATACTCAATAAAATTCTTGCCAACCAAATCCAAGAACACATGGAAATGATTGTTCACCACAATCAAGTAGGCTTCATCCCAGGGATGCAGGGATGGTTCAATATGTAGAAATCCATCAATGTAACCCACTACATAAACAAACTCAAAGAAGAAAACCACATGATCATATCATTAGATGCTGAACAAGCATTTGACAAAATTCAGCATCCCTTCATGTTAAAAGTCTTGGAAAGATCAGAAATTCAAGGCCAATACCTAAACATAGTAAAAGCAATATACAGAAAATCAGTAGCCAATATCAAACTAAATGGACAGAAACTTGAAGCAATCCCACTAAAATCAGGGACTAGATAAGGCTGCCTTCTCTCTCTCTATCTATTCCATATAGTACTTGAAGTTCTAACTGGAGCAATTAGACAACAAAAGGAGATTAAAGGAATACAAATTGGAAAGAAAGAAGTCAAAATATCAGTATTTGCAGATGATATGATAGTACAATTAAGTGACCTCAAAAATTCCACCAGAGAACTCCTAAACCTGATAAAGAACTTCAGCAAAGTGGCTAGATATAAAATTAACTCAAACAAATCAGTAGCCTTCCTATACTCAAAAGATAAATAGCCTGAGGAAGAAATTAGGGAAATGATATCCTTCACAATAGTCACAACACTATAAAATATCTTGGTGTGACTCTAACCAAACAAGTGAAAGATCTATATGGCAAGAACTTCAAATCTCTAAAGAAGAAAGAAATCGAAGAAGACCTGAGAAGATGGAAAGATATCCTATGCTCATGGATTGGCTGGATTAATATAGTAAAAGTGGCCATCTTGCAGAAAGCAATCTACAGATTCAATGCAATTTCCATCAAAATTCCAACTCAATTCTTCATAGAATTAGAAAGAGCAATTCTCAAATTCACTTGGCATAATGAAAAACCAAAGATGGCAAAAAAACTATTCTCAACAATAAAAGAGCTTCTGGGGGAATCACATCTCTGACCTCAAGCTGTATTGCAGAGCAATAGTGATAAAAACTGCATGGTATTGGTACAGAGACAGGCAGGAAGATCAATGGAATAGAATTGAAGACCCAGAAATGAACCCACACACCAATCTCACTCGATCTTTGACAAAGGAGCTAAACCAATCCAGTATTTTCAATAAATGGTGCTCATTCAACTGGTGGTTAGCATGCAGAAGAATGCAAATCGATCCATTCTTATCTCCCTGTGCAAAGCTCAAGTCCAAGTGGATCAAGGACCTTCACATAAAACCAGATAAACTGAAACGAATAGAGAATAAAGTGGGGAAGAGGCTCAAGCATATGGGCACAGGGGAAATTTTCCTGAACAGAACACCAATGGCTTATGCTCTAAAATCAAGAATTGACAAATGGGACCTTATAAAATTACAAAGCTTCTGTAAAGCAAAGGACACTGTCAATAGGACAAAATGGCAACCAACAAATTGGGAAAAGATCTTTACCAATCCTATATCTGATAGAGGGCTAATATCCAATATATACAAAAAACTCAAGAAGTTAGACTCCAGAGAACCAAATAACCCTATTAAAAATGATGTGCAGAACTAAACAAAGAATTCACAACTGAGGAATACCAAATGACTGAGAGGCACCTAAAGAAATGTTCAATATCCCTAGTCAACAGGCAAATGTAAATCAAAATGACTGAGATTCTACCTCACACCACTCAGAATAGCTAAGATCAAAACCTCAGGTGACAGCAGATGCTGGAAAGGATGTGGAGAAAGAGGAATTGTTGGTGGGATTGCAAACTGGTATAACTACTCTAGAAATCAGTTTAGCGGTTCCTCAGAAAATTGGACAAAGAACTCACATGGTATACACTCACTGATAAGTGGATATTAGCCTAGAAGCTTGGAATATCCAAGATACCATTTACAGACCAAATGAATCTCAAGAAGGAAGACCAAAGTATGGATACTTCAGTCCTTAAAAGGAGGAACAAAGGGAGGAGATACAGAAACAAATTGTGGAACAGAGACTGAAGAAAAGACCATCCAGAGACTGCCCCACCTGGGGATCCATCCCATATACAGTCACCAAACCCAGACACGCTTGTGGATGCCAACAAGTGTTTGCTAACAGGAGCCTGATATAGCTGTCTCCTGAGAGGCTGTGCCAGTGTCTGACAAATACAGAGGTAGATGCCCTCAGCCATCCATTGGATTGAGCACAAAGTCTCCAATGGAGGAGCTAGAGAAAGGACCAAGGAGCTGAAGGATCTCGAAGTCCCATAGGAAGAACAACACTATGAACCAACCAGTGCCCCCAGAGCTCCCAGGGACTAAACCACCAACCAAAGAGTACTACATGGCTCCAGTTGCATATGTAGCAGAGGATGGCCTTGTTGGACATCAATGGGAGGAGAGGCCCTTGGTCCTGTGAAGGCTCGATGCCCCAGTGTAGGGGAATGACAGGCCAGGGAAGCTAGAGTGGGTGGGTTGGTGAGCAGGGGGAGGGGGAATTGGATAGGGGGTTTTCAGAGGGGAAACCAGGAAAGGGGATAACATTTGAAATGTAAATAAAATATCTAAGAAAGAAAGAAAGAAAGGGAGAGAGAGAGAAAGAGAGAGAGAGAGAGAGAGAGAGAGAGAGAGAGAGAGAGAAAAGAAAGAAAGAGAGAAAGGAAGAAAGAAAAGAAAAGAAAAGGTGCCTTTGTGTTTTACCTGTGTATCAGCTCAGGTACATGAGGGATGGGCTCAGGTATGCTTTGCTGTACCTGCTAGCCCCAGTGATTTCTCAGGTCTGAAGTGGCTTTTCATGCAGCATTTGTCAAGAGCATTTAAAGGAAAATAAACTACCTATGGCCCCAAAGAAGAAATAATGGCTTAGCTAACCTTTATGGTGTAACCCACTCCAAGCCAATTTGCAAACACTAAGGGATGTTATAATTTTGAATTAAAAACATTTAAGGAAATGCTTATCAAATCACTAGTTTACCATTAATCTAAAAGAACGTAGATTTCAGCAGGCAAAAAAGAATATAATTATAGAAATAGTTTACTAAAATTTACTAATGAGTTAAAGTTTATAAATGATTTCATAAATCATTAAACAAAAAATTATATAGTACATGCAACAACAGTGAATTCTGGAGGGGAGGCAGTCTGATTCCCAGAATTATCACATTACAATAGGGAAGACAGCCAATTTTCAGCAATGGAAAAAAATCTACTAGGTATGCAAAGAAATTAAGTACAGCTCATCCACAAGAGGAAAAGTGAAAATAAGTTAATAGAAACTGTCCTCGAGGAATCCTATTTATATCAATCATCTCGCACCCTGGTATGGCCGTTGGTGCTTCCCCTACTTGCCTGTACCAGCTCACTAGAAGTCAAACTTACCCACTGTGGTGTTCTTCAAACCATCAGACTTGGTCTTACTCTTGGCCTTAGCATGCTATGTTCTCTCTCCAGAATGCTCTTTCCTGCAGTTTTGCATAGCTCACTCTGCTTGGTTGGGCTCTATCCTTTTCTACTTCCTCAGAGGTGCCTTTTCATCTGCCTTATCTAGAATAGACTGGCCTTCCCCAAGCCCGCACACTTATTGATAGCTGGACTGTTCATCCTGTTAAATGTATATATACATCTACTTTACTAGCATGAAGAGTCCTTGGCAGCAGGTCCTTTATTTGTGTCTTACACTGTGGATCACTCACAGTACTGAGTCCAAACAGGAAGTGAATATTCAGCAAATGAACATGTTTTACATACATGTTAAACAATAACAACAAATACAAAGAGTTTGTGACACCTGTGAGATGTCTCCTTGAGCTCAGAAATCTTGTTTAACAAGAACTTAATGTATTAGAGAGCATGTGTTTAATGATGATTCTTCCATGAGCTAATGTCCAATGCCACCATGGCTTTCAATTCCATCCTAGGGAAGGTAGTTGCAGGTGTGTACAGGGAAGATACGGGTGGTGGTAAGAAAACTTTTGTCCATGGAAGCATCTACTGGTCAGGGGCTGAGAGTACTTCAGAGAGCATTAGATAAATGTCTCTACCCAAGAAAGCCAGGCCAGTTCTGACTGTGGTTGATAGATAATCCTCAAATTTCAAAGTAAGATTATTCTGGCAGAGGTTGGGAAATGAGATGAGTAATGTAGAATGATGTTTAGGATTGTCTAAGCTTCAATGGAAGGAGCCTGCACATAAAAAAAAAAAAAGCGTCGTTGATCCTGTAAGTCCTAAAACTACTAAGAAGTGGCTCTATGGGATTAAATTTATGGACAGCTGTGACTTTATCTCAGGTTGTATTCAACTATTTATTTCTAGTGTGTGCAGAAGTCTTTCTAGAACTACTACATGTAACTCTTTGCTTTGTTGATATTGTAGTCACTTTCTTTCCTTTCCAAGCGTACTGTAATAACTTTAGTTACATGAACTGTGGCTTGGGGCAAGTGATAATAATACTGTTTCTGAAGCCAGATAGCTTCAGTTCAAATCCTGCCTTTGTCACTCAATGGTTGGGGAGATGAACCCTGTGTGCCTCAGCTCCTTTGTAAATTAAAAAACAGTAGTGCCTGTATCATAGGGTTATTATATGGATCACATGAGCTAATACATACAATAAACAACATAATTCTGGCTGCACAGATCAAAAGATATTAGCTGATGTATCTACAACTACACCTAAATTATTCTTATAAATGCACATATATATGTCTTGAAGTTATAAAGATCTGATCTTAGGGGTGGAGATAAGAATACAGTGGGAGAACATGTGCCTAGCATACATGAGACATGGCATTAACACTCAGTGCCACACACATACACAGAAGTGCTGAGATTACAATGTGTTACAACCTACAATCTTTGCAAACCCTTGTTTTTATACAAATCAGCCCCAGGATGATTTGCTGCAGTGCTTGTGTATAATGCTCTATAGTGTGAGGTCTTCACATTTTAGTTCTGACAGCTCCTAGTCATTTCCCTACCTCTGTCAGTCACTGATCATGCTTCCTATTGAAAAGGACATGAGGCAGGCTTGCCAGGCATGCATTTAAGTAAAAACTAAGATCTTAGAATGACACTTAGGGAAATGTGTAAAGAGAGAGAGCAACAGAACAAGAATGTGAGGAACCAGGCCACAATGCCGAAAAGCACGAGCTGGAACAGGCAGGAAAACATGTGGCCTTCAGACTGCCTGATACTGCTAAATGCAATTACCAGGGCTGCATTGCACTCAAGGTGAGGACCTGTGCTGGAGTCTCATAACGTCCCTCATGTGTTCATTATCCACATGTTAAGTTACTGAACTCAAGGTCAGGCAAGTTATGGAACTTCCTGAATTGGCAGAGCTTGGATCTGAACCCAGATCTACCAGGTTACAACGCCCAAGCTCCTAACTTCTTAAAGTTCCACAGGGTGTGGATGAATACCGTCAGGACAGGATGTTCTATGTCGCCTTTCTAAGCATACAGAAAGACCTGTACACTGAATGTCTAAATAGTAAAGACAGGGTCATATGCTATCACTTCTCAGTTAGTCAGTGATTTTCTTCACAATCTCTTATTTAATAAATACCACACTGACCACTTATAAAGACAATGAACTGCAACACAGGGCAGTCTGTTCCCCTCACTCCTAGTTGAGCTGCTTAACATTCAAGGTAAACCTCATGCCTTAGATGTGAGCATTTACATTGACTCAACTTCTCGCAAGTCTTCTATTGATCCCAAGCAGAGCTGGAGAGATGTGCAGAGTTTGGCATTAAACTACATTAAGCGTGGAGGAAGTCACTAAATACGCCTTTTCCAGGAGGAAGGGTTATTTTACATGATAATTTGTGTTCCATTTTCAGGACAGAATGAAGAAGTTACACTGCCAGTACAAAAGCAGTTATTTCTCCATTTCCCTCCAGGGGAAGCAGAAACATCACTCACCATTGGGTGGATAGAAGACAGCATATTCTTCTAATCCTAGTTTTCCTGTAAGGTAAAGCCATACACTCAGTAAAGTTTCAAAAAGCAACATTCTGTGAATGTCCAAATAAGTAGTAGATAATGAATGGAATTTTTAAAATAATCATAGTCCAACTTTATTTCATTTTAGGATATGGAATTGGTTGAAAATTTGTCAACCAGTTATCTGATACCAGCAAAGCCTTTTAAAAATTAAACTCAATAATATTAATTAAACAATATTTTCAAATATTCTTAAATACTAGAGAATAATTTATAAGCATAAAATTATTTAACATAAATTTAACAATCCTGTTCCTTAAAGCAAGTCTGAAGTCTTGCCATATTCTATTAGCTTATGTTTTTAGAAAATGTGCTAAAGAGTTAAATATTAAATATCTTCAACTATCTAAGTCATATATCCTGACTCCCAACACAGTTTATATGATTAGAGAAAAAGGATAGGCACTTGAAAACAGAACTGTTCTCTAAAAGCCCCTTCTCTACTGCTCCACAGTTTCTCACTCTTCCTGTCTCCAACTGAATAACTTCAGAGTATCATGTCATCTTACCACAAGTTATAATCACCTGAAAGGATCATCAACTGAAAAAAAGGTCTCCATAAGACCAGAGTGCAAGTAGACAAGCTTTACCGATCAGTGGGGGAGGGTCCAGCCCATTGTGGGTGGAGACAACCCTGGGCAGGTGGCCCTGGGTTCTATAAGAAAGCAGACCCTGCAAGCCATGTGGAGCAAGCCAGTAGTCAGCACCCCTCCATGGCCTCTCCATCAGCTTCTGCCTCCAGGTTCTTGCCCTGTTTGAGTTCCTGTCCTGACTTCCTTCAATGATGAGTGGTGATATGGAGGTATAAGGCAAATAAACCCTTTCCTCTCCATGTTGCTTTTATCATGGTATCTCATCGCAGCAACAGAAACCCTAACCAAGACAGGTGGCTTCCATCTTAACAGCATTCTTAAGAACCCTGAGTTATTAAAAAGACATTCATGCTGGGATTTAAGTTAAAATTTATTATTAAGGTTTTTTTTTTTAAGTGGGTATAAGAGAGAGACAGGAGTAAAAGTGGGGCTATCTTAGGCTAAGGTGAAGATACACAGGGCTGATCTGTGTGAGGAAAGAAGGGACTGATGAAGAAACAGATCCACAATTGAGCACAGCAGCAGGTATCGAGGCAAGTACAGCAAATACAGGGTACAGTCCCCAGTGGTTTATAATCCAGACCAAACCACAAAATAATACAATATGTTTGCTGACTTCTTTTAAATGGGCTTTATGGGTTTCAGTGCTCGGGGGGGGTGGGGAGGGAGATTGATGGTGGTTGGTAGACATGACATATAGGCTAGTCCACCAAGGGCCTATAATTTGTGGTGATGGAATGTGAAGCTTCTCATGCACTAGGGCTATGTAGGGGCTAGAACAAATATAGCACATTGTGAGATTATCAGGGAAGGAAGGAAAGCTAGGTTAAGATGGTGTGGGCAGGTGGAGGGGCTTCAAATTATAGTTCATTTTAGGCCATTAGGTAATTAAATTTTATGATCACTCTGTGTGCAGGATGAGATGGAAGCGCGTGCGTAGCATATGTATATTTGTGTGAGTGCAGGTGTGTGTGTGTGTGTGTGTGTGTGTGTGTGTGTGTGTGTGTGTGCGCGCGCGCATGCATGCGTGCAGAGGCCAGAGAGCACCTTCCATCTATTTTCTGACAGTTTAGTTGGGTTGGCTGGCTAGTGAGCATCTGGGCCCCACTTGTCTGTACCCGAGTGAGGTACGCTGCTCTGCCTGGCTTCACTGGGAAGCCAAAGTCAGGCTTTTGAGTTTGCACCACAAGCACCTTATCCACTGAGCCATTTCCTTAGCCTGATAACCTCCTTAGGTAAAGTGTAGGGGAATACCAGGGCCAGGAAGTGGGTGGGCTGGTGAGCAGAGGGAAGGGGGAAGGGAATAGGGGCTTTTTTCAGAGGGGAAACCAGGAAAGGGGATATCATTTGAAATGTAAATAAAGAAAATATCTAATAAAAAATAAATTAAAAAAGAAAAGAAACTTTTTATGTATTCATTTCAGAAGCAAAGGAGCTCCACATTGGAAGAAGAACCTGACTCCACACAAGATAATGTGGTCTGTCCTAGGGCAAGGGTTGCAACAAGCAGGCATCGATAAAACCCTGAAGAAATGTTTATTCTTCATGGGAGCAGCAGAAGGGCCACACATAAACACACAGCAGGGCAATGGGATTTTAGTGCTTGGTGTTGACTGCCCAGTGAAGGGAGGGGCTGAGGCTAGGTCAGCCTGCAGGTGAGGACAGGACACTGGAATGGTACATGGGCATGCTGAGGCAGCCAGTAGGAGAGAGAGCACTAGAGTAGAAGTTAGAGGGGCAATGTAGCACACATGCCACACCGTAATGTTTAAGTGGGGCAGAACTAGAATTCAAAGACTAATTTACTAGAAGAAAGTTAAAAAAAACTGAAAAGACAAATCTATGATTACGGATAGCAAGAAGAAGAAAACAACAGGTGTGGCACAAATGGGACAGAGGAGGCAGGAGATGTCAAGAACCAAAAGGCAATGGAAATGTGATCTCTGTCACTTCTGGAGAGTGATCTGTGATCTGTTCCTTGGGTTCTGACATTGAAAAGAAAAGATAGTAATTATGATTATGATTGAAGAGAAATTGGAAATAATTTTCAATTTAAAAATTGAAAATACCAATATAAAATATTCAAACATTCTTGAAATGATCATGAACGTCTTTAGTAATTTCGCTCTAGAATTATTAAAACATTACCTCTGATGTATGATTTCGGTGGTGAAGCACTGTTGTATGCAAAGTGACCCAGTACAGATGTATCCCGTGAAAAGCAAAGTAACACCTGGATATAACATTGGAAAAATAAACAGTGAGCATTGCCATAGAACAATTGATAGTAATTAATTTTAATTTCATAAGGAGGAAGCACTGCAGTGGGACTGCTCAAGTTCAGTGAAGCATTTTGCAATGGGAAGAGCGCCCTCTATCGGCACAAGAAGGCGGCCAGTTCTCATAATATTTTCCTATCTGCTCCCCAGACTTTGAAACTTTCTGCTCCACAGAAAACAAAACTTGCTAACTATGTGCTGATTTTCCTATGTTTTATCTGAAAATGAAAGGCACACGTGAGAAACTTAACAGATGAGAACTACATTGGGGTACCCATGAGTGATCACACACAAGCACTAAGGGGTCTAGGAAACTGGAACCAGACTTAATTGGTATGCAGTTCACAGTTGTGCATGTCAAGAATGAGGAGAGGGTCTCCATTCTCAGCAAGGATGGCAGCAGCAAAGGAAAATAATAATAATACAAGCAGAAGATGACAACTCTATCAAGAGCTAAAATACAGAGGGTGCAATCAGGACCAAAGGTTCCCGATAGAAGAAACTGGATTGCTGACACTAGCCTGAAATTTGAGGGCAGGAGTCCAGTCTCAGGAAGATGAAGGGACATTTAGAAGAGCCAGGATTCTAAGGATACCACAAAAACTAGGAGGGGAGGTGGGGGATGGGCATAGAATGAGAAGTGGATTAGAACCCTTTGTGCCAGTGTTCTTGTCCATCTAGACAATTTTTCTGGACTTTAAACTGGAGCTCCAGTTTATTAACTGTATGACAAGGGCTGGTGACTGGACTTCTAAGTATTTGTTCTCATATGCAAGATGAATGTAATAACAATGCTTCGATCAAAGTGTATCATGGGGATTAATTGGTATATGTGAAGTGTTTATAATAGCGCCTGGGGTATCATATGATTAAAATGTTCTATACAGTTGTTGCTATATTGCTATTAACTTTCTATATTCTCTTATTCTTGGCTCTAAATGTATTTAATTTGGGATTTGTTTATTTATATTGCTCAACTGTCACATTTCTTCAACTGAAAATTTTATATATGGCCATTTCTGGAAAATACTCCAGCATTGGATTTTGAATGAGCTCCACTGTTCTTTATTTACCTTTATAGAACTTTATAATTCTGACCTACACTTGTTCAATGTGCTGTCCTTTTAAATTGTTTTTATCACTCTGAACTCCACTTTGGAGGACATCTACAGATTTCTGAAAATCAATTGGCTGTCTTCTTTCGCTCTTAGTACAGCGAGCACAAATCTCAGGATAAAGTAGGGGGTACATCAAATCTCAGGATGAAGTAGGGGGTACATCAAAAGAAAGACAAACAAAGCATTGAGCTCAGCTGTGGTAAAGGGCGGGAACAGACAGCAATGTGCTAAGTATTACATCAGTTGGTGCAGTAGGTGGCAAGCACTGTAGGAGCAAGATAAAGGCAGCCCAGAGAAGGGCTTGGCATTCTACACAAAGTGGCTACTGAGAAGGTGCCCTCTGACCAAACACTGAGAAACTCAATGAGAGTCTAACTGGGGAAGAGCGCCTTGGGAGGGAGAGGCAACAGTTGGAACTTAGTTGAGAGAGGAGGCTCTTGGGCTGTGGAGATGGAGCATACATGCCCAGCAGTAGGAGCAGTTGCCTTTGCATCAATGGGCATGTTCTTAACACTTAACAGCAAGGAGCACTAACTTACATTAAGAGAGTAAATGCTGGTAGTACATAGATACTGCTGTGCTGAGAAATACATTTCCTCTCTAGGATAAAAATGGTATAAAATGGATATTAGATTGTCAATATTGACAATGTAAACACTTAATATTACTAACTGCACACTTAGGAACAGTTAAGGTAGCAAATTTCATGCTTTGTTTTTGTTTCGAACCACAATTTAAAAATATTTTAGTAAATCCAATTCAGAAAAATATTGACATCTACTGAGAAAATTTTTAATTTTGGCATTTTAATATGATATATTTTTCTAAAAATCAAGCAAAATCACTGGGCTCTAAACAATCATAAAGACACAAAATATTATTGAACCATTATATAATATTAATCTTACCTCTTTGTGTATGCTGATTTTATTTACAATTTTTGAGATCATCATATCATTATAACATTGTCTCCTGTCCTTTTCTCTCTCCAATCCTTCCCCAATAGCCCCCATCTTATTTCATTCAAATTCATGGCCTCTTTCTTTTTACCTGTTGATATGTGTGTGTGTGTGTGTGTGTGTGTGTGTGTGTGTGGTATGTGTATTCCTAAATCTATAAATACAGCATACTCAATCCATATTACATTAGCTGTATGTGTATAAGTTTGCAGAGTTGACCATTTGGTATTAGATAACCAGCTGATATACTTTTCCCTAGAGAAGAATATTTCTGATCTCAGTATCCCTTAGATGCTTGTACTACTTTGACTAGGGTTGAAACCTTGTGATCTACCCTTCTTTCATGTTAGCATGTTTACTGATGTTGTCCTTGTTCATGGCATGTTTTGTCAGCCTTATTGGTACACTTCATGGATGGAGCCTCTCTGATAGATTTCTAGAAGACAATCTCACAGTAAACTTCCTCTTCCTCTGTCTCTTACCTTCTGTCCCCTCTTCCACAATGATTCCTAAGCCTTATTTGTAGGAATTATGTTCTAGATGTATCAGTTGGGACTAGGGTCAGTTGTAATGGTCTCTACCTGCTTCACAATAACCCTAAGGGTACAATATGTGCCTTCAAATGATAGTAGGTCTAACTGTACTTAATGCAGGCTCAGGAAGAGGGAAATCAAGCCTGGTACTGAAAACCTAGACAACCACCTAGGCCTAACGAAGTCATAGATCTTGGAGGAGAACCTATACCAGCCACTTTGCTAAACCAGCATGATCCCTAACTAAATTCTAAATATTTATCCTTATGTCCACAGATAAGAATAGTTGACCTTTTCTCTTGCCAGATTCTTAGGTACTTTTGTATACATATGTATGTGTGTGTATATGTATATATGTATGTGTATTTGTGAAAAAAATCTCTCTAAATTATTTGTAGAATAATGCTCTAAAGATATCAAATCTCAGTCTTTGGGACCTGTAACTATGTGGCCTTCAATGATAAAAGTAATGTAGCTGGATCAATGGGGACTGGGCTCCACAACTCTGCATTTTGATTGGCTGTAGTTCTCTGTAATAATCTGTGTCTTATACAAAAGTATCCTTGATGAGAGGTGAGAACTATACTTACCTGTGGGTATAAGAACAAATATTTAGAATGCAGTTAGAAATTATGCTGGTTTAACAAAGTAGCAGTTGTAGGTTATCCTCCAGGATACATGACTCCACTAGGCCCAGGAAGTTGACTAGGTTTTCAGTATCAGGCATCATTTTCCTTTTGTTTAACAAGCCTTAAGCCTAGCTCGTTATTGCCAAGGTATGCAAGCCACTACTGCACTCTTAGGGTTCTCATGCCATGCTGGTCATTGTTCATAGGCATCACAGCTGGGTAGGGCCTCTAGTTGCTTTCTCCCTTTAGAAGCTGGCATCGGCCTTCTGGTACCATGAAAGCCAGTCCTCAGTGAGGAGGCTTTCAGTCAGTTCCAGCTCAGAGGCCTCTGGGCCCTGGATCTTAAAGTGCGTTGTGTCTTTAGCAATAGGACTTACCTTCTACTTTGGGTGGATGCAAGAGCATAAACAATAGCCTATAATACTTTGGGAGTCTCTTGGCCAACTCCTGTGCCTAAGGCTTGAGGATCATTTTGAAGAGTGACAAAAAGATTGTAACAGAAGAGCAGTCAGTTTGCTGTGAGATTGTGTCTCCTAGAACTGTCTAAAGCTACACCCAGGAAATCTTAGTGACTCAGTTGCCTAAACATGATCTGAACAAGGAAGAGACTTAGAAACATGCAAATGTGAAAGGGGGAAAACTCAAGAGGCCTCAATCCTAGATAAAGAACTACAGACAACCGAGAAATGCTGAGAGCTAGAGAAACATTTTACCCAGGGAAGAGCATACCAACTGCTTATCTAATACCACATGGTCATCTCTGGAAACATAAGCACAAGTAACATTATACGGACTGAGTAGGTTGTATTATGGACTTTGGAATATATAAAAATATTTGAAAGTTAAACAGAAAAGGGCCATGAATTTGAAAGAAAGTAAGTTGTTAGGAGGGCATTGAGGGAGGAATGGGGAAGGCATAAATGATCTAATTATAATAGAAAAAATTATTTTTAAATAATTGGTCTTATCGATGCCATTAAATTAACAATCCATAAATGGTAAGGTTATCCAGGATTATAGGACTGGACCCAACATAATCATAAGGATCTTTATAAGTGAGACTCAGAAGAAAGGAGGTCAAAGTGAGATACTATCTGCTGGCTCTGAAAATGAGGGAACCAGCTGGAGGCCAAGGACTGAAAGCACCTTTTGAAGGCAGGGCATTCTGGAAGCAGGGTAAGAAAGAGACATGGGCTCTTCTTCTTAGCCCCAAAAGTAACGCAGCCCTGTGAACCATGAACATAGCCAGGTAAAGCCATTCAGATTTCTGTGATTTAGAACCTCAAGAGGATTTGTTTACTTTAAACCAGTGAATTATAATAATGCATTACAGTCACAAGCTTATGCAGATAATAAACTAATCCAGTAAATAATCTAAGGAACAGAAAAAATGCCCAAATATAACCCTGTAATAATTGCCTCAGAGAGGAGAATCCTAAGGCACTGCCTCTATCAGTGTCCCCTCAGTTGAGCAGGCCAAGGTAGCACAGTAACTTTAGAAGAAGCTCTGAGCTTAAATATATCCCCAGAGAGGCCCTGCAGCCTGTGGTCTCAGAGAAGGCAGGACATCTGAGACTTCTCTAAGGAGAATCTTGGGACTGTAAAGTGAGAATGGCAGAGGCAGTGTGTTAGACAGTATGTCCCGGGGTGCAACCCTGGGAGACAAGCAGAGAGCTGCCAACTCCTACATCTAGTCTAAGTGCAGTTAACTCTGATTTTCTTATCTGTCAATAGATGGCAGGCTCATTGGAGATCTGCTAGGCTATACACTCAAAGGGGCTGCTCACTCACAAACTAAGAAAAAATTAAATGTATTTGGTAAGATTACTCACAGCTGGGATCTCTATTATTAAGAAGAATAGTAAGAACCAGGCACTGATGTGAAGTGTGGGTTGATACTACAGAGTCAGACCAAGAATGTCTGCAAAAGGTTTATTTGGACAAAAAAATACATGGGCTGAGAGGTGAGGAGAACATAATTTTCAGAAATTCATTATTATACACAAATGTTCAGTTTTCAGCAAAAATCATGCAGAATAAACACAAAGAAATGGGGAAGTATGGCCCATTCAAAGAAAAATGTCAAATGAAAAGATTTGATAGTAAATTTAATAGGTTTGCGTGTTAGGACAATGATCTTGAAGATGTTTACATAAAGTACTCTGTGGAGAAAATAAACAATGACATTTGAACACAGTGGAAACTCCAATCTAGAGACACACTTAGAAAAGCAACAAAAACAAAATGAAAAAGTAACTCAGGAGGTAGGAAAGACTGTAACTGACATGAAAATTCACTGGAAGGATGGAAGGCAGATTTGAACAGGCAGAACAGTCACTAGAGCTGCAGACAAAGCAACGGAAGTAAATGGGCTTCTAGAATAAGGAAAATAAAAAAGGGATTAACATGAACAGCCATGGGAACCTATGCCTCACGCTGACCACGGGGTGTGTTGTAGAGTCCAAATAAGGAGAGGAAGAAAGAAGGAAAGCTAAAGCTTGGGAAATGAGAGTTTGGGGATTCCAGAATAAAACACTGGAGATGAGGGAACAGTGAGAAATCAGAAAAGCCAAATGAGAATGTCAGCAAGAAAAACACGGGGAAGCTCATGAGCACACTTTCCCAGAGAGGAAAGGACATTCAAGAGGGCATGATCAACTGTACACATAATCTCACAATGGCTGTGCTTGAGACCTGCATAAGATCAAGCTAGACAAAAGTCCTGTAAACATAGGGGAGAAGATCATGATGTCTCTCCCCTAGCTGAGGAACTATTGCCAACTAGTGTCTGTTGGAGAGGGAAAGTCAGTTGTCTTCAGGAGTGCGACCCCTCACAGGCTCTCTGTACTACAGGAGATGGTCCACCATCAATGCAGACACAGGCAGGCAGCCATAACTGGACTCATTGTTTTGTTTGTGGTAGTTTTATTTTTTTGTTTTTCTAAAAAAGAGCAAATGAAGTTGGGAAGGGAAAGTGGAGGTGGGTAGAGAGGAACTGAAGGGAGGGAATGGGAATGTATACTTATATACATGTATTAAATTCTTCAGTCATAAGAATGAATTAGTGTTTAAAACATTTCCTCTCTGTAGGCACTACTCAACTGTATGCATTTCTAAAATGTTAACTGCTTTGCACAGACATGAACATAAACCTCTATTATACTTGGCAAATTATCTATAGATTTATAATTCTCCCAATCTTCCCAGAGATATAAGCTTTAATAAATATCATCTTTTGCTAGCACCCAGCAATATCTATATCAGAACATCCGGCAGTTTGATTACGTGGATATGTGAGTGAAAGATACCCTAGAGGCTGGGGAAATGGCCCAATAGGAAAAGTGCTTACTATGCTCTCATGAGGAGCAGAGTTCAGATCCTCAACGCCCACAAAAAATGCTAGGTGGGTGTGGTGACCTGTTGGTAATTCTAGCACCAGCACTTAGGAGATGGAGACAGGGAGTCCCCAGATGAAGTTAGACCATACATATGGCTGAGCTCTAATGTGAGATTCATTCTTCCTCAGTAATTAAGTGGGAGAAGAACTGAGAAAGACTTCTGACATCAATGATGGTCAGCTTTCACATGCAGGCACACACATATGCATGTGCACCCAATCATGTGTCAACACACATATGCAGGGAACCCTTGCACACATGTGCACTCAATCATGTGTGAACACACACATGCAGGGGAAAATACCTGATTACCTTGGGACCTTTCTTAAACCCCATTCAGTAACAGAATGCAATGAAATACAGCATACTTTCCAGCTCTGCTACTCAGAACATGATACATATGATGAAGATTTAGTATGGAACACAGTAAAAACCTCCAGTCTTTATTATACGGATTCTTTTCTATGAACTTTTTATGTATGTTGGACATGTTAACTTATGTACTTTGTGATAATATTATTTTAGTAAAGGAATCTAAATGGTTCTGTTCAACCAACCAATTTATTTTTCTTAAATAAGAGATAGTTTCTAATTGAACACATTTTAAAACCCCGAGATAATTGAAAACTCACTAAGTATTTGTAAGAATTTCATGAAAAATAAAGACTAAAATTAAAATGTTCAGTTGATTTCTTATTGAAAATATTATCTCTACAGAATTTGTGCTGCATTGTAAAATACAGAGTCAAGTAGGAGGTGCTCAGGGGCAGGCCTGTCCCAGGTGCAAAATGGCCAGGCTGCCTTAACGATCACTGGAGATTCCCCCTCTGTACTTAGTAACACCATGCCATACATGATCTAATTCTGTAGTCTAGTCACATCACCTGGAAGGACGAGGAGTCCTTACGATACTAGAATGGCCAAACTTACTCTATGATCACTAACAGTTTTCCTGGGAGTAGGTGTGTTGCTAGAAAGCTGCCAGCAGGAATGGAATCAAAGAAATGTTTTTCTTATCTTACTGTTTTCATTGACATACAAATGCATATGTATGAGTAAAAATTTATAGAATTTTCCCAGAGGGAAAAAATGCAATTTTAAATAGTATAATGTTGTTTTCAATGTATATGATATATATAAAAATTAGTTTATACAGGGATGTTTTGGTCAACAACTCAACAAGATGTAACCCATTCTTGGCACTGAAGGTTCTACTTGGTGCCATAAGAAGTCTAGTTAGGGCACTCTCTTCCGTTATTTGGTGACTACATTTCATATATTATAATTTTAGAAAGCTTCTACACTGTAGGTGTTCATATGGTTTTTCAAATGGCCCTTAGTGTTAGTTGCCCTTCCCTATTTTCTCCCCTTTACCCTTCTCTCCTATCTCCTTTCCTATCTAATCTCCAATTCTAGTTTTCACTTTCTCAATGACACTATATTCTTTTTGTTTGTTTGTTTGTTTGTTTGTTTGTTTGTTTTGAGACAGGGTTTCTCTGTATAGCCCTGGCTGTCCTGGAACTCAACTTTGTAGACCAGGCTGACCTTGAATTCAGAAATCCACCTGCCTCTGCCTCCCACATGCTGGGATTAAAGGCGTGCACCACCACCGCCTGGCTATATTCTATTTCCTATTCTTTGAGAGATCCTCTCAAGAACATTATACTCTATTTCCCATTCTTTGGGAGCTCTTCTCTTCCCCATTACTAGGTACCTAACCTCTGTGGTTATCTGGATTGTAGCACACATATCAGAGGCTTAAAAGCTAACATCTACACACAAGAAAAGCCATATTGATCTTTGGGCATCTAGGTTACCTCAATTCAGATTTTTTTCTAGATATACCTACTTACCTGCTAATTTCATTTTTTAAAACAGCTAAACACTATCCAGTTGTATAAATGTATCACACTTCCATTATCTCTTCATCAGTTGGTGGATATTTAGACTGGTTCCAAATTCTAACTATTATGAATAAAGCAGCAATAAACATGGATGGACACTTGTTCTATCTCTGTACTATGACGAAGAGTCTTTTGGATATTTGGTTAATGATTGTCTAGCTGGATCTTGAAGTAGATCAAACTTAGCTTTCAGAAGCATTAGCACATTGATTTCCATTAGCTTTTATTATGCAAGTCTTTTATGGGCTTAGTTAGTGTGAGTCTACAGTTCTGTTGCTGTTGTTATTTTAGGTTATTGTTAAAGGTGCTGTTTCTCTGATTTCTTTTTGTCATTTGTTTAGATAGGCTACTGATTTTTTTTGAATGTTAATTCTGTATCTTGTTACTTTGCTTGAAACACTTTGAAAGTGTTTGCCAGCTGTACAAGATTCGAGGTGGAGTTTTGGGGGTCTTTCATGTATAAAATCACATCATCTGCAAGTAGATTGTTTATAAGTTGTAAATAATCAAACCAATTATAAAATAACTTTAAAATGTCATCATGCAGAATACTTTTTATTAAACTGTCTATATAAAAATTTTAATTGGGTGATTCCTCAAAAGAGAAACCTATGTGTTGTAATTATCCTTTATGTGATAAGGATAAAGACCCACAGTGAAGCTTGTTTAGAAAAATAAAGAAATAAAATAGTGTGTAATACATAACAGAGTGATATTTAGTTTTTAAAATGGAGGACATCTTGCCACATGAGACAGTACAGATGAACATGGCAGATACTACTAATTGGGATAAGCCTGTCCCACAAAGCACAGCTAGCAGGACTGTACCGGTGTGATTTCTAACAGTCGAATGCACAGCAGCAGAGATCAGATTTTGCCAGGAGGAGAGCTCAGAGGGAGTGGGATAGCATTTCAGTTATTCAAAAGTTATCAAAAAATCATTTTATAGGCTGTGTAACACATGTACTTGGTAGTAATTATTTAATAATCTTATTTATTTAATATTACTTGTAAACCATGAACAGCAGCAACAGTAGTCATATGAGAGGTGACAAGAAAAAATATTGAACTAAAATATTAAGATGGGAAGTAAAGACTAAAGGCCATGTTTAGAGTACTCCAAGTCTAATGAGAATGCTTTAGATAATCACTCAACCACCATCTCCAAATGCATTATATATTCATGCCCTGCCTCCTCTCCTACACTGCAGGCGCATCAAAGGAACTGAAGTTTACACAGTGTGTAATCATAGGATTCCTGAAGATCATTCTGAATTTCCTCAGAAAACACACCCACTGTTTGAAGAGGATTCTGATGTCTGACTTGTCCACTCTCAAGTTTCTTACATATAAGTGACTTCTGTGTAGGAGTGAATACACTCGATGGGTTAGGTCTGGTTTCTTACATGTAAGTGGCTTCTGTGT
>NW_022196905.1:47461454-47504393 GCF_008632895.1 Mastomys coucha | reverse complement strand
TAGGTCTGGTTTCTTACATGTAAGTGGCTTCTGTGTAGGAGTGAATACACTCGATGGGTTAGGTCTGGCACTAACTGCAGAAAGTTAGTTACCTTTGTTCACTGATTCTGTTCAGCAAGTGAGGTGCATTTGTCACCTCACAAGTTCTTGGTAGCCCCACCACAAGACTTTAAATCTAACAGTCTCTCTTCATTTACAAAACATGATAATCATGTCAAATTTACACTCTCTGGAACACAATAAATCATGTTATTATTGGCTCTTTTTGACACATGGTAATTTATATATATTTATAAGTTTGATGTTATAACAGTTTTTTCTCTTTTTCTTTGATTTGTTTATTTTCATTGAAGATTATATTACCTTATACTCAATGTTTCCAAAATTTGATTAGAAAATTGTAGAAATTATCAATAATTTCAGCAAAGTGTTATGATACATAATTGACTTGCAAAATTTACCAGTGTTAATACATATGAGTAACAAGCATGCTGAGAAAGAGATCATGGACACGCTCTTCTTCCCAGTTTCTCAAATAAAATAAAATATTTAGAATACAAATAACAAAAGAAACCTTGACAATAAAAATTTTAAATGTGTGAAGAAAGAGATTAAGAAACATACTAGAATTTGAAGACCTCCCAAGCATATAGCTTGGTAAAATTAATCTTGTGAAAAAAGACCTTCCTACCAAAACAATTTACTGATTCAATGAAATCACAATCAACATCTTCATCTCATTTCTTCACATAAATAGAAAGAAAATCCTCAAGTTGATATGGAACAACAAAAGACCCAGAATAGCCAGTTAGTCCTAGATCTGTGTTTGTCTCTATGCATTCTGCTCGTTTTAAATGCTAAGTGCATCTGTCTAAGACCCCAACTTTTATACATCTGTTTCTATTGTATCATTGGTTTTTAAGTCAATCCTACTTTCAGTCCTCCGTTGTACCCATTTGTCCTCTTCTTCCACAGTTAGGAATCTCAGAATTCACTCTTAAATTCTTTGAGTCTTAATGTATTCATCCATAGAATGGGTATTGGTTGCATATGATTGTCTTAGAAAGGGTGAAGGAGTTGGAGGAGAATCAAATGCAATCTTTTGAGTGCTTTGAAAATCTGATATAATTTGATAACTAAAAATTGTTATACGATCTTGCTATTTGGTTTTCTTCTCTAGATTTTCAGCATCTGACAAAGAAGCTCCAATGTGTTTACTTCAGTCAATCCCAGGGTAGATACCACAGATATTACAAATTAGTTTGGGAAGCATAGGTAACTTGAAGACTGCCCTCATTCCATCCCAGGACTGCAAAAGTCTTAGAGGACATTATATACTCAGGTTTCCAAAATTACTTGAGACCTGGAATGTTTTGACTAGAATCTGCTGCACCTAAGTTCAGATTGATATCATGTGTTTTTCACTTGAACACCATTTTGTAGAGGGGTCATTTGACATATTGAGGCAAATAGTCTGGAGTATTTGGTTCTGTTTTCATTTCTTCAGGTATAACAGTTTTTTGTAATGTGGTGTGGTGCTGATGCATGTGGGGAAGTGTACATGTGTACATGTATATTTGTACATGTATATTTGTTTGCATATGTGTACATGTACATATGTGTATAGAGATCCAAAGGTGATTTCAGAGTCTTCCTTGATTGCTCTTTACCTTATTTATTGAGGCAGGGTCTCTCATTTGAACCCAGAGATAGAATACAAGCTAGTCTAGTTAGTCAGTTTGCTCTAGGAATCCCCAGACTGTGTCTTGTGAAAACTGGAATTACTGTCCAACCACATGTACCAAGTATTTACATGGGTTCTGGAGATATGAACTCTAATCCCCAAGTTTGCAAGCCAAGCACTTTCTTCAGAGCGCTCTCCCCCTGGCCCTGTGATAACTGTTTTGTGTTTGTGATTAAAACAGCATAGAATAAAAAACATTAATAAGCAGAGAAATTTGGATGTTTCAGGTTTTTTGATTCAAATCATCTCTCTACTTGCGTAACATTAACTACTCTCTATTTCCTTAGGAATCAGTTCAGAAAAAGATCCATCAGAAACTATACCATAAGAGAAAGAAATCTAGGATTCCATGATGCTAAGAAATCCCAGTCAGTGAGTAATATTAAAATGCTAAAACTACTAAAATACAAAAAAATATTCAGCTTTTGGATAAGAAAAGCAAGCTCTGTTCACTTATATATTGATCTATTTTCCAAGCTCACTGACTACTTTCTGTTTTTTTAAATACAATGCTGAGCCATCCAATAAATTTTTCAGTTCAGTTCTTTTATTTTACAACTCTAGAATTAATTTTTTTAATTTCCATCTCTTTATTGCCTTTTGTACTTGATGACACAAGTTATTATACCTTCCTTTACTTATTATTTAAGGTTTCTTTTAGTTCCTTGACATACTTATTTTTAAAGAATGTTTATTCAGTTTTATGCATATATACAATACATCTTTGTTCTATACATCCCAAATCCCTTTCTCTCACTTACCCTGTACTTTGAAATATATCTAATGGCTGCTTTGAAGTTTGTGTCTGTCAAAATGATCATAATAATCATGATTCTCCACACTGATTTTAAAACAATTATTTTTTCATATTTCCAATAGAAAGGATCATGTAAAATATACTCTCCAAACATCTTGAAATTACTTCTGTATTAAGTTGACATCAAGTTTTAGAATTTGTGCCAACAAAAATGATAGGAAACTGACCTGCTAGCAGATCCTGGCTGCAGCATACATAACCAGAGTAGGTAGCCAGAATCTCATCTGGTAACTCAGAGAATTTACTTAACTGTAGAGTATCCTTTAAGCATTATAACTTAGAGAACCTAAAACAAAGATAGTGAATAATTTAAAAACTTACCTGATATAAATAATCTTCAAATACAAAATAGTAATCATCATTACTTGCTGTTAGCTTCACATCCTATAATTAAAAGGTACAAAGCACTGAAAATTACTCAAATGAATCTGCTTATAACTCTAAAGAATAAATATAATGTTTGAAAATAATATTGCAATGAATTCTAAATCTTATATAATATTACAGACATTTTCTAGTGAGATTTTAACCCCATTACATATTTACTTGGCTAAAATATGTGTTTTTGATTTCTAATTTCTTAAGATTTCATTAGTAACTGTGATTTATCTCAGTTAATCTCCTTTTAGATGTGTTAAAGCTGGAAAGAAAACCAAACAAGATCACAACCCCCATCAGCAAGCATCTCTCCCTCACTTCCTCTTTCTCTTTCTCTCTAGATTATACTTCAACTTCACTGTTCACATCTAACATACTTAGCCATTTCTTCAAAATGTCAACTATCTCCTATATGTTTAACATTGGTTACCTGAAAATCACCATCTGCCCCTGAGAGGCTAATAACTGTGATTTTCTGCCTTCATCTTTCAGGATTGTTCGTGACATCCCCTGGGTAGAATACTGGTCCTTTCTTTAGACACTTCTATGTGCAGTTCCTGATCAAAGACTACTTAAAAAAATTCTACTCTCCCAATGAGACTTTGGGTTCTCTTAGCTCCTGTGCCTTACTTTATATTCACTTTACTTCATCACAGGGCCTGACACCTAAAGGTCCAACACATACATGATGAAAAATTCTAATGGTAAGATTAGCAGAAACTAATTGCAGTTCTTGGTGATACAATGCAATGCATCGTTACATAGGTGACATCTCCAATAGCAAACAAGCAAAAGCTCAAAGAATGAAGCAAAACATTCCCATTCTCCCTCGCCTGACCCTGAACAGTTTTTATGGTGAGCTGAGCATTCTGAATGGGAAAATTGAGTTACGCTACTTCTAGCTGCATAACCTTGGCTAGTAACTCCAAATCTAGGTCTCTATGCTTTGATAAGTGACCCCTAAAAGCCTATGTGTTAAAGGCTTGAACACTCTTCCACTTCATATGCTCTTGAGAATCCTAGAAGTGCTGGCACCCAGTGAGAGAGCTGACTCTGAAGGGGACATGGGACCTGGTACCTTTCTGTCCTTTTCTTTGTACACAGCTGCCATGAGGCAAGTGGCTTTGCTCTCTACCTTAACTCCTGCCATGTGGTACTGACTTGCCAAACTGAAAAGCAGTAAGGTTCCACGGCCATGACCTGAGATATATGGAAATATACGGAATATATTCTGAAATATATGGAAAAGTAAAGCACTCCCTCTTAAATGTCAGAATCTCATATACTATGCACTGTAACAGTAGAAAGCTGAGTCTCTATGTCTGTAAATGAGTAGATTACTACCTGCTTCAAAAGCTACAGTAAATGTTTCTGATAACATCAGATTCTGAGACAATACTCAGAAAACTCTGATCCAAAGCCCCTTGAGGTATACACTAAAAAGAGGCACTGCACCTTGTATGAATAACCTCTACAAACAAAGGATGGTGATACTTTTGAGCCCATCATTTAATCAATTCAATGAGTACTGATTAGTTGATCAGGATTAAGTACAATAATATCAAAACCCAAACAAAGAAAACGAGGATGATTTTTGTCTCCATATTGGCTGCTCTTCCACAGATCCTGAGTTCAACTCTCAGTCCTGACTGTAGCCCCATGGGATCTGTTGCCCACTTCTGGTGTGCAGATGTACACGCAGACAAAACATATGAATATTCTTTAAAAAAGAATAGGTCTACCACATCAATGACAAGAACATATATGTAGTAAATATGGGAAGAATCACAATGACAGATTTAACTATCCATGCCTGTAGAGCTGAAATAGTCTAGAACATTCAACTCAGCAGCTGAGTCAAACACTAATCAAGGAATTAATGTCACAAGTCATGAATAGCTCTGAAGAAAACTTGAAACTGCAGCGTACAGGGAAAGGAAGGGTCATCCATCTGACTTAGAGGTTCCATGGTGAAGGTAAAGGTGTTGCATTCTCAGCAAAGGTGATACTCTGAGCCAAAACTGGTTCTTGGAAGTAAAAGTAACAATTATGTATTACATGGGCACATGGAGCACCAAAGCTAATCCCCACCCAACATAATCTTGCTCATTGCCATTTATCATTGTCAGGGATTAATTAAGCTTTGTCCTTAGGAGTGTGATAATGAAGAGTGACAAGCATTGGTATAACGAGCAGACCAGAGTTAACCACGGAACTACAGGGTACAGACACAAGGCTAATTGTTCGGAAATAAGGAGAACCTGGTACAACATAAGAATCTAAGAGTTCAGTTCAGGGACTGGAGTTAATATTGCTTCCCACACATTCCTTGAGCTATAATTATCCCAGGGTTGGGGGAATGTTTTCTTCTACAGTCTAGCTTTTGGCATCAAATACTCAATGTATCCCCACCATAAAACTTGAGATATACTTGGCCACATATTTAGAAGTGAAAGAAAACAAAAGTTGGTTAATATGTCTGGAAAGATGGCTTAGTAGTCAAGTACAGATCTGTTTTTGTAGAAAACCAAGGTTTTCTCACTTCAGACAGCTCACAACTACCTGTAACTCTAGCTTCAGGGGTGCATGCACTCATGTGCACATTCATTCCCACATAAAGATACATATATATAATTTTAAAATATTTAAAATAGTTTTATTACAAAGAAAATATTCAAATAAGACAAAAGGAATTAGGAGACAAAGAATTTTAATTCTATTGCATATTTTTTGCTTTGTTTTGCTTTGTTTTTCAAGACAAGTTTTTCTCTGTGTAGCCCTGGCTGTCCTGGAGCTCACTCTATAGACCAGGCTGGCCTCGAACTCAGAAATCCGCCTGCCTCTGCCTCCCAAGTGCTGGGATTAAAAGCATGCGCCACCACTGTCCTGCTATATTCATATTTTAATTTTGGTTATTTTTCCATTTTCTTCATGTGAAAGGCTTGAATTTAAGATGACCAATGTTTTTTATCTTCATGAAAACATGGAGGCACTGGGGAAGGAACACAAGAATAACTTTTTAGGAGAGAAGACACATGATGTGCTGTGTGCAGACCCCAGGCTTGGGAAGCCTCAGCTTCACAGGTATCATGATCATTTCTGGTATTTCCTCCTTCCCCCGGCCCCTTATTTTTTCAAAAAGGGCCTCATCAGACCCAGGCTGGTCTCAAACTCTCTATGGAGCCGCACATGACCTTGAACTCCTGATTTTCCTTCCTCTGCCTCAGGATACAGGCATCACAGATATGCACTACCATACACAGCTACTCAAATTATTTTTCAAGTTTCATATGTACTTTTGCCCACAGTACAAACCCTGCAGAGAGAAAACTCTCCATGTTAACGGTTATTAATGAGATGGAAAAATCACAGATATTTTTACTTACTTTATAAATTAGACTGTCCACCAAAAGGTCATGCTGTATCACATTGGTCTTAAGCTGCTCATAATACAGGATATCCTAAATTTAAAAGTAAAATGTACAAAGATTTAATGTTTATAAGGTCAGCCGTAAACCTTAATAAACAATAGACAGTAATAAAATTACAGCTATTAAGAGGTAAGAACTGTTTTATTCATAATTCACTTATTTGTTATTATATGATAGCTAAGTAATAGTAGATATTCAATAATATGCCTATTTCCATCACTGGTACCTAGTGCTAAACTGATTATAATAAGGAATATAATATTTATGAACTAGGTGCAACTTATGATTATTTGAACAGTGTGAAATAGGTCAGTGAGAAAGAACTATCTTCACTCACATTTGAGGAGCTTAGGCCCAAGGAGAAAACTAAGTCAGTGTCCAAAGCCACAGCCTGGTCACTGCTGTAGCCCCGGCTTTCCCCTTGGCAGCTCAGGCAACTCCTTTGAATACTATGAGAGCTGGTCCTCGGGAGGCTTTCAGGCCAGTCCAGCTCAGTTACTCTAAGTCTTGTAGATCATAGTTTTAAAATTATGTCACTATAAAATGGCTGTTTCTAAGCAGTTTGTCCCTATGCATAATGCTGCAATAAATCCCCTCCCACGCTATGCTTTTCTGTCTGCAGGACAACTGTGCAAAGCAGAGCTGTAGGGTGAAAATTGTACACACCTTACATCAGGGTAAGAACTGCATGACTGCTCTTCAAGAACAAAACAGTTCAAGGTTCCCCAGCAAAATAAGGTGCTATTTGATCTGCACCTTTTCCTCTATAAACTGTCCTAGGTGAGAAACGACAGCTTGCTATTATGTTCATTTGGGCTTTTTCAACCTGCAACCCTGTGTTTCCTGGCCAGCTGAATTCCCACAGCAGTTTCCTCTTCACAGTAGCATCAGCCTGTGCATTAGGTGTTCGTTCTCTGTACAGCCTGTCAGACTCCCCAGGAAGAAGGAGAATGACCCTCTCATCTGTGTTGCAAACGTTTTCCTTCAAAATAACACATTGCTTGAATTTTATGGTAAATGCTAACAACTCTTTAAATGCTCTTAATGACTGTGGGTTTTCTTGAATTAGGAAAGGCTTCCACACCACATGTATATACGAACAGTTCTGAAAAACTGCTAATTTTTCACTCAAATATCTGTAAGGCTCCTGGAACTTATTATTGTATCTGTTATCAAAAAGTCTTGCTATTTTCTGAGAGGGTAACAGTGAATTATCAGCATCAGCCTTCTCCTTTGAGGTAAAATTATAGCATAAGAGCTATTTATTAATTCAGCACCCTGTTTGATTTAATAATGGTTTGGTTATTCTTAGACACTTAACCTCTGTAAAAACCTGAAGATAACTTCACCTAGTTAAAGAGCTTGTCCTACTATACATGGTGGGACTGATTGTTTTGGCAGCATGTGTATAGTAGAGGATTGCAAAGTCGATCATCAATGGGAGGAGAGGTCCTTGGCCCCGTGAAGATTCTGTGCCCCAGTGTAGGGGAATGCCAGGGCCAATAAGTGGGAGAGGGTAGGGTGGCAGGCATGGGGAGGGGGGAGGCAACAGGGGTTCGTTCTTGTTGTTTTTGTTTGTTTGTTTGTTTGTTTTTTGGAGGGGAAACTGGGAAAGGAGAAACCATATGACATGTAAATAACTAATAAAAATAAATTTTAAAAAACTTTAAAAAAAAAGAAAATTTACTTTCAGTTATTTGTTTGTATTTTAGTGCTGAAGAATGAACCCAGGGTTTTGTGCATGTATGGTCTTCAAGATTCATACCTATAATTTGAGCAAAACTTATTTTATATTGTAATAAAATAACATTTAAAGAATTTTGAGAGATAAGGTTGCCAAAATATATAACCATTGTCATGTACAAGTGCCTGTCATTAAAATTGAGAAGATTTTGATGGACTAAATTTAAATTTTATTTTGTAACTTTCAAAAACCTATCTCAGTTGTTTTTATTAGCAGATGTGTGATTTATTATTAGTAGATACAATGGAGATTTTCAAGACACAGTCATTGTTATAGAGATTATGGAATATCTGTTTTCACCTATTTGTCACTCAGTGGAAGTAAACTCAGTATTAAATCATGCTACATAATAAAAAGTGGCATGTAGAAATTGTAACTACTTGTGAGTTTTTCATATGTTGATAATTTCATTCATACATAATGAATTATATTTCTGGGTTTTTTTTGTGTGTTTTGTGCTACAGAAATAATATTTCTAACTTCACACAGGCATGAAATGTTAGTGGTTAATGAGCTTGATAATTGATAATCTTTTTTACTAGTTGTTCTTCACCTAAAAAAAAATCAGAAAAGCAATAGAACAATATTTCATTTGTTTAAAAAAAAAAAAAGAGCTTGTCCTAAATACTTGTTTCAGAAAAGGTGATATTTTATGGTATTATAATATTCCATCCAAGAACATAATATAGATCTTAATCATGTAAGACAAATTCACAACTTTCTGTGGGCTTCAGAAAAATAATAATACCACCTTTGTAGGACTGATGTGAGGGAAAAATGGATACATATAATAAGCTCCAGATTGGGCCTGGCAGATTTTCTGAGGATCAGGTTTTACTTTATTTATTTTGTGTATGTGACTTTCCTACTTTCTTGACATTAAATTTTTCATGTTTCTACTATTATAAACTAGGAGTTTTCCACCTTTGCCCTTCAAGTTCTTATTGATAATATGAATAAAAGCTGGTTTTAAAATATTTTATATAATACCTTACTAAAATATTTTAATTATAGTAATGCTTATATTTTCTAGGTATTTAACATAATCATAATCATCTCTATGGAGTCTGACTGTGTGTCTTTTTTCTCCAATCCTAAACCAGGTCATTTCCCTATCTTACAATATTGGCTAGAGCCTTAAAAACGATGCTGCATAGCAGTGGTAATACCACAGCCTCATCCTGATCCTAATGAGAGGAGGGTTAGAAGTGCTGTTCAGCTCTTACTCAGATGCCTGTAGGACATATTCATGATCAGTACTTTGATAGCAAGATTTGACTTGGAATGGCCTTTGGATTTTATTAAGGCCATATGGTACTTACTGTTACTTTTTTCTCCATTAATATGCTGATGTATGTGATTTGAAAGCCCTATAGCTATACCACCCATTATTCAGTGAAATATGAATAATGTGAAATCAGCTGCCACAAGCTGGACAGGACAGCTGTCTTTTCCCTCCCTCTGTGGTCATCTGTGATGTATGTGTAGCCAAAGAAGATGGCCACTTCTGTTAGAGGGGAAGATCTACAGTGCAGAAGTACTGTCGATGAGGTGCATTAAACTGTGCCGCCCTAGGACTTTTGTATCTCCTCTACAAAGCAGAGAGAAACACAGCCTGATGACATCTGAAAGAATACTGCTTTAGAAAAGGTTGAGTGAGTTTACACTATTAATATTTATTTCAATTTGTTAAAAATGTTTGTCCATATGTATGCTGACATTAAAAGCTGAAATAAAACCAATCACAGTAGTTATTTCCATAAGTAATATACACTAAAATTTTTCATCTGTACTACTCATGAATTATAAATGCTCACATATAATTTTACTTTAATTGCTATGCCCAACAATAAATTATTTGAAATTGTACCTGTAATGCCTTTTATTATCAATTAATCAATGCTTTCCCTAGTCATTGCTAGAAAATTAACAAGTATCTTAATAAGACAAATCATTAAAATACTAATTTTAGAGCCAGATATTTCCATAAAGAAATATATATTCAATTGCATTGAATAAAACTTTAAACATAAAGACAAATTTAACTGGGCCCAATTATTCAAAACAGTCAACAATCCCATAAATATAATTACATAGCCATCTCACAGACTAATTGAACTGGCTAACCTTCAGACAAGTAATAAAATATTAGCAACAAAACAACAAATAAAATGCTGGATGACTGAATGAGAACAAGGCCATGCTTGTTCAGAAATCCATCTGTCCATAACAATTTCAAAACTACAGACTAGATGTCAAAACTACATCACAAAACAAATTTATATTCTTTTCAATATGTAGTTACAATATATTGGCTTTTTCTAATGATCATATGAAGAGGTTTCTGTAGTCTTTATAAAGGTAGCAATAGCACCTTCACATTGATTTTAGTACTAATTAACACAAAATAAATTATAATTTATTGATACTGGTATATAACAAAGTTCCTGTGTATATAGGAATTAATTATGCAATTAAACATTTTTTAATTTTTCCTTTAATTATTTTTATGTGCTATGCCATTCAGCTAAACAGATGTTTAACTTTTAGTATATTTTAATTAAAATGTTTTGTATATTTAATATTCTATCTCTTGGAGTTAGAGATATGGCAAGAATATAGCACATTATCTCATAAAACTGGGTTAAACTAAGACATAAAGGAATTTTTAAAAAAATCCTATGTATAGGTGCTTTGCCTGCAGTGATGGTTGTATACCAGAGGACAGTATTGGGTCCCCTGGGACTGGAGTTACAAATGGTTTTGTGAGCTATTGTGTGGACTCTAGGAATCAAACTTCAGTCCTCTGGGAAAGCAGCCAGTGTTCTTAACTGCTGAGCCATCTTTCCAGCCCAAAGACTGTTTTATAAATCAAGGGGTTTAGGCACAAATTCAGATACAGTTCTTGGAAGGTGACATGAGCTACCCTTTCCTAGGGTCACCACCATGCAATGTGTTTTACTGTAGTGCAGACAGTCATATACTTTATAGCGCCTTCATTTATTCAAAACAAAATATTCATAAATTAAAGGTAAATACTATTTTCCACACTGCTGTAGTTCCCCAAGGTTTAAAAGCATCCACTAAACCATTTTTAAGGATGTCTGCACCCTCAGAACAGTAGGAGAGAAAGAGGCAGCTATTCGTGCCCCTCTAAGGAGCCTACTCTCCCATGATTAGAGAAAAGAAAAAATAAGAAAAAAGTAAATTAAAATCAAGACCAAGTCTCTGGGAGGAGTGGGAGTACAAAAGGGAAACAAGAATGTGATTTAATTCTATTTACTTAAAATATGTTTTTAAATGTTAACAAATCAGATAAATTGAAATCATGTAACTTTTCTCATCATAATGCAATAAAAGTTAAAAAAAAAAAAAAAAAAAAGCCCACACCAGGCCCTCTCCCTGCTGCCTGTGGATCTTAATGTAGAACTCTCAGCGACTTCTCCAGCACCATAACTATCTATGTGTTACCATGCTCCCTGCCATGCTGATAATGCACTAACCTCTGAAACTATAAGCAAGCCCCAATTAAATGCTTTCTTTCATAAGAAAAAAAAGACCAAGATTCTTCCAAGGACTACCCAGGCAACTGCATCACATATAACAGCTACAAGATGAAAAAGTGTGCCCCTTGCTCTGTGGTAACTTGTACAGGGTGCGTTTGCTGGTGTCAGTGGGGATGAATAAAAGAGTATGGCAGGCTGAGTAATTTATTAAATAAAGCAATTCATCTTATTAGTTAATGCAAATCATTAATGAAATTCAGTATGGCACAGATTTGTTTAAGATGCAGCTTTGAAAGGAAAGAGGAACAGGGAGACAGCTGGGGAAAACAGACTCTACAATCTACTCTGATTCCTAAAAGAGAGGAGGCAAACTGAGTCCTGCCGGCTCCAGCCTGCAGTCTGAGGGATGGCTGCATGGAGACGAGGTTTGTTTTCTTTTGTTTTGTTTTGTTTTGCTTTTGCTGCAGTAGTGTTTGTTCATCTCACTGGCTTGGACACCTTTCTCTAAGAAAGAATTTGATGACCATAAAGATAGTCACATTAATTCTTCATGAATATGTGTATCTTTAGACTTCTCAAAAATTAAAAAAGTTGTGGGTTGGAGTGATAGCTCAGCACTTAGGAGTACTGGCTCCTCTTCTAAAGGACTTCCTTCAGTCACCTGGCTGTAAACTCCTGGGCCAGGGGATCCAATGCTTTCATCTGCCCTCCGAGGGCACTGCCTGCAAGTGGTGCACAGAGTCACACACATCAGTCACACACAAAATTTTTTAAAAATAATATTTTTAATTAAATAAGGATCAATTAATTCAACACATATTTCCTGGCCATCTTGTATGTACTAGGTATGATTTTTTTCTTTTGCCATAGCTGTCAGAACAGAAAAATAATACTAAGTAAGTATTTGTTGGTTAACTATCTGGTGAGAAAGTTCGAATGTCAGTGTAGGTGCCAAGCAGGCTTTCTAGAGAAAGAGACATAACAGACTTGGAGTACCACAGTCTGTAATAGGGGAAAATACTGCTTGTTGGTTGGTTGGTTTGTTTGTTTGTTTGGTATATGAGACATATGCAGAAATTAAAGAAAAAGAAGGTATGTTAAGGAATCATAAAGAAAAGGTTTAAAATGTTTTACGCAAAAGGGCAGAAATAGCTGGGTGAGGCCTTTTCCGTTAATCTCAGCTCTTAGGAGGAAGAGGCAAGTAGATCTCTGAGTTTGAGGCCAGCCTGGTTTACAGAGTGAGTTCTAGGACAGTCACAGCTACACAGAGAAACCCTTCCGGAAAAAGATAAAAATAAAAAACAAAACAAAGAGAGAAAAGGCAGAGACAGCATAGAGAATGGTAGAGAGAGGATGTTTGGAAGGCTCTGTAGGGAACATGGCTGCATGCAGTACACTGGATGTTTGAATCCAGGGACAAGACAGTATTTTGAAATGGATTGGCAAAAATTTTGCTTTACAGGAAAAACTGCATGAATTTCAACCATGTTGAGGAACTGAGTCAAGAGGGGACTGACTGGTGACTGTGATATGAGATTCAGGTGGGAAGAAAAGAACAGCATGGCCTTTCAGCTGGGGTTCTTTGATGGATGGTTGAACTAACTAAACAAGGACTTGGATAAGAGCTGAGACATCTTGAACCAAGGTACTCTAAAGATGCGTATATGCATCATCAGTCCACTGGGCAACCCCACCTGAAGCTGAAAAGAGATCCGACAAGACTGTCAACCTGAGGGAACTGCGATGGAGCTGAGGAGTTGAGAAGTCTTACTCAGTGTATAAATACATAAATGAGAAGCCCATAGGACTATAACTGGATATGTAGTTTAACTGACAGAAAATTAATTCAGCAAAAACTTATTTTCCTTCTCTCCTTTACCTACCCCACCCTCAATGAATTACCTGTAAGTTATTTAGAAACCATTCCAGTGGTTTTCTTGAAAATTCTAATTTCTAGTTATAAATATTAGATTTGGCATTTAAATTTAAAAATAAAAATGCCTACTTCCTCAAAACTCAAATGTAAAAATCACCTTGGACTACTGCAAAAACCAATCATTGTCATTTTTAAAATGATATGTTTTGGAATATCCTAAATTTGGTTTTGAAATGGTAATACTTCCTTTTGCAAAGAGAATAGATTTTGCATCACTCCACAGTAGTGAAGGAAGCATTCTACTTGAGAACTTAAATCTAGCCATTAACTATGCTTTTCAGATCATACAAACAGAAACAATCTGTCCAACTTACTCAAATCTGTCTTGTAAACAATTATCTCCAAAGTGTAACCACAAAAGATCAGCAATCTCTCACACTCTAAAACTGCTGTGCAATAAATCACAAGCTTTATCTTTTCAAATAAAAGATGCTGACAGTGCTGTTCACAGAGGGAGATTATGTATATAGATAAATGTATACAGCATGATTTTCAAAGGTTAAAAATGCAGTTTTAGAATAGATATGTTTTATTTTGTTATCATAATTATTAATTTGTAACATAATTATAAGTCATAATAAGTATTATGATAACTGCCATTAGTGGCAAACATTTGTGTCTGTTATATTAATAGACTCACATACATTACTTTTTATCATTTGTCACAACTATATGATATAAACATTATTATATATATTTAAGCATGGGTTAACTGAGACCTGAAGAAACTTAAGTAAGTTGCTCAATGATATGCAGTCAGTATACCAAATTTATATAATCATAGAACCTGTTACACT
The DNA here is from genome assembly GCF_008632895.1 of Mastomys coucha. Lineage (NCBI taxonomy): Eukaryota > Metazoa > Chordata > Mammalia > Rodentia > Muridae > Mastomys > Mastomys coucha. Next base: position 47,490,040 of record NW_022196905.1, on the reverse strand, counting down.
ATTACTGTGACAGTGACTAAAAATATCTTTAAATGAGTGACTTTATGCACATGTATAGCCACTATACATAAGTAACTACACATGTACACACAGTGAGAATATTCCAAAAAAAGTCAATGTCTGGTGAAAGTTTTCCTAACTGAATCTATGACCTGGGCTGGGGCCATAGCTCAGCTGGTAGAGTTCCCTTGCAAGCATGAAGCCCTAGGCTCCATCTCCATCACTGGAAAAAAAAAATCCCTGATCTCCCTGTCAGTGATTTAGTCACTTCCTTTAATATTCATCTCATTTCCTGAAAAATAATTATTTGGAAAATAATATTCCTACATTATCTGCTAAATTTTAGAACCATAGAGACAGTGTACACTTAAAGGGACCATAAAACTAAGGGTGGCTGCTCATGCCTCTTGTTCAACCACTTTCAGAAGTAGAGACTAGAGCATCAGGAGTTCAAGGCCAGACTCACTATATAGTGAATTTTAACCCAACATGGGCTCCATGAGAGTCTATATCAAAAAAATCAACCAAACAGACGAAAAATTACAAAGAACTCACTTGCTCGTTCTTAGTGGCTCTTATTTCTTACTCGCTATTATAACATTCCATTCTGCCGTGGCTTTGCTGACCTGAGGGTTTTTGTTTTGTTTTGTTTTTTTAATTTTACTACATATATACATGACCACACCATTTGCTAACAAGGAAGTCTGTTGAGCATAGTGATTAGATTCTGTGTTAAATCCTGCCTTACCCTGAAAGAGTATGATGCTGGAAATGAAAAATGGGTGAAAACAAGAAACCAGCTGTTCTGCAGTGAAAAGGATTATTTAGAAAACAAACTAACAACTCAAGTTTACTCCAGCATCTTTGCTCCTTACCTCAGGCTGACTGGAGATATTCAAAATGAGCGCCCAGAGCTCAGCTCTCAGTGCTGTGGGACTTCCTTGTCGGACATACTGCTGAGCAGCAGCGCTATCCTGCCGAGCTAGAACTGTCAAATGTATATGATAATCCTGTTAGACAATTCACAGTGCAAGGAGCATCTTGAAAACCTTTATTATAAACCTTTTGGGAAGCAGGGCCTCAGCCTCTGCATCTGACATAACCCCATCTATTTTGGTTTCCTTTGCATCCTGATGGCCCTAGCCTGTCCTGATTCAAGTCTTGAGCTCTCCAGGTCCTCATTGTGCTTTCCCACAGCTCCACAGGCCTACAACTACTAAGGAGACTGATGTTTGGCTTCTGTGACCAAGCAGAGCCTCCTCTTCAGAACCTGTGACTTTTCATAAATGTATGCTACTAAGTCATGGAGCTTCTGTTACTTAGAAGGAGCACTGTACATGCAGGAACCTGCCCAAGAACAATGTAAGAATGTTAAGACACCAGTCAACCAAATGGCTTCTTACCTCTGCAAAAATTAAAAAAAAAAAAAATTAGAAAAGAAATGCGAAACAAAAACTTTCAACAAAATTATCCTTAAGTACCCATAATTTTTTAAAAAATCAGTAAAGTATCAGTTTGCTTTTGTTTTTATTTTCTCTAATTAAAATATGAGCTGTTCAACACAGAAATAAAAAGCCAAAATAAAAGCAAACAAATAAAAAGTGAGATGTACTACATAAGCAATATTCATCTAACAACATCATTTTCTTGTTTCCTTTTACAGGGAAGAAGAAATTTTCTCCTAAATGAAAATGACAGGAAGAAAGGAGACAAAGCCAGCATAATAATGTAAAAGGATGCTTGGTATCTGAATGTCTGATGATAGAGGCTGAGCCTACAAAAGAGGTCTTTGAAATTAACATGACTTTGAAAAAATCATGTAGGGACATTGCTACATGACAGTAATTGTCATAGGCAGTTCAGTCTGACACAAAGCCTTGTTTGCACCCCAAAGACAATAAAGGATTATAGAAACAAGAAAAAGAGCACCCAAAAGATGGGCAATTGTTCCCCAGGATGTGGAGACCTGCTACATTTATTAAGCCTTATCATTGTGAGCTGTCAGTGGGATGTAAGAGCTCCATCCTCTCCTGGTGCAGGAGCATGCCCTCATTAGAGCTAATGAGAGGTGTGTGGGTGCATCAAAGAGGAAGCTGCCTCCTTGATTGTGAGATGAGATTCTGTTGCAGAGTGCTCTACTCTCATGAAGCTGACAAATGCTGGTCTGCGTTTCCTGCTCAGCGAGCCAGCTGTGTGCTTAACTTACATTTACTGAGACAGCTAATATGCTGCATTTTGCTTCTAAAAACAGATTTCTGTTAGATTACCTGCTCAGCTAGATATTATAACTCTCCAGTGCTTCATTTTACAGAGAATCAATCTCAACTGAGCCTATTTCATCGGGACAGTTACCTAGCTGTCTCATTTTTTATGAATTTTAATAAATCTGACTAAACTTACCTTTCTGCCCAATACGCACATGCTCATTTTCAAAAAGTTCTAAAAATATTAAAAGAAAATAAAGTTATTAGACATATACATGATCAACTACATTTAGAATAAGTATTTTTCCCAGTACTAATACTTTTAATTATTTTAAAAATTGGATAACTTTATAGAAAACATAAGAATGTATTTGTTTGTGTGTTTATTTGGCACAGAATCCTGCTGCGCCAGCTGGTCTTAATCTCACTGATGTAGCCTGAGGTGGCCTCAAGCACACGACCCTGCTGCCTCAGCCTTCTAAGGGCTAGGCTTCAAGGCACACACTACCACATCAGGCCCTGAAAGCCAGAACAAAGAGCCTACAGAGAAGCCTTTCCCTAAGTTGTTCAAAGTGAGTTCACACATTTAACTGGAAAGAAAAAATGGGCAAATTGTTTCTCTTGTTAAAACAGAATATATTCTCATACAAAAAATATTTCTGAACATTTAGAAAGAAGAAATCATTTTTAATATCATTTCAGGAGCTGGAGAGATGGCTCAGGGGTTAAGAGTTACTGCTGCTTACTCAAGAGGACCTGAGATCTGATCACAGTGTCGTACATGTTGGGCTGCTCACAACCACCTACAAACTCCAGCTCCAAGGGGTTTAGTGCCTGCTTTTGGCTCTGTGGACACCCTCACACATTTAATCACCCAATTACATAGGCAAATACATACAGAAGCAAACATATAAATAGAACAAAAAAAATCATTAAAATTTTATTTAAGAAAAAAATCTTGTTAGCTTAGCATTAGTCTATCTAAGCACAGCCTGCATCTTGTAGGTAGAAACCCCACCTCCTGGATGCTATTTAAATGCTTCCACTGGAATGGCTGCTTTCTAAATCATAGCAATCATAATGCAATTAATCTCACTAACTATAGCATATTAAAATAAGTTCTATCACAAAAAAGAACAGAACGCCATTCAGAGAATTTTGACAAGGTAAGTTTCTGAATATATTTGTAACATGTGTGTCTGGCAGAGGATTTGTATCCAGAATTTATAAAGACAGCCTTACAGAAAGAAGCAGGCAATTGTTAGACACAAATAAGCCAAGGTTCTTTACCAACAATGGTAACTTACAAAGATGAGGAAACATAAAAGCTGCTTGGCCACAATAGTCATTAGAGAAAATGATTGGACCGATATGAAGGCCAGATTATCATAATAGTAAAAACAGAAAAGACTGGGAATTTTAGATTAAAAAAAAATGGAGTAAATGAACTTCTCAGAAAAAGTTGGTGAGAGTATAAGTTGACATGATACGCTTGGAAAACTGGCAATATCCACTGACATTGCTCATTTGCACATAATATGGTAACTATCAACTCACTCAGGTATGTGCCCTAAGATGTACATGGACTTCAAATGGCCTGTAAAAAACATTCACAGCAGGGCAATCGATGATAACCAAATGGTGGGAATAAATCAAATGGCCTCCAACAACAAACAAGGTAGACAATAGTAATTTTTTTGTCTATGAATAATAAATGAAAAATGAATAAATAAATAAATGAAATAAAAAATGATAACAATAAAAAATGATAACAATAAAAAATGAAAACAAATAATTTACAAGTCTCCATACCACTATGGACCTTATAGACATCTGTAAGCCAAAGAAAACCAAAACAAGTGTGTGCGGTGAAAAATTCCAAACAGGCCACACCAGTCCTATGCTATTTCAGACAGGACAGCTGTTACTATAAGGTGGCAGAGCTGTGTTACTATAGGGTGATAAACTGTTTCTTGGGTTGGAAATCACACAGTGTGTCTATTTTGTAATCCACAGATCTGCACAGAGATGGCTTGTATACTTGGAAGCTATACTTGTCACTAATTAAATGTCACATGGGAAATACTAACCAGGAGGCACTTGTGTAGAATCATCTATACCCAGTTGTCCTGTGTTTAAGCCAAGTTCTACAAAGCATTCTTTCTGAAAAATAACATATGGAGAATTAGCACACAACTTGCTATGGTGCATGTGAAAAGGTTACTTGTATCTAAATATGTTTAAAAAACACATGTAAAAATGAGTCACTGTTTCATTCAAATATCTAAGAAACAAAAGAACAGTAAACAGACTCTAGACATTAGAGTAGTATACTGTAGATATGGCTATGCATCATATTCACATGATATAGACATAACTAGAAAAGCAACAACATTTAGAAAAAAATAGCATACACAATGAAAAAAGAAATGTATACACACAGTACTTTTCGGTACAGGACCTTTGGTAATATTTTCCTTAGTATCACTTTTTCCTGTCTAAACCTCTTTACTTTGAACCCTTTGGTTAGTATGAATGCTGGCACTGACTTCTTTTTTTTTTTCTTTCTTGATTTTGCCTTCTTTGTTTACATACAAATCACATGAGAAGAGATGATACTGATCCTTTTAGATAAAGATATATTAATGCTTTAACTTTTCCTAAAACATGAAAGCAAGCAAGCAAATGCACAGCCCCCCTCCTCCTCTCTCTCTCCCCCTTTTCCCTCTCTCTCCCTTCCTCCCTCTCACTCTTCCTTCCCCCCTCCCAAGGCCACTCACTCATATCATTCTATCAATTTTACCTAACATCGCTGTCCAACATTACCAACATACACTTCTGTGTCCTCTATGATCTGGCATCTTACTCTGACATTAACAAACCAAATATCACAAATATCTAAAACAAGTTCATTTTCTAGCAAAATTGGACGATTAAGTGCTCAGCTAAATAAGGGTGAATTTGATTTACTCCTAAGACTTCCTTCAGTTCTCTGGTAATATCCTGGGACAAAAATCACATAGATAGATAGATAGATGATAGATAGATAGATAGATAGATAGATAGATAGATAGATAGATAGATAGATAGATGGATGGATGGATGGATGGATGGATGGATGGATGGATGGATGGATGGATGGACGGACGGACGGGTGGGTGGGTGGGTGGGTAGATAGATAGATAGATAGATAGATAGATAGATTTCTTTTTTTGTTTGTTTTTTTCGAGATAGGGTTTTTCTGTGTAGCCCTGGCTGTCCTGGAACTCACTCTGTAGACCAGGCTGGCCTCGAACTCAGAAATCTGCCTGCCTCTGCCTCCCAAGTGCTAGGATTAAAGGCATGTGCCACCACCGCCCAGCCACATCTATATTTTGTAAGCATAAAAAAAAATACATTGTTCATATTCACTCTACAAGAATTTAAATATTCCTATTAAATAGTTGTTTCAGTGCTTTATAATTATCTGATTGTGAGCCATACTTCCTTCTTCTTTAAAATGGAATTAATTTTAATTTTCAAATCATATGTTATGTAGGTTACTGAGTTTCATAATTCTGCCATTTCCACCACAACCTTCCATGTATTTTATAACTCTTCTTTCACTGACTCATTTTTGCTAATGATTAGACATCTCAGTTTAAGAACAGCATTCATCTGGACCCTAAAACACAAACCCTAAGCCAACAAACACCTCGGTACTATGTTCTGATCACACAGACTGGAGAGTTTCACTTATGCAGTGTGAGATCCGGATGTCCACTTTCCATGTCATTGCTCTGGAACATTTTTCATTCAACATTAGCAAACTCTCCATTTCCATCAAAACTGATCATAGGGAGCATGCATCCTCAGAAGCCTTCCTTGCTATTCCAGATGGACCACAGGAACTCTCAGTATATTATCTCTTCACAGCCTCAACCTAAATACTTACTCACAGGCTAGAAAAACTGCCCTTTTCCTGCCCATCCCCCTAGCTTGCAGTCCTTTGAAGATGAGGACTTTGTCTTGTACTCCCCAGTACATATCAAAGTGCTGACCCAGCAAACACTGAACTACCAGTGTCTAGTCTCATCTGGCTACGCCACTAAATTAGTCACAACCTCTCTTTAGAGTTAAGAGAGCTCCATTTCATGAAATTTCCTTGTAACACAGAAGAGTCTATACATAATCCAATCATTCTGAGTCAGAATCATACTGACACAGTATAAGGATGGCAGGAACTCGTCCTAATGACTACGGATGAAGAGTAGCCATATTCCCACATGCTACAATATTGACCTGGAGGAAGGATGTGCCCACTGGTGTAGTAGAGACATGACTATTATGGTGTAACTAACCCCTGTCTGATTAGATCTGAGGCCTGCTCCACAAGAGGGACTATCCTGCCTGGTACTATACTCCTTGTCAATGGCTGCAGAACCTGTAATTGTTATTTGGCTCAACAAATACTACTCTAACCAAAGAGATGGAGAATTTTCAGAAAAAGATTACGGAAAAAGACTCTACCAGGGCCCCAAACACACTGCTTCCAAATCACAGCCAGAGCTTGAGACTACCAGGAGAATACACTTTTGCCACCAGTGCTGAATGTGGGCATATCTGTTTCCTGTCTTGTATCATTCTTTAAGTCTAAGTTAATATGGGGCCAAGCTGTGGTCATTCTCTTCTGTGTCACCCTAAGTCCAACCTTACTACTAGTGGTCATTTTATAAATTATTTTTCTTATATTCATTATTCTCATTCTCTCTCCTCCCTTCCTCCCCCATCGCCACCCCCCGCGGCACCCTGCTTCTGCTCTTTGAGTCCACTGCCTCATGCTCTCAAATCGCAACAGTTTGAACATCTTGGGATTTTAAGTTCATCATTCAAGTCTGGGGAAAAGGCAATAAAAAAATGTGGCTGGGAGCTATGCAGCAGGGATTTCCTAGAGTGTGGTGGGCCACTCTGTTGGACAGCTCTATAGCCAGCCTTCTGTAGAACTAGAAAGTGTCTCCAAATCTCTGCTAGCTTTTCTGGTATTTTAGAGTCAGCAGAGGGTGGGAAAGCATAGCAGCAGAGACAAGAATGCCAGTCTCACCATTCCATAGACTTTCACTTGACCCCTATGTTAATGACTTCTATCTTCCTACTGCATATCGGAGCTTTCTGAGTTGATAGCTGCTGTGAGTCTGTATCTCTGGTGAGGATGCTCTGGGCTCCTATGGGGGTCATGTGACTGCACAATGGGAAGGCGCTTCACCTGACCATCTTTACAGACCCTCCATTCTCAGCCCTACGAATTGCCAAGGCAGGGACCCATGGTGTCTCTGATCCTTGAGCCTTTCCAAGGGTCTATGAAGACAGCCATTTTGCCTCTATTATCAGTTAATTACTAGTTAAGAAGGAAAATGTAAACCACAGATGTCAAAAGGAAAAACAGAAGTAGTAAGTGCAGAAAGCAACTGTGGATTCTAGAAGCATGCATGAGAAAGGAAGTGTGATGTCAGAAAAGTCTCCTCCTAGTGCTCAAGGCTGTGATCAAGACCAATGGTAGTAACAAAAAGAAATGCCAAAGGGGCAGGCTGGAGCTGGGCTGCAGAGGACACCACTATACCCAGGAACCAGAAGGGAAACAGCATTGTCCTGCTGGAGCCTTTCAAGTATCCCTCAGGAATCATCCCTTTATTCACAAAATAACACAAGCCATTGGGCAAAAGGACAATAGTTCAGATCCCGCACAGTGCAGCAGAGCAAAGTGGAGGATGTGGAGCCGATAGGTGGGGCAGTGACTCTCATCCGCACTCCCAGATGCTCTGACTTCGCCCTGCTTTAGGTTACTTAACATGACCTATCTATCTGGAAAGTTCACAGTTTCACCACAGAGGCACTGACAATTCTGCATTCTTTATTATTTTGGAGTGGGTAACAAAAGAAGGGGTAATGGCAACTTCATTCCACTATCGGGCAATCTCCTCACAGTTTCATTTTAAAATGAAGGCCTCACTGTTCTACAGCAAAGGAAGTTTCTCTGAGTGTCTCACCATGTTCTTGGCTCCAGGGAAGTTGGTTACACTAAATAACGTGTGCTTTCTTAATCAGCTTTTTGTCAACCTTACAATTTGTTCCAATCATTTTTTAAAATTTATTTATTATATATACTGCATGTGTGTGTCCAGACCAGAAGAGGGTACCAGATCTCATTACAGATGGTTGTGAGCCATCATGTGATTGCTGAGAATTGCACTCAGGACCAATCAGAAGAGCAGCCAGTGCCCTTGCTGCTAAGCCATCTCTTCAGCCCCACAATCATATTTATAACCACACATCAAATGCCTGAGTCTCTGCAAACAGCCTCATAAATATTTGTTCTTTATTAGAATGGGCAAAACATTTATAGGCCAATGTAAGCTTATTTGATTTGTGCACACATAAACTTGCTCTTTCTATGTACATATTTCCAACAAAAAGGATGTCAAATTAGTAATTTGTTTAGTATGTCCATGACTCTGATTATAATAGATACATGCTGCACTAAAATATTTTTCTAGTGGTTATCTTCTAATATAGATTTAATTTATTCTTCAATGTGTACACTTACCAATTCAGGGATGTCTTTTACTTTCAGAGGAACTTGGATTAAACCCAAATGAGTCCTAAAACTAAGAGAATCACCATTTTCATAATTTGGGTTGCGGAGATTAATTAATACCTTTAAAAATAAACAACAAGTCTGGTTAGTTTCTTTATATGCTTTCCCTTGCCAAACATAATTCTTGTATCACCTCAGGTTAAAAAGCCATTTGGGGTCATGCCTGGCTCTTCAATCACACCCACTGTATCTGCATATCTGCCCAACAGAACATACCTCAAGAAAGTCCTTAGGTGCATAAACAGGTCGAAAAAGGCTTAAATCTGGAATGAGTTAGAGTAAAACAAAATTTCAGATAACATATGAAATGACCAGTAAATATTAATGTCACTTTCCTGTGTTTCTACAGAGAAGAATCACATAATTATAGAGTATTGATTATTTATTGTACATTATCTGAGACACTGGGAACAAAGAAATAAAAACCCTGTCTTTGACAACTTAAACAGCAAATTATAGAAGATCTTCAGAGTTTCTTATAAAGATTCTGTATGAGAATTTCAAAGTACTTGGAATACAAATAACGCATTCTCAGTGAATTCTTCTACTTTGGTTAAACTTTTCCCGATTTCAATTGTTCCATTTCCTATTATCGTTCCCAGACTAGCTTCAGCATTGGGGGCTGGGAGGAAGGCAGCCATGTGTGTGTCTGTCCAACCTATTATAGGCATCTATAATATACACTTGTTCATTATGTTTATAAAGCTGAGTATGCATTAAGTTTAAAGACAAAATACAATTTAAAAAACACTTTAAATTCTTGAAATTTATTTCTTCATTAGCCAATCTGTCCTTAGCATCTCAACATAATTAAGCTTACAGAATTTCTATCTTAGGGATATATTAAATGAATTTTGTCTACATGGTTTTCTTTAAGTATTATTGTTACATTCACGTAAGTCAATAGATACAAGCAAGTCCATTTGGTGTTGCTCACAAGTATACATTTTAGGGCTGAACACTTGGTGTTGGAGAACTGCTTAGGGCATCCCTAAGGAAGGCTGATCTCTCAGCAGACATTAACTGTCTGTAGCCACTTAGGAGTGGGACTTTCATGAGATCTTCCCTGTCTATGCTGACATATCAACTGGTGTGGTCCTTATTAGGGTCTTATTTAGGTTACCCTACTATGTTGCTGTCATTTTGTGGGTACAGCCTCCGTGTTCTACATAGAAGACATGATTTCACAGCAGACGTCCTTTTTCCCAGTTGATAAATCTATAACAAAACTCCTACACCTAAGGTTCAAGGAATATCACAGAAGAGGCAACAAAAAGATTATTCACTCCTTTATAAAAATGTTTTAAAATACTATTTGGAAAACAACAGATATATGATTTAATATTATCCAAGTAATGGAAAACACATGCTAAAACTGGAAATTCTTATTCTGCAAAACAGAAATCAACAAATCAGGCATCTGGGGATTAGTGGAGGTGGCCAGTGCCTCTGAAGAAGTATTTATTATGTTATTTTACTTCAGTTACACACATACCTGGCTCATCAGTTCCCATTTCATTCCACTTATTGAGAAGTTCTTTCTGCTCCCCAACTGGTCTCTAAAAGAATTTTTGATTAGTTTCAAAATCAGTAACTTATTTCAAAGTTTAAATAAGGTACCAGAGCATACAGGAAACCAATTAAACACTGAAAACTTCTTTGAATTATACATAAGTTAAGTTTTAATGATTAGAACATATCCAGTCTCAATGGTTTAGTTAGAACATGATGCTAATGAGCCTAAGAAGAGAAGTATAAGATCAGATAGAGCAGTAGTCTCACAAAGAACTGCTCCTCAGCCATATCCTACAGCTCTTACCCCATCAGTGAGCTAGAAATGCATGACTGGGAAGAATGACTGATTCTGTAGCATTATCTTCTGATTTAAAAGGCAGAATCATATCACACTATGCATTCAGACCTGTTTTCATCTAAGGCTTTTCTGTACACTATACTATTAGTGCTTCAGTGGCTTCTCCTTGGCTCTCATTTAAAGTATATGCTCTGGATCTATTCAGGATAACTAACAGGTAGAGAGGAAAGTGAAGGGAAACACCTTGTCTCCTCCTTCTGAGTAGCTATAGCATCTAGAATGGACTCCCGGTGATTTTTTTTCATTTCCTACCTCTTCCACCATTAAGTAAGTAGTGGATCGAACTAGAATCCAAGGACTGCAGAGATACAACACATTACTCTTCTAATTCATTACACTGATCCTAGAAGATGTCATCATATTAACAATTACAAGGCTGCAGTAATTTGAACTTGAAGGCATAGTGCTCTGAAGCTCACTTACTCAGAGTGTACAAAGACTAAATGTCCTTAAAGTTTTAAAGTATACTAATTCTTTACAGATGTGGTGGTTTGAGTGAGATGTCCCCTAAAGTCTCAGGCAATAGAATACTTGATCCCCTTGTTGGTGGTGCCATTTGGGGAGGTTAAAATGTGTTGTAATGCTTTACTGAACAAAGTCTGTCACTGGGAGTGCATTTTGTGAGTTTAAAGGGTTGTGCCACTCCCAACTTGCTCTCTGATTTCTGCTTGTGCTCTCCGCTGCCTGCCCACTGCCAGGCTTCCTGACTATAACAGTGATGGACTCTACCCCTCTGGAACAGTAAGGGCCAAATAAACTCTTCCTTCCATAACTTGCACAGCAATAGAAAACTAAGTAAGACAATAACCAAATGACTGGGTAGGCTATAGCATACGTTCATTATAGCAATCAATAAGTATATAAAGAATATGTATAAAAGATAACAAAACAATTGGCACTTACAAATTTTTATTTAAAAAGACACACTACTAAATGAGGAACACCAAGCCTATTATACAGTTATATAATTTTATGACATTTTTCAGTAGTTAACTCACAATAAAATACTTCAGCAGAAACATGTCAAATGTACCTTTCGTGCTAATGGGATACTCAGTTCTGTGCACATACTATTTAAACTCTTCAAGATTCTTTTTTCCCAACTTCCCTGAAACAAAAGGAATAATATATCATTGTTTTTCATCGATATCTACCCTAATAAGAAAAACAGTCATTATGACATTCACAGAAATGGCAAAGCTGGTTGAGAAGGTTATCCTCACTCAATTAGTTCACTCAACAAACACTGATTACTTCTCTCTGTGTACCAGAGACTGTCCAGAGTGCTGTGACATCAGCATTCCTGTAGTTTGGATAGTCTCAGATAGATGTATTAAAGTATTTTACCCCAGTGGTGTACAGTTGAGATACAAGGGAACTTTTGAGAACTAGTGAGAGGTCCTTTAAGGCACTGGGAGGGAATCCTGTAGGACATTTTGGGAACACATACACATAGTGTATTTTGAGTTTCCACAGTGTGTAAGGGCTGAATGAGTTCCAGCAGGAAGCATGGACTTTGGGGCATACTTATCAGGTCATGTTTCAGGTCTGCCACTGATCGCTTGTGTGATGTTGGACAGAGTGAATCACTTCATCAGTTTCCACGAATACTTAACAAGTGAGCACATGTCAAGTTCTAAGCTGCTGTCACATTAGAGCTCTGTATGCTACTAGCACCGCTTTAAAAGAAAACTCATCCAATTACAAGCACCATACGTGTACTAGTTTCTTCAGATACCACTTTCTGTGAATGTACCAATGTAGTTCCCAAAGTATTTTATACAGAAATGAGCTTTCATAGTCATGGAAGTTTAAATAACACTGGATAAAATCTTACATGTTTAAATGTCAGTTAATTCAATGTTGTTCAAACTCACATAACTAAGGAACCCTGACTTTAGGAAAGCTAAAGCTGCAAACCTCTAGAGATACCACCAAGAATAAGTATATTACATATTCCTCAAAATCTCCATAGTTTCTGTTTTACTGCATCATCATTGTAGTGGTTTGAATATGATTAGTCTAGGAGTAATTAGTAAGTATGGTCTTGTTGGAGTAGGTGTGGATGTGTTATAGAGGAAGTGTCACTTTGGAGGTGAGCTTTAAGACCCTTCTCATAGCTGCCTGGAAGTTAGTCTTCTCCTAGTGGCCTTTAGATCAAGCAGGACACTCAGCTCCTTCTCCAGCACCATGTCTGCTGGCCTGCTGCCATGCTTCTAGCCACGACAATAATGGACTAAACCTTTGAAAGTGTTAGCCAGCCCCAGCTAAATGTTGTCCTTTATAAGAATTGCCTTGGCCATGGTGCCTCTTCATAGTAATGGAAACCCTAACCAAGACAATCATCTCCTTTGAAGGAGGTTTTAATGAAAGTAAAAGTTAGAATCTTGCTAACATATACTACAGTGAACCTGGCAGCGGGACACAGGATAGTTTTCTTTACAGCAGCAAAGGCATGCATGACCTGGAACAGAGGGATGACTGAGTTTACGGGACTTCTCTAGGAATGATTTGAAATTCTTATAATAAAAACTTTTTAATCTGTTTCTGAGGCTGCGCTGGGGAGAAGAACCCCATCTCTGCCTGTGATGGTCTTACAGCCCCTTCCAGCACTCAGAGAAAGATTCACAAGTACTGCTGTGCCAGAGAGGGGGACGGGGCTGTACCCAGTAAAGGACAGCTAAGGAGAGGGGAGCAGGTGACAGGCTCATTGACTTTATATGTCCTCTTGTAGTTTTTGTTCTTATTTTATTTTTAACTTTTAAACTGGCTTCTTTCTTGTTGCCAGCCAACTAGCAGTGACACCTGCTTGGAGAGTAAATTTATTTTAAATATGGTATCAGTAACACTGGCTTCAAAGGACAGAGGATTTTTGTTGTTTTGGGTAGGTTGGTGTTTGTTTGTTTGAGGATTTTTTGGTGTTTATTGAGATTTGATTCTTTTAACTTCACAGGCCACAAGAAGCAGATGGTTATAGAAGGCTTTGCCCTATTTCAAACTTCAAGCCAGTATGGTACATAATTTTTTCATTCTATGTAATTTTTTCTAGGTTACCATAGTAAAATAGATATGACCCTTGATTACTAAAAATAAAAAGGCAGAGGGTACAAGAATTATTACTTAAAGCCAGGCGGTGGTGGTGCATGCCTTTAATCCCAGCAACTTGGGAGGCAGAGGCAGGCAGATTTCTGAGTTCAAGCCCAGCCTGGTCTACAGAGTGAGTTCCAGGACAGCCAGGGCTATACAGAGAAATCCTGTCTTGAAAAAAAAAAAAAAAAAGAATTATTACTTAAGAGGTCCTTACTCAGTCTTTACATGATAAATAATAAATACTATGCCAAGAAAAATATACTATGCATTGCATTGCTTGACATTCAAGAAGAAAATGAAAACAAACACTAGCCAACCTGTGCTTTCCTCATGTACACCAAAGGTTCTTTGAGATGCTCAGGGGGTGCAGAAGGATGACTGGGCAAAGGAAACCTAGAAGCAAAGACAGACAGCTAAGTATCATACTGAGCTCTCAATAATCAATTACCTTGGTAAGAAGCTGATGCCACAAACAAAATACACTATCTGTTAATATTTCATTTGTAAGTGTGGGGTCTAATAAAAATATTTAATTATATCAACCTACTAATGGTTAATGTTTTTGTTTTATATTTCACACAGGGTCTCACTGGGTAGCCCCGGCTGGCCTGGAACTCACTATACAGACCAGGATAGCCTTGAACTGGTCTTGCCTCTGCCTCCCAAGCAGTGAGATGTGCAACACGGACACCCAGATAAAATGCAATCAGTCAAGAAAAGAAGACCGCTCTCCCGGGCGGCCGCTGTGCGGAGCGAGCGCATGCGGACTCTGCACCGGTCGCGGAGCCGCTATGAGCCCGCCAGGCCCCTGGTATGGCGCCGCGCAAGGATCCGCTCAGAGCCAGGATTGAAACTCCGAGATGGATGATCAGGATCCTGGGGGCATTAGCCCCCTTCAGCAAATGGTGGCTTCAGGAGCCGGGGCTGTGGTCACTTCCCTCTTCATGACACCCCTGGATATGGTGAAGGTCCGCCTTCAGTCTCAGAGACCCTCAGCCAGCGAATTGACAACTCCCTCCAGTTTCTGGGGTCTCTCCTACACCAAATCACCCTCTGCTCTGCAATCCCCAGGGAAGTGCCTCCTTTACTGCAATGGCGTCCTGGAGCCCCTGTACCTGTGCCCAAATGGTACCCGGTGCGCCACCTGGTTTCAGGATCCCACCCGGTTCACTGGCACCTTGGATGCCTTTGCCAAGATTGTGAGGCATGAGGGCACTAGGACCCTGTGGAGCGGCCTCCCAGCCACCCTGGTGATGACTGTCCCAGCTACTGCCATCTACTTCACTGCTTATGATCAACTCAAGGCCTTCCTATGTGGCCAGTCCTTGACCTCTGACCTCTACGCACCCATGGTGGCTGGTGCCCTCGCCCGAATGGGCACTGTGACAGTGGTCAGCCCCTTGGAGCTTGTGCGGACCAAGCTGCAGGCTCAGCATGTGTCATACCGAGAGCTGGCTACCTGCCTTCAAGCTGCAGTGGTTCAGGGTGGCTGGCGCTCACTGTGGCTGGGCTGGGGTCCCACAGCTCTTCGCGATGTACCCTTCTCAGCTCTGTACTGGTTCAACTATGAGCTGGTGAAGAGCTGGCTGAATGGGCTAAGACCGAAAGACCAGACATCTGTGGGTGTCAGCTTTGTGGCTGGTGGTATCTCAGGAATGGTGGCTGCCACCCTTACCCTACCCTTTGATGTGGTGAAGACACAGCAACAAATGTCACTGGGAGTAGTGGAGGCTGTGAGAGTGAGGCCGCCCAGAATTGACTCCACCTGGCTCCTGCTTCGGAGAATCCAGGCTGAATCTGGCACCAGGGGACTCTTTGCAGGCTTCCTCCCCAGGATCATCAAGGCTGCACCCTCCTGTGCCATCATGATCAGCACTTATGAGTTTGGCAAAAGCTTCTTCCAGAGGCTCAACCAGGAGCAGCCCCGGGGCCACTGAAAGTTGGGGAGCAACCGGCTCTTGCACGGGTGGGAACAGGAGACTGAGCCAAGTGCCTTCTCTCCCTGTCCAGTCACCCAGGCTATCCTCATATCCTGATTCCTGCTGTTCCCCTTCCCAGAATTGCCACTCTCCCACCTCTGAGTTCCAGACCAAATCTGATGATTGCCCTTCTTTGTATCCCCTCTTATGTTTGTTATAGCTTGGCCCCGAGGATCTGAGAGCTCGGGCCAGGCAGTATTCTCAGCCCCGATCGTTCCTTGTCTAAAGATGATGATCTTCTGTGCAAAAAAAAAAGAAAAGAAAAGAAATGCACCAGCTCATAGTTCTGGAGCCCAGGAAGTCAGACATCTGGAGAGAGCTTTCCTCCTATATCATATAGTGACAGAAGGTAAGATGCTCACTGGGAAAACAGGCCCAAACATGGACTTTTACACTATCTCCAGTCCTATCTCCAGTCCAACTCATAAGGGTAGGCTCTAGTGCCCTAATGGCTCCCAAGGCTCTCAGTTGGTAATATTATTACAGTGGAAATTACATTTCACCCAGAACTTTGAAGGAGACATTTAAACCATAGCAAACCACTTAATTGTTTGACTGAATTTTTAAGACTATTCTTGGAGTTCAGGTTAGGGATTCCCTGTACTCTCATTATGAGCTATGGCCTTTATTTAGTCTTAAAAATAAACCAATTCTGTGTGTCTTTACATATATACTTGTGTGTGAGCACGTGCCTGTGTCTACCTAGTCTTTCTCAGTGACAAAAGTCCGATATTGAGCTCTCACTTCCCATTCTGTTTTATCATTTTTCTCCTTTGGTTCAGAACCCAAGTAAGAAGAAAGGCACAAAACTTTTTGAGCTCCCACAAAACTCTCAACTAGTTATTAAAAAGAGATTCACAGTATACTGTGTAGGATATTAAAGATATGAAAATGAATGAAAGATAGGCTTTGTCATCAACTAAAAAGACACATTCTGCCATACAAAACTATTTTCAGAAATACATCAGATCGCCAAAATAGAAGTCGTTAGTAAAATCTCAGATTGAAAAGCCAGAATTGGGAATAATACACAACAGGCATCTCTACTACATTGTGTAAAGTAATATTTTTAGTTGTCATGGCAAACATCTATTTCTTTGGTAGCCAGAACTACCAATGACATGGTTGCAGTCAATTTCAGTAATAGATAGCACTTACATACAGCTTGAGTTATCTGAGAAGTCACAGACCAGCTTGGAAGATAGTTAATGGGCAAAACACTAAAATATAACTTTAAAGATGTGTGTGGTGGTTTGACTAAGAATAGCTTCCACTGAATAATTTATTTGAATGTTGGGTTCCTAGTTTTTGGAACTGTTTGTAAAGGATTAAGATATGTAGCCTTGTTAAAAGAGGGGCTTCACTGGGGGTTATGTTTTGAGGGTTCAAAAGCCTACACTAAGCCCAGTCTCTCCCTCCCTTCCTCCCCCACCCCTTGGCCTTATGCTTCAAGTAAAAGCTCTCAACTACTACTACAACACTATGCCAGTCTACCGGCTATCTTGCTCCCCACCAAGATGGTCATGAACTTACCCTCTAAAAAAGCAAGCAACCCCTAATTAAATGATTTCTTTTATAAGTTGCCTTGATGTGGAGTTTCTTCACAACTATAGAAAAGTAACTAACTGTATATCTAAAGTATGAATCTACAGGTCTTCATGTGAGCCTACCTCAGAAGCAGTCTGGTTAAAAGGGGAATCTGAGTTCCTAGTTAGACACTTAAGACAGTGACTGTGGGAAATGGAGTGCTAGAAACTACGGCATGCTAGAGGCAGACCAAATGGTAAACAAAACAGCACACACAGAAACTCCTTTGGCCTGTTTCTACACATCATGAGGGCAGGATGTGAGCTTAGTTTTCTACTCTACACATTGAGAGCTTCTTATCCCACTGGCACAAAGGCCACACTCCATGAATGATGGATGAATAATGAGGTATTTAATAAACAACCAACCTAACATTCTGGAGCTGTATTTTTGAGAGCAAAATTTCTATATACTTTTATAAGCACTGAAGGCAAATCAAGCTAAATAAAAATATTAGGTTTTTAGTAACATTAATAATCTTGCAAAGAAAAAGAAATTATATTTGTGATGGTCAGTTTGTAATGACAGAAAGAAGTATAATGTTTTAAATTCAACAATAAGAAGAATGTAAGTATTATTAGAACTATCTCATTACCTAATTACCTTGGATTAACACATTCTTGATATACAAAGCTGGTAATATAGAAAAGCCCCACCTATTATTACTCATTTTCAGTGAGTGATAATAGACTGCAGTGACTTGTGACATTAACTTGCTTGAAATTCTATAAGTATTCTAATGAGAGTATAGGTATAGACAGCAACAATAATTTTACTACTTACAAAGTAAGTATAGTTGAACAAAATAGTATCTCAAAATAGATGGGAAAAAAACTCACACATTCAGTTCACTATAAACAGCATTCTGAAGTTTCTTCTCCCAACCTGTTTTGAAGTTTTAAAAAATAAGTATTAGTTTCTTAAATATGCACCATAGTAATTTTTAGAGTTTCTTAACTTTATTATTGTATGTGTATGTGCCTAAATGTATGTATATATATGTATATATATACATATATACATGTATATATGTATATATATACATATATATTTTGGTATATACATGCATGAACCTGTGAATGTCAGAAGAGGGCATAAGATGCTCTGCAACTAGAATTTTAGGTGGTTGTAGGCTGCCATGTGGGTGCTGGGAACTGAACCAGAGTCTCCTACAAAAGCAAGCAGTAATCTTAATACTGAGCTAACTCTCTAACCCAAACAATAAATTTAACTAATAAAATGTTAGCATCATGGCTATTTGTGAAAGAATTGTGTTAACCATTAGCTGCTATCTAAGTAAAACTACTGAATCATTCTCCTGAGTTAAGAGTAATGCCTTCTTCCACTACCAAAGTTCTAAATGAGTGCCAATGTCTTTGAACTGACGCTATGACGAGAGTGTCACCAGCAACTGATAGACAGTCGGGTCCATACCAGAGAAAGAACACAAGAACCATGTACAGTGGCTGGTTAACAAGCACACACTATTCTGCTACCATGCAGTCTCAGCTCCCACATGCAAGTGCTGGCCCCACATTATCCCTTCTTGTCCAAAAATTAAGATTTTTCTTTTTCTCTCTTTCTTTTTTTTCTTTCTTTTTTTTTTTTTCTTTTTTTGGCTTTTTGTTGTGTTGTGTTGTGTTGCATTGTTTTGTTTTGAGAGCAGAGAAAAGTAAAGTAGAAGGAGAATACATGCTACTTAATAAGGGTATATTTTCCACACTTGAGACAATTTCAACTAGGAAGAAAGCAAGTGACTAGTGCAAAGCAGTTCCTCCTACAGAGTCCTTGTATGTCAGCACCATTTTATTAAAATGTGTGCATTCTAATCCTCTCCAAACAGAAGCCCTCAGCCAACTTATATCAGTTTTGAAGTAGCTGGAAGTCTGAGGATACTTAAAGGTAAGGGGGAACTTTACAAACCTGATATTTTAAAGAATTCCTTAATATCTTCTTTGAGTGATTCAAGTCTGATCTCGGGTCTCTGAAGACAGGCCTAGATTTTTGGGAAACAATGGAAAAAGAAAACAGAAGTAAAAAGTTATGTCATTTGAGTTAATATGTAATGCTAACAAATGTGTAGAACGAAAACACCTGATTTATATTTCAAATGCACTTGGAAGCTATAGCAGCTTAGACCTGCCTGCACTGGCTCCCCACAGGAAGGCCTCACCTACTTCCATGATAGCACTCTTACATACTCAAAATATAACAGCATATAGCTTACAAATACTTAGCATGTTTAGCTAAAGCCCAAGGAGAAATATGCTCACATTCCAGCCATCTATTCTCACATTGTATCCAAAGTCCATGGCAGCCACACCTGGACAAAGATCTGCTGATGTGATGCATGTCTAGATAGTAGCCTCCAGTTTGGATTGCTGCTCAATATACATGTGATATGCCTATTTTTTTAAAAGTAGATAAAATCCCTATTCATTAGTGTTTATTATAAGGTCTCTTCCATCTTCAAATGGATGCTTTGCATTCCACACTGCAGTTTTTCCATAAATAACATACGTTTTCCCTGTTTGTGATAGGTTTGATCGTCCTCAATGTGTTGGGGTTTCATGACACAGCTCTGTCTGGGAACCTCTAGAAACACAGTTCTTAATAAGCCATTTCTGTTACTTCATGGTATTTCATGCACACTTCAAACCTCTGAAATCAAAGATTGATTCCCCATCTACCTTGCTCCTTTCCTCAAACTGCAAGTTTCTGCAAGGAAACTGCTACCCACCTGATGATCCTCCAGGCCAGAAATTTCACAGTTAGTAATTCTCAACTATACTTCAGCATCTCTGTGGCTCAACCTCTTCCTGCAAAGAGGTGGTCCCCCAACATTTTTATTATTTATTTTTATATTTTTATTATGTAAACATATGTCCTTCTGTGCAGACATGTGTGTAGACAAGTGCAGGTGCCTGTGGAAGCTATAGGCATCAGATCTCCCTGGAGCTGGAATTACGGGGAGTTGTGAGCTGCCCAGCATGGATGCTGGAACTAAATTTGGATTTTTTCAAGTGTAATAACACACTCTTAACTGCTGAGTCATCTCTATCTGGAGATTATTATTATTATTATTATTATTATTATTATTATTATTATTATTATCAGATAAAAACAGACCAACTAATATCAAAACTCCAGGAACCAAAATTCCAGGAAAAATATTTATAGGAAAACTAGGTGATATCTACCATAAACCCAAAATACAACTGGCTCTGACCACTTAACAGCCAGGAGATCTGTTCAGTGTTAGCAACTGTATGCGAAGAAACTAAGTAATTAAGGATACCTGTCATGGGAGGGGGGGGGGAAGAACCCCCAACTAGCCCACAAATATGCTCTGGAACAGTTAAGGAGCCTACTGTAGAGCAAGACCTGAAGTCTGGAAAGGTTTGCCCAACTCCAGTGTGAGGTGTAAGGAAACTAGAATGGTGCAGCCAACGGGGGCCCCTTTTTCTAATAAGAACATAGAGTGAAAACACAGGTAATCAGATTATGGATGGTGGGGAAATAGCTCATTACCTTGAAAACTAGTAAGTAAAAGAAAACACATTTATCCTGCCTTTCTGTCCTGTCTCAAGTGAGAAACCAAACAGTACAAGGGAATGTTTAATTTATAAGTAGTTCAGCTTGTGGGCTGGAGTGATAGCTCTTAACAATACTTGCTGCTCTTACAAAAGATCTGAGTTCAGTTATCAGCACCCATATGGCCATTCACAACTGTCCTTAACTCCACTTGAAGGGGTTTCAATACCCTCTGGCCTCCACTGGCACAGAATATATGTGGTACAAAAATATACATTAAGGTAAAACATTTGTACACATAAAAATTAAAGCCTTACAGCCAAAACTAAAGCAGATGAAACCCCCAATGAACTGCTGGCTCTAGGCATTGAGCAGACACAGCTATTAAGTCTGCAGAAGAGAAACTTAGACAGTGTGTGCTAGTCAATGAACGAACACTCTACTGCTAATAGCTATGCCAAAAGTTGACACCCAAGTCCAATGAAGCCTGGGGCCCAGCTGACAAAACCTATAAAGGACAGAACATGGTGAGCTGCACTAGGAGTTTACAGCCAGTAAAGGCCAGGCTATGTGAATCACTAATATAAACAGCCCAACCTTTAGCTGAGGAAGCATTCTTTTTTTAAAAGGAAGGAAGGAAGGTTGGAAAGAAGATTCAATGAATAAAGTGCTTGCTGCGAGAATGTGAGGACCAGACATGACATCCTCAGAACTAACATAAAATGTTAGGAAGATATGGTGACCTGCTCATATTTCTAGAACCTGTAAGACAAAAACAAGGGATCCTGGAGCAAGCTAGCTCACTAGAGTAGTGAAAAGTCTTGGTTCATATGAGAGACCCTGTTTTAGTTTTTTTTAAAAAAAAAAAAAAGTAAAGAATGATTGGGGAAGACACTCAGCATCAACCTCTGGCAACTGCATACACACAAACACTTGTGCACACATACATGAACATATACACACAACTAGGTATATGCACATACACATATATAACACATACATACATAAAGAAACCTATATTTTAAAATACTAGAAGGCATTAGATTAAGTTGGCAAGACTAAGCTATACTAAGTGTAATGGTTATTCCTGGTTGTCAACTTGACTATATCTGGAATGAACTACAATCCAGAATTGGAGAGCTCACCTGTGATTCAGATCTTGAGGCTGGAAGACACAAGTTTCTGACCTGGATCTTGGCATGGAGATCTTGAGGCATAGTGGCTATGAAAAGCTTAGGCCCAGGCAAGGTAGTACATACCTTTAATCCCAGGAGACTAAGGCAAGGAGATCTGAGTTCAAAGTCAACCTAGGACAAAACAAATCCCAGATCCAGGCATGGTGGTGCACTCTTTTAATCTGGACCACACCCTCTGCTGGAGACTTAAATAAGGACACTGGGAGAAGGAAGATTCGCTCTTCTTTGCCTGCTTGCCAACACATCTGTTGGAACCAACTTCTACAGAAGACCAGCTGAAACAATTAGCCTTGTGGGACTGAGCAACTACTAGATTCTTGGACTTCCCAATCACAGCTGCTCATTGTCGGGTTAGTTGGACTACAGACTGTAAGTCATTACAACAAATTCCCTTAATATGTAGAAACACTCCATAATTTCCGTTACTCCAGAGAATCCTGACTAATACACTAAGAGATATGCATATGCAGGAAGTTGATTAGCATAAACATCGCAGAGAGACACTGATCTGCAGTTTTAATGGGCCACATGAATGGGGTCAGTCTGTGACAGTCAACACACTCCCATGACAGGTATTACAAAGATCATTCACCTTGAAACAATGCATTACAGACTGGTCATTGGTATGGAAAAGCTTCAAAAATGAAAAAGAAGAACGCATCTTCCAATACACTCATTTTCTTCATTCTAAGGTCTTACTTTTAATTTAGTCCTCTTTTTTTTTCTTTTAAAATTGATGCAAGGAGAGAGTGTCAGATCCCCCAGCACTGGAATTACAGGCAGTGGCAAGCACTCAAGACCGGTGCTCGGAACCAAATTCGGGTCCTCTGAAAGAATAAGTGCTCTTAAGCATTAGCCCAGTCTTCCTCATCTTTTACTTAACTGCCATAGCTTCTGAACTTGATGTATTACCCTACTCAGACTGCACTGCAGTTCCTTTACTACTACTACTTCTTCTTTCCTTCCTCTCCTTCTCCTTCTCCTTCTCCTTCTCCTTCTCCTTCTTCTTCTTCTTCTTCTTCTACTGTTACTACTACTACTCCTACTTCTCCTCCTCCTTCTTCCTTAGCATTCACTATCAACTGATTCATTTACTGTATTCATTAGTAAATTATGTCTCATCATTTAATAGCAAGCTCCACTAGGGCACTATCTTTGTGCCTAAATTAGTTACTTTCACAAAACGGATAAATAATAAATGTTTATTGAATGAATGAATGAATGAATGAATGAATGAATGAACCAACATCTTTCTTTTCCAATCTGCCTTCTAGTGCTTTCTTCCTAAAATATAAGTCTGTCCTGGCTGCGGCTCTGCAGACATACAAAGGAGCCTGAAATTTTCAAGAGGCATATGTAGCCCTTTACAGTGTAAATCTACTTTATCCCTACAGATCTGCTGCTGGTGCTGCCTGACCAAGCTAAAGATCCTCTCGGTTTCTCACTATGGTACACACTGGTCAGAGTATCCTGTGCTCCCAACTGGAAATCCCTTTAGGGCTTCCAGCTTTCATTTGTCATCTCCTTAGAAGCAAATGCTCCCTCATCACCAATACATCACAAATCACAAAATAGATAGATACTATCTAACAAAGAACACTATGTCCTCTGTGACAGTACAGAGACTACAATAGAGCTCTCATCTCATTTATCATTTAGACTATCAACTGATTGACAAGGCCAGGTTTCCATTCTGCATCCTATCTGTTACTCTGGCATTAATTGCTGCTTGACAAAATTATAGTGACCAAACCATGTTCTATCTTTTTTAGTCAATTTTATCCCAAAATAAATAAGGAACTTCATAAAATTATTTTTAACTGAACAGAGTAATTTCCAGTCCATTATCCCCAGAAGTATTTTATTTTAAAAGCTGTAAAACCTCCGGCACATTATTCACAATGATGGAGGCAAATGGAAATTTAACTTCTCTTGTTTTTCTTTCTCTTCTCTGGTTTGTACTTGGAAATGATTCATAGAGTACCATTTAAAGAATTTGAAGAAAAAAGCTTGTTATTCTTTCTAAACATTTTCACTATCTCAAGGTTGCTAGACCTCCTTGATAGACTTTTTATAGTAACTGCAAGCCTACAGGGAGCAGAGAAGGCCTGAGTGTGCAGAGTCCTGAGTGACTGTGTACTGCTGACGTGGCACAGCCATGGCAAGGACTCCAGAGTATCAGATCCACAGAGGAACAGCACAGCCTTCCTTGCCGTCTGGTCTGTGCATGAATGTTGACAGAGTGCAGAAAATACCCACCATAGCTTTCTTCTGAGATATTGACTGTTTGGAAATTACTTCGAGATATAAGACTGGATAAGTCTGCCTCCTTGGTGCAGCTATTTGCCATAAACCTTGCTTCCTTGATTATCTGTATGCAATAACCCACCTCTCTGTTCAACTCTACTATAATAACACAGTGAGTTTGGGATGAGGGTGGGGGCAGGGACAGGGCCTGATGCTTTTCTAACAGAGAGCCCGGACCATTGGCCCCCAGCTTCCTATCTGCCTGCCTGCCTGTCTTCTTCATCTCCTTGCTGCCCCAATGGGGTCCATTCCCTGAGCCCTGCTGGACATGGCATGAACCGAATTAACTAACTATTAAATATTAAAATCCTTAGAAAATAGAGAATCAAACCCAGGGTACCTGAGAATGTAGCTAGGTGGTAGAGGGCTTGCATAGCAGGTTCAAAGATCAGGGTTGGAGCCTAGGACCAAAGCCATACCAAAGGCACAGACACAGCCACCACCACCACACAAACCAACACACTGCAGGGCAGTACCAGGAGCACCATATGCTATGGTGACACGATTCTGACACATGATTCAGTAGCACAAACCTCTGTGAAAAATTCTCTCGGAGACACTTTGGGAATCCTAGTGTATAAACCACATTGAAGGCAGCATTATTATGCATTGGCAACAAGCCTTTCTCAGTCACATTCAGTGATTAAAAGGTGCAGCTTTAGTCTGATACAGTTTAAACATCTTACTTCTGTATTGCATTATGATGACTCAATGAGGAGAAAGGTTCTGATTCACAGAGAAGTATCCATGTTACTAATAAATTTCCTAGTCATCTAATCACACTCCAAGCCTAAACAGATATAGGAAATTGACAGAGAAGTAGTTAGAAATTTTTATTTTTAGGACAAATCCAAAACTCCTTTATCACTAATACCTAGATGACTGAGACTAGGGCTTCTGACCCGACTGCTCATTGTGTGCATGTTCTCCTTCGCGCTGGTGTGCTGCGCCTCAGCAGCATGCTACCGCAGCAGCCTGGTGAGCATGAGCATCATGCTTTCCCTGGCCCACACTCTGACATGCATGGCAGCTGCACCTGCAGCTGCATCCTCACTTGTGTGATGCTTCAGGCACAAGCTCGTGCAAGCGCAGATATTTACAGGAGCAGTGCAGGCTGTGCACTGACCTTTTGATGCTGAGAAGTTTGAGGAGTTGTTTAGTACAGTTGTTTAATTACCTGTTTTGAAGCCTGGCTGTAATAGAGCACGGCTCACAAAGCACTTAGGATGGCAGGAGCACTGGTTTGGCACCAGAGAGCTGAAATTATCTCCCAGGCTTACTTATTAACTTGACTAAGCCACTTAACATCTCTGTATTTGTTTCTTCTTTATTTAGCAGAGAAAGAAACTAAATGAAGTTATTATGAAAACTGAGTAGAAAATTATCAAAGCTAATTTTTGGCTATGTAGTCCAGTATAAGTTAAAGTTATATTATAAAATATAGGATGCACCTAGATGGTAATGGACTAGACATCTGTAACAGATTTTCCTGGAAAAAGTTATGAGTCTTGGAGAAAGAGGGCTTTTTGGAAAATCTACAATCAGAACTTGAGGCTTCTTTAAACCCAATGCCTGTATCTCACAAGAACTAAAACATACTCCTCTTGAAAAACAGGAGGCAGGAAATGTAGTTTTGATGCTGTGTACATTCTTCATCCACTCATGCTGATGGTAGCAACATCACTCTTCTGCATGTCTAAAAGCACATGTTCTTCCTCTTGCTGATGCACAGGTGTATACAGCTTTCATTTCCACTAAAACAGTCCTAACTTCAAAGCTTTGGCTATGAAAATCTTAAACTCCTGGTCTTGGTGAGTACAGGATAGTAGAGAAGCAGAGGGAGGTCACGTGCTCTGGAAAAGGCAAGCGGAGCACACAGCAAAGGCTCCCATGATCCTTTGCTTGATGGGGCCCCATCACCTCCCCTTCTCACTACACTCACATACGGATGCTGGAAATCATAGAAACTTAGCATTAGAGCTTCCACAGGAAGGCCACTTAGAGGCCACTGCCCTCTCCACTCGGTCATCTGCCTGAGAAAATCCAACATGGAAGCTGAACTGCTTTCCAGCTTAGAAATGTTTCTACTCCTCCCTAGCAATGCCTCTGGTACCTTACACTGCTGTGCTGAGTGAGTGCCAGGCAGCACTAACCTCCCCACCTCAGGCCACAGAGCAAACGTGATCCCTTTTGCTGAGAGTCCTTTAATAATAGTAACTGTGTTTTCTCTGAATTTGCTTTCCTCAAGGCCCCATCGGTTTCAAACTTCATCCAGTTCTCTCATATCCAAGGCCTAGCTCCGAGTCACTCTGACCAGCTCTCCCCTCGCCTGTCCACCACTGTTGTGGATTCAGAACTGGCCTCTATAGCTCATTCCTCCATAACACTGAATCTCAAGCTTTCAATTGCAGGTTCCTCACTCTCTTAAAAATCACTGAGGACTCTGGGATGCCTTACATAAATTATAAGTACTGGCACACCATCAGATTAAAGTAAAACCAATTAAAAGTAATTGTTAGTATGGTGGTTCTATTTGGTGGTTCCTTTAAAATGAAGGACATGATTGCCTCATGATTCAGAAATTCTACTTCTGGGTGCATCCCCAAGGAACCCAAAGCAGGGAAGCAAATAGACACTTGACACCAGTGTTTATTCTCAACAGCCCAAAGGTGGGAACAGTCCCCAAAACTATAGACAATGAGCAGATAAGCAAAATGTTGTGTGTATTCAAATATTATTCTTCCTTCTTAAAGTTACTTCTGACATGGTATATAATACAGATGAACTTGAAGGCATTATGCTACATAGAAAGGACACTCATATAAGAAAACAAAAGCAAATACTATGATTTGTTTCTGCCCAGAACATTCACAGTCAGAAACAGTAGAATGTGGTCATCGGGATAAGGAGGGGATGGGGAGTCAGTGTTTAACAGCACCCAGCTTCAGCAGGATGGTTTTAAACAGTTCTGGACATGGATGGTGGTGAGTCTAACAACAGTGTGAATATACCTCATGCCAAAGGACTGCTCAACTAAGAAGCAGATGTAAATTTTATGAATACTGAACCACAAGAAAGAATTGTCTGACTCATTTTAAAATAATCATCATAACCATTATATATTATCCTAAATATTTATTTTAAGTAGCTTTATTTTTAGAAACAAACACAAATTCAAAACATCAGTGAGAAGCATTATATAATCTTTTCAATGTCTGAAGTGGTAGATGAAAACTATCACTTTCTTGTGATTTCTATGGCAGTCAATCTAGGGCACTTGCTGTTGTGTCTGATGTATTTGGACTATACATACATGAAACTGGAAATGGAGTAGAATTTTATTATCCTTTGCAGATAACTGAAAGTATTCTTTTATAAGACACCAAAATCTGGTTTATGGTTTCCTGAAGATTGGCTGTGATGTGGAATTTAATGTCAATAAACTCTCCAGTCTCTAACACAAAACTGCATTGCTCAGCTTGAACTTGAGTCTTCCCTACATATGATCCTGTTATATCAATCATGGTCAGATATTGGCTAACCAAGTCAAGTGATTGACTTACACACTGAACAACATCAAAAAGTAATATTCATTAATGTCACCACCAATATCACCCACAAATAGTTTTTAAATATTGAGAAGCCATTAAGTTCACAGTGGCAGGCACATTTTCCCAATGCCTCATTTTTATTCAAAGCTTGAATTTCATCACCACATACAAGGGCTTTCCTTTAAGTGGCATGTTAACATCACATTTTTTTTGAAAAAGCATCTTCCAAATATTTTTTGAATAACAGAATCAATTCTATGAATAACAGCTTACACAAATACATATGTATTATAATAGCTTTTGCCAGTTTCATAACTCTTTCATTTTTGAAAAATCAAATCCATTTGCTTCTAACTCCTAATTGCTTTTTTAATTATTTCTTTTCTTTTTTTGAGCCTGTAATTACATCATTGCCTCTTTCACTTTCCTCCCTCCAAACCTTCTCATTACCCCTCCTTGCTATTTTTAAATTCATGGTCTCTTTTTTCATTAGTTGTTGTTACATAAATATACATGTATTATATTCCATATACATATATATATATAGAATATTGATGGAATATAGTATACATTATATTATATATAATTATATACAAATATATTTGTTATTAAATTCCATAGTATAAAATGTAGA
>NW_022196905.1:47422310-47461395 GCF_008632895.1 Mastomys coucha | reverse complement strand
AATTATTATTTATAAATTATATATACTTATAATATGTTATATATAATTATAAATGTGGAATATGTATATAGAAATTATAAATGATTATATGTATGGAATATATATCTTTTTTCTTTTTGCTTTATTTATTAGATGTTTTCTTTATTTATAATATCTCCTTTCCCAGGTTCCCCTCCAAAAGAAAAAAGAAAAAGAAAATAAAATAAGAAACAAAAAAAACAAAAAAAAAAACTAAAACAATCCCCTATTCCCTACCCCCTCCCCCTGCTCACCACTCCATCCTCTCCCACTTCCTGGCCCTGGCATTCCCCTACACTGGAGCATAGAACCTTCACAGGGCCAAGGTCCTCTCCTCCCATTGATGACCGACTTGGCCATCCTCTGCTATACATATGCTGCTGGAGCCATGAGTCCCCCCATGTGTACTCCATGGTTGGTGGTTTAGTCCCTGGGAGCTCTGAGGGTACTAGTTAGTTCATACTGTTGTTCATCCTAAGGGGCTGCAAGCCCTTCAGCTCCTTGGGTCCTTTCTCTAGCTCCTTCATTGGGGACCCTGTACTCAGTCCAATGGATGGCTGTGAGCCTCTACTTCTGTATTAGTCAGGTACTGTCAGAGCCTCTCAGGAGACAGCTATATCAGGCTCCTGTCAGCCAGTACTTGCTGGTATCCACAATAGTGTCTGGATTTGATATGGAAATTATGTAGAATATATAGAAATAATATAGAGTATCTAATTATATAATATATATTATAACTATATAATTATATATAATATAAAGAAATGCATATAGAATATATCTATATATGTATATACATGCACACACATGAATATATATATATACCTAAATATAACCTACACAACCTGTATAATGTTACTTGTTTTCAGGGCTAAATAATCACTGGGTGTGCTCCTCCTTGTAGAAGACTACTTCTTCACTCAGCATTACTTGGTTGTGCTTAGTTGAGTGTAGTTCCTGTGTAGCTGGGGCCTCCTGATCTCAGTTCACTGGCTGCTCATGGGATCACAGAAGATCCCACAGAACATAGGAAGTAAAAACAAGCAGAGGAAGAGGATATAGAACTCTCTCCCTCTGTCTCTCCTGATTACCAGAGGCATGTGAGTGTGCTCTGTAAACAATCCTGTGACTTCCCCTTCTGAAATTACCTCATCCACCTCTTTATGCCCTGTGTTGTTTGTTGTTGAGGTTGTTGTTGTTGTTGATGATGATGATGATGATGAGGTGGAGGAGGAGGAGGAAGAAAAGGAAGAGGAGGAGGAGGAAGAGGAGAATATTCATTCAGGAACTTCCAACTCTTCAAAAAGCTAGTCACTCAACCTAGATACTTCTACCTATCTAGAAAGTTTCCACACAAGAAACTGGCATGGCCTTCTCACTGCCCCAACATTGGGAACTGGGTTTCGTCCTTGAGCATTACACAGACTTCCTGACTCCCCAGCCATTCTCTCTAGGTGCATTTATGCTCTATTCACCTACACTGTTCTTGTAATAATTTAGTTCTTTGTATGTGGTAGTTGCTGAATTTAAAAATAAAAAGATAGCCTTATTTACTTTTAAAGATCTCACAGCACAATTAAAGACATAAAAATAAAAGTGAGACATAGTATTAAAAAAGAGATTGCCCTTTCCCACAGTAATTCCCAGACATGCTTGTCATTATTCTGGACTTAGTCTAATTCCTCTCAAGAGCCCATTATCATCACTAATGAGACGCTCAATGTAAACATGCTGAATTGGGTATCTCCATTTCTTCCTAATACTTCTGGTTCCATCTCAAACCGTAGTGCAGACTCATTGCTGTAATCCTAGCAGTCCCAGTGGAACACCCTGTAGCCAGGGGTTCATGTTAATTTCAGATTGAAAGGCCTGGCGCCCTGAACGCTGACTGAGCCTTACACTCAACATGTGCTATATAATTCCCGCCCGCTCCAGTTTCTCTCACCTTGAAGATGGATCCGTCCCTGGCCGCCTTCTGCTGACATCCCCAAGCTGACCCACTTTCCGACCTACACTCTCTTCTCCATTCTACTGTGACCGCTTGTTCCCTTTCGTGAAATCATTCTCAGTTTACTTTTGTGACCATCTTCTCCCTTAGTCCCTTAGGCTTGCTCTAACTATTCCAGGAACCCTACATGACATTTTCTAAGCAACTCAGTGCTGACATAAAACATGAGATATACTTTAACAAGCCAAATTCACATTGTAATGTATATCCTGTATCCTAAGTATAAATTCCATACAACTAAGAACTTTCTTCTCTTGGAATCCTACTTGTCATCATTCACTTCTTTACTGTGTTACTTTATAAAATTAAAGATACAATAAAAACCAACATATAAAGGATAAAGATGACATTGCTTCCTGGCTCAGGACAAATAAGAGACCTGGAGTTTCAAATTTATATATCAATTGCAACAATACAATCTAGACAGTTACTCAGGAATAGTCAGAAAACAAAACACTTCACCACCCTACTATGTAAGAAATGCATTAAAACATAATTGATGGTTAATTATATATGCTAAAGATGACATTTGATTAAATACAGATTTTTTTAAATCTGTATTTAGTTTTTAAAATCTATGTAATTATATTTTACTCTGTAAGTTGCTCTACCAATTTCTATGTACACCTAAACAGAAAACTTGAGGCAGTGCAGGAGACATACCAGCAGGAAAATACGTTCATTAAATGTAAAAGACACATAGTATCCAGTCAGTTGATTAAAAGTACATTAGCAAACACGATTAAAAGAAAAAAAATGGGTCAGTGTTTCAAGTGTAAAGGGCAAAGTGTCACATTGAACACTGAGCCAATGAAGGACATTGGATGAGGAAATGTTGAATCATTTGCACCTTTTTTAAATAGCCAGGTTTTCTTTTATAAAGCACTTAACTAATATAAATGAGAGGTATGTTATCTTGTTCTGTCCTTGTGAAATGGGATGAATGTGTACAAGGTGCATAAGGTGGATGGACAAACTGCTAGCTTGGTAATACACCTGTCTAGAACCAAGATTGGACTCTCTCTCTCTCTCTCTTTCTCTCTCTCTCTCTCTTTCTCTCTCTCTCTCTCTTTCTCTCTCTCTCTCTCTCTCTCTCTCTCTCTCTCTCTCTCTCTCTCTCTCTCTCTCTCTCTCTCTCTCTCTCACACACACACACACACACACAAATGTAGAAAAGAGTTGCTGAGTAAACAGGACTTAGAGTAAAAGGAGAAACTCCCAAAGCAGGAACTGGCTATTGCAATAGGTGCACTTCCTCGAGGACAGTAAGCCTACTCCTGGTGGGCCTGAGAATCAGGACCAGCCCAGCACAAAGCCAGCAGGGCTGCCGAAGACACACAGAGAAATAAGACTTTGTAAGTATTAAGTGCTTAGCCAGTTTTATCCTCAAGAAACTGGTACTTTGTGGGATAGAAGGCTAAAAATGGAAACAATAAACGCACTGACAAAGTACTTTGGCAGTCTGAGGAAAAGATTAAAGTTTGAGACCCAAATGTAATGAACGCACAAAATACATCAAATCCTTTGTTGAAAACCTAGGAGACCCAGGAAAGAACCAAGGGAAGAAAACTCAGCACATTCATTCCATAAGGACATTAAAGCTGGTAACTAGTCCCAAGACTGACCTGTGGAGGAGAAGGTGACAATTAAATTTTAATTTGTACAGAATGCAAAGCATTCAATAAAGGCATGCTGCTGTCTGACTGACAGCACACAAACAAAAGCAAGAGGAGAAAAGATTACAAAGAGCTCCATGGGCAATCTAGGTAACAGTTTTAATGATGAGAGACCTTTACAATTATGAAGGCCATAGAACCTAACATTACACACACACACACACACACACACACACACACACACATGAAAAAATGGTTATAAAAATCCAGGAAAAATAGACTCAGAACTGGCTTCATTAAACAAGAATGACCTGAAAGGGGTGTCAACAAGGCTCAACAGTTAAGAGCACTCACTGCTCTTCCAGAGGACCTGAGATTGGTTCTCAGAACCCAAACCCAGTGGCTCACAATGGCCTGTACCTCCAGCTCCAGGGAACTCAACATCATCTTACCTCCACCTGTGCACACACACATATGGCAGACACATGCAGACACATAAATAAAAATACATCTTTTTTTAAAAATCACCTGGACATTTTATAACTGAAAGATATAATACATATACAAGAACTCAGGTGGATTTATTAGAGATAATATACAGCACAAAACAGGATTAGATGGCCCATAGGAAATCTCTAAACTGAACAGAAAGGGTTGGAAAGGGATCTACAAAAAAGTATTAGAGACATATTTAGCTATGAGTCCTAATGTGGAACCAGGAACAAGGAACCAGAACTGGTATTTGATGAGTCAGATGATTCCCCAAACTGATGCTGCATTTAAAACGGGCTATAGGCCCTATCTTATGCAAAGTTTCTATAGTTGTGATGAACACCATGACAAAAGCAATTTGAAGAGGAAAGAGTTTATTTGCCCTACATTCCATATCACTGATGGAAGTCAGGACTGGAACTCAAACAGGGCAGGGAGCATAGGAACTGATGCAGAGGCCAGGGAAGGGTGCAGCTTACCGTCTTGCTCCCCTTGGCTTGCTCAGTCTGCTTTCTTATAGAACCCAGGGCCTCTAGCCCCCAGGGATGGCACCATCCACAATGGGTTGCTTCTCCCCGCCCCCCCCCAATTAATCACTAATTAAGAAAATGTTCCACAGGCTTGCCTACCTTCTGATCTGATGGAGGCATTTTATCAGTTGAGGCTCCCTCCTCTCAGATGACTAGATCTTGTGTCAGATTGTCCACATTAGACTGGCCAGCACAGTCCCAAGCAAAATAAATGATTATCCACAATAATTTACCAATGTACATCTTACAAGTCTGCTGAAACCCCCAAAACAGAGAGAAACTGTTAAGAAGCCACCAAGTAGGGGCAGGCAACATACATTCAGTGATGACAGAAGCTCAACAGAAGCCAAAAAGGAAAAGAAGACAACGGCTAACACCTCCAACACACTGCAAGAAAAGCACTGCCACTTGGAAAGCCATGTGTATAAGAAGTATCCTTCAAACTGAAGATAAATAACACACTACCAGACAGATTAAAAAAAATAACAAAAACAAAAACAAGAAACTTGAGAGAGACTCAGAGCGTAACTCAGTGGCTGAATGCAAGCAAGACTGTGGATCAATCGCAAACCTTCCTACCCTAGACCTCATGCAAAAGCTAGCAATCTGATCTAGAAAATCTGTCCCAAAGAAATGGTATCCCATTAAGAACCTAAAAAGTAGCACAATGAGTTATCACAATACATAGCAGACATAGGTAATTAGTGCTAGAGAAAATGGGAGACACAGGAATTCTCATCCAATGTTTATGAGAATAAAAACACGCCACAGCCACAAGTGAAGATCAATTGTCATATTCTTGCAAAGCGACCGTAATCTTACCAAACTACCCAGCAATCTCTTTGGTATTGTTCAAAGGAGCTGAAAATTTATGCCCACACTTGAAACATAAACATGAACTGTTTCTAGAAGCCTCATTCACACCAGACAAAACTCGGAAGAAACCAAGATTGTTGTTTGGCAGGTAAGTGTACAAAATGGTAGATTTATACAATAAGATATTACTCAACAGGAGAAAAATTATCTCTCAAGTCATGCAAGAGACACTAGGAACTGATGCATTATAGATCAGTTACTGTGTAGGCATAATGTATGACATTCCAATGGGAAAAGTATGGAGACAGGATAGTAGGATAAAAGGATAGTAGTAGATGGAGTCTGGTACTCCAAAGGAGGGATAGATAGATACGGAGGGGCACGGGAAATAGTACATGATATATATTACTAAAAGTCCATAGAGCTGTACAGCAAAAGGAATGAACCCTAATGTAAACTATAGAATCTAGTGAGGAACAGTCGATCAGCTTTAGTCATTTGTATGAAATGCACCACACAGCAATGAGACACACTAACAACACAGGGAGCTACTTGCAAGACAAGAGCAGTGATGGAGGACTCTGTACATTCCACTCCATTTTAAATAACCCAGAAGCTATTCTAACAATATGTGTTAATTAAAAAACAAACAAAAAAGTCACAAACAGGAAACCATAAACACAGCCACCGCAAGACAGAGTCACTCACAGACCAGCAATGAGAAAAACACATATTACTTACAAAGCCATAACATTTTTGCCATTAAAACCTTATTTGTAACAAAGAGAGACATATCAATAAATAAACATAACCACATATGTTATACAATAGATTTATGTGTAGACTACAAAGAACTTTGTGTAAAAAATGGATAGGATTTTTA
Source organism: Mastomys coucha (assembly GCF_008632895.1). Classification (NCBI taxonomy): domain Eukaryota; kingdom Metazoa; phylum Chordata; class Mammalia; order Rodentia; family Muridae; genus Mastomys; species Mastomys coucha. Next base: position 47,455,032 of record NW_022196905.1, on the reverse strand, counting down.
CAAAATTTTACCAAATTTTACAGGACAAGTCACCTGGCTGAACACAATGGAGGCAGAAGTGTAAAGAAGTTTCTGAGAACCTTAGCAAAATCATAATTGAGTTTTTTTTAACTTGTTAGTTGAAAATTTCCTGAAAGTCACACTGTTGGCTTAAAAGCACAGTTTGACCCCAACACAGGAACAGTGAGTGATTTCAATATCAAATTCTCACCAAGAGCAGGTCATTCTCAAAAAATCATAACTTTTTATTCCACTCTGTCTTCCCTGCATACCCCCAAAAACTTTTAAGAAAACCAAATGAACTGAATTCTAAACAAGGTCAACCAAGGACAACCATGTCTGCAAACTGTTCTGCCTTTATCAGAGCACGGGAGGAAAGGGAGGCTGAGACACAAGGCAATAAGCAATCAACCACTAAACACAAAAACTGGGCTTTGGTCACTTTTTCTATATTAATTTTTTAAGTTTTATTTATGTATATGAGTATTGTGTTTGTATGTATACTGTATGCTAGTAGGTGGAATCAGATCCTGTTGGGAACCATGAGAGCCCTGAGATAAATATCCTGCCCCAGCTAATTGAGAACCCGGAGATTAACATCCTGCCTGACAATCACAAGGATATGAACCCTGAGATTAACATCCTGCCTGACAATCATAAGGATCCGGCTTGGCCCTGGGAAAAGAACATTCATGGAAATCCACCCCCTCTCCACCTGTCATCCACCCCCTCCCCACCTGTTACCCCGAGCTCAACCCCAGAAGATTTTGTAACCTTCCATTTCCCTCCTTCCTCTCCCCCTCCCCTCCAAGATTTTTGCTTTAAATATGCTCGGCTCCACTAAGTAAACGGCTCTTGACAAGCAATGCTTCCTTGAGTCCTGTCGTCTCTCTCGCCCATTCTTTATTCACAGGTTGTGACCCTCCTCGTTCCCCTGAATGACATGACCTGCAGGCCAGGTCAAGATCCCATTAAAGATAGTAGCAAGCCATCATATGCTTTCTGGGAATTGAACTCAGGACCTAAGGAAGAGCAGCTGAGCCATCTCTCCAGACCTTGTTATATTAATTTTTAATCATTACATTACTTTTAAGTTTTATTTTAAATAAAAATTTTCATACATTATGTTTTGATCATGTTTTCCCCCAATGCCTCTCAGATCCTCCCCAACTAACTACCCACCCAATTTTACGATTCTTTCTCTCTCGAAAACAAAAGACCACAAAACTCAAAAGAAACTGAGCATGGAGACTACCTGGAGCATGGTTGAGTGGAATTAGGAGGTGTGGCTTTGCTGGAATAGGTATGACCTTGTTGAAGAAAGTTTGTCACTGGGGTAGGCTTTAGGATTCAGAAGCCCAAGCCAGATTTGGATCTTCCTTCTGCCTGCAGATCCAAATATAGAACTCTCAGCTACATCTCCAACACAATGTCTGCCTGTACGCTGCCATGCTTCCTTGCCATAACAATGAACTAAACCTCTGAAACTGTAAGCAAGTCCCAACAAAATGCTTTCTTTTATAAGAGCTGCCGTGGATACAATGTCTCTTCACAGAAAAACAAAACAAAACCAAAAACAACTACACTACCTAAGACAGTCAGGTATGGATTCTACCTCATGGTGTGGACCTTAATGTTTCTCCCTTAACACTGTGTCATATACACACCAGTATAATCTCACAGGCAAGTCACTGTTGCAGGTTGCAGGGATTGTAGATGAGGGATATTGATTATTACTTTTCTCCCTTGGTAGTGTGCAGGATACCTCCTGGTACCATGAATTCTAGTCAATGCTAGTATAGCTTCTAGTTAGGTACCAGCTTGATTTCTCCCATGTCTGATAACATAGACAAATGTTTTCTTCAGCAATATTCAGGTTGTGGAGAGTACTCAATAGCTTTGGCAACAGCCTGTGATATTTGGGGTGAAGGCATGTTCACAGGACACTTTTGACCAATGACTTAACAATATTAACCCATTCCTGGCACTGGAAGTTTTACTAGGTAGCATTAAAATGTCTAGTTGGGGCATTGTCTCCCTATCATTTGGTAACTTCACTTAGATTCCTTTCATGTGTGTATATATTTTAGGAAGCTCCTACAGACGTTTCGATTTGGTGTTTCCAATCGCCTTTGTTGCTAGTTGTCCCTCTCTGTGTTCTCTCTATCCCTCTCCTTATTTAATCATCCTATTCTGATTTCCCCTTTTGGTCACCATAACAATATATTCTATCTCCCCTTCCTTAGGAGAGCCTTTCCTACACCAAAGGACATAACCAGCTGACAAAGCATTAGCCTACAGATTGGAAAATGATCTTCATCAATTGTTACAAGGTGTTACAAAGGGTTAGTATCTAGACTATATAAAGAGCTATAAAAGAATAAAAACTAAAAACCTGATTTTTAAAAAATCATCTCATTTAAAAATGTAGTATAAAACTAAGCAGAGAGTTTCTGGAAGACGAAACCCAGTAGGCTCAGAAACACTTAGAGAAATGTGCAACAACATCCTTAGCCATCAGGAAAGTGCAAATTAAAACTACTTTGATATTCCATTTTCCCTCAGTCAGAATGGTCAAGATGAATAAAACAAATGACAGCACATGCTGGTGAGGATGCAGGGGAGGGGAATATCTATTCATTTCTATTCAAAGGAAAGAGCAAACTTATACAGCCACTATGGAAATCAATGTGGTGGTTTCTCAGGAAGTTGGGGATTGATCTATCTTATGATTCAGCTCTACTACTCTTGAGCACATAATTAAAGGAGTCTACATCCTACAACACAGACTTTTGCTCATCTATGCTCCTTGCTGCTCTATTCATACTAGACAGAAGTTGGAAACAGGCCAGATGTCCATTACCTGACTAATGGATAATGAAAATGCAATTTATTCACACAATGGAATATTACTCAGCTGTTGAGATTAACAGAATTATAAAATTTTCAGGTAAACGGATGGCACTAGAAAAAAAGAATAAGCATGAGTGAGGTAACCCATACCCAAAAAAAAAGATAAATATGGTACAGTTTCTGTTGTATGTGGATGTTAGCTTTTAGACTTTCCATATGTGAGCTATAATCCAGATAACCACAGAGGTTAGGTTCATAGTATACAAACTAATTATGAGCTAGCACACCAGTCTAGAGTAGCCCAGAGTACAACAGAGAAGAAATTCACTTTCATCTTGTGCCCTTTTCCATGAGCCTCCACCAGGATCTCACAGGAATTTGCAGAGTACCTTCAGCCAGCTAAATATGTAAAAACAAGCATAAAACTGTTTCACCAACCAAACTCTCCTCTCATGTAAGGCAATGGCCCTAAATCACAATCAATGTCAGAAACTCTCTATTTAAAATTTCAGACAATAACGCCTGGTTTAGAATAGTGGTAAAAGCTCTCTGCCTTGTGGACAGGTTGAAAAAAAAATTCTCTTGGGCCTAGGATGCCATGGCAATGCAGAGAGGTTGGCAGACACCAGAGCGGGTGTGTCTGTTTCACACACCTGCCACAGATACAAGGCAGAGTTTGGTTGCAAAACAGAGGAGAAAGATAAAAGCCAGGGATAAGAAGGACCCTGCACAGATAAGAAAGATGGTAGATGCCTAGAGATGGTACCACCCACAGTGGGTATGCCCGTCCTATTTCGATTAGGAATCACAAAAATGCCCCATGCATATATCCACAGAAGAAACTTAGGGATCAATCTCTCAATTAAGGTTTCCTCTTCTCAGGTGTTTTGAGTCAACAAACAAGACTAACCATCACATACCACACTCAGTAAAGATACAGAACACTTGAACAAAACTTTCAATCTACTTGACTTGACTGACATTTCTAAATTATCAAAAAAAGAGGCTTATTAAGTACATGTGGGATGTTCAACAAGATAAAGCTAATTATGAATCTTAAAAATAAAAAAATACTTCAACAAAATTTAAAGAATTAACAATATAAATTTTATGCATCCTGGAGTTAAACTAGAAATAAACAAAAGAAAGAAACTGGAAAGATCTCCCAAAAATTGAAAACTAAACATTACATTTTCTAGACAACCCATGGGTTAAAGATAAAGTCACAGAATATTCATATTGGCATTATCCATAATCTCTAAACAACCTAAATATCCACCAGGTAGGTACTAAATAGAGAAACTAATGGCCAGGCTTCCAAACAATGGAATATTATCCAGCAATTAAAAGAAACAGAAGTACTAAAATACCAAGTTTGGATGGATCCCAAAATCCTAACGGGGCCAAAAGCATCCACAAAAGTTTAGATACTGTAAGATTCCATTTACAAATACATTCCCATATAGTTAAGATCTCCTGGTTATTCTGTCTACTCGCAGTGCCTAGTCTGTTTAAATGAATTCAATAAACGCTAGGTGGGCGCACAGGAAATCATTGTAGGGAGAGAAAAGTGCAACAGTGACACATTAGAAAAAGGCACATGGGGTCCCAATCCATCCACGAGACAGTAAAAGAGAAGGAAGGCATGCTGCTCGTGAGTCCAATATCTTTAAAAAATAAAAACAAAAACAATTAGGTCCCAAACGACTACAAGAATACATGAAAGAGAAGCCTTGGCCATTCTCTGGCCTGAAGAAGGGCGTGATGCGCCCCACCCATCTTTAATAAAATACAATCGCCTCCCGCCTGAGTCTGAGCAAACAAGGTGCAAGGTGAAGAGTTTAAAACAGCAGAAAGCGGTGGAGAGAGCAGAGAGCTCTGGCTTGGGTGCAGGCAGTGTGGAAGACAGGTCATCCTGCGGCCTGCCGGTCTCCATAGCTTCCCATCAGCCCCTCTTACCCAGGCCTGTCGTTCCAGCTGAGCATACAAATTGGAACCCTTGAGTTTCTGGACTATCTGGGCAATGATGAGAGACAGGTCCGACTCCTCCTGCAACATTTCCCCTGCCCTAACCCGCCAGCCGCGGGGACGGCCGCCGGCAAGGAAAGAATGCGCTGCAGGGTCCCACTCTTGGTCGCTGACACTTCTCCCGGACCTTTTTTACGCTGGGACTCCTCCAGCTGGCGTTGCCTGGCAACTGCTGGGCCGTGTGTCCGTCGGCTTCTGGTCCCCTCCGCATCTGAAAGACCTCGCACATGCGTTCCGAGGGCGGAAAGAGACCAGGGCCGGGAAGTAGATGTCATTTCATTGTTCCTACCCAGTCTGATCGAAAACGTAGAACAAAAGCTTGTTCCTCCGCAGCCACAAAGTTTCGGGTGTGCAAAAAAGAACCGAGAACGGTGTGTGTGTGTGTGTGTGTGTGTGTGTGTGTGTGTGTGTGTGTGCGCGCGCGCGCGCGCGCTCGTGTGTGCGTGTTTGTTGAAATTTACTAGATAGACTCTGTATTATAGAGATTCTTAACTCTTCCACCAGTCAATCTCCGCAGAAATTGTGAACACAATTGCTGCTGGTCACACCCCAAAATTGTGAGGCTTTGACACTAGCTAACTGTTGCACTTAAGCGGTATTTAAATTTCAGAATTCAATTTACATCATTTGGTAGGATGTTTTGATAGTTGGCTGAGGTAAGAAGCAATGCATAAAGTTGCACGTTTGTTTGCTTTGCTACTGTTTCTATTCTCTAGGCTCTATAGAGCAGTGGCTCTCAATCTTCCTAATGCAGTTACCCTTTAATACAGTTCCTCATGATGTGGTGAACCCTAATCATAAAATTTTTTTCATTGCTTCTTCATAACTGTAATTTTGCTGCTGTTACGAAACACATATAAATATATGTGTCTTTCAATGGTCTTAAGCAACTCCTGTGAAAGGGTCGTTCAACCCCCACGACCCCCCCCCCGCCCCCGCGGTTGCATGGGACCCATAGGTTGTGAACTGCGCTATTCTAGAGTCTAGAATCATATCCTGGGATTAGTCTCCTTACATATACAAATTAACCAACAACAATTACTAATACTTTTTTTGTAGTTTTCTTAATTTAAAAATGACTAAGATCCTGTCTGTCCTGGTCTTTAAGAAATTTACCATCTAGATTTCTATTCGTTCATTCCATCTTTTAGTCATGGTCCAACTTTTAGTTTATCAAGTATTTACATACAAGGAACTGTGTGAGCACAAATATTTAATAAATGTAATTCATGTCCTCAAGGAAATATATGAAACACATTTATAATTAGAAGTAACTGATTTAACTAATTGAATGTTAATCCAAAGGCCAATAGTAGTTCAGCAAAAGCCCTAAGGTACAATTATACATTAGAATAATATCACCAGAGTAATTAAGGATTAATTTTGGTTTTGTGTGTATACATATTTTTTAAAGCAAGGCAAGGGTAGAATTTCAGGAAAACAGGCTGAGAATGCTGAAAAGACTAGTTTAGCCTAATTACATTGAACTTTAATGAGCTTGAGAATCACAAGAGATTTTGTTAAATCAAACGTGGATTCTAATTCAATAGGCCTCCAATGGGATCTGTTCATTTGAATTGCTGACAGTGGCCTGCGAATTGTAGTGCTTGTGATCCAAGAGCTAAACTCTTGGGAAGGGACTACAGCAGCTAGCCAATAGGAATTCATTTAGATTGGGCACCTGCCATCTACATGCATCTCCCACATCCTGGCATTTGTCACACCATCACAGAGATACTGTGAAGACAGATACAGATTCTAGATAATCCACCCACTCTACACAGTTCTGGAAAACCCAGGTAGGAAAGGGATATCGTACTTTCTTTGTTTCTTTACAAAACCTTTTCCCTCAACACAGAATGTCTCAGGCCTGTGGATGAATGTAAGTCTATTCTTTGTAGTTCCTCCAAGTCAATAACCTACCTGGTCATGAACCTGTTCAAAGCAACCCAGCATTGAACAACAGTAAAACATAAAAACTGTGGTAAATGCTCCTTTGATATTGCAAATAAAGGAATGATGTGGAAAGAGATAACTGTGCTGGCCTAGGCTTAGCCAGGGTCTTGGGGCAAAGAAGCAAGACTCCCACACTCAGAATGCATTCTAGCTCCTTTCCTAGCACGTGCCCTGAGAATTCTGTGATTTTCCTCCCCCGTGAGAACGTCAGCTTCCTCACCTGAAAAGGAAAGAAAATCCCATCCTGGGGAGCGTTCTATAAAGAAAGGATACCTAGTATTATAATGTAAGTAAGATATAAAAACTGATATAATTATGGAAAACAATATCCCATAATATTGACAGGGAGCAGAACGTAAACATACAAGAAAGACGAACGTGTCCAGCCCAGATGAACAATGTTTAGGCTTAAAACAACAGTCAAGAAGTTGGTGTGAATTTAATTTTCAAATCATACACAAGAAAAATAAATCTTTAATCATAACACTAAAAAAAATGTTTCCTACAGACATAGAAGCAGGTGTGCTGGAGTGTGATTCAATTCAAGACTGCCCTATGCTCTCTCTTTCCAATTTAATTTGGCAAGACCTTTCAAAGCACCTGCTTCAGATGAGGGCTGGCAGGACTACAAAGATCAGTAAGGACTATCCCTTCTCTCAAGGAATTCTCAGTCTCCCAGGGATGATGTAGCCAGTCTGCAAAGAGCTTTAATAAGAGACAAACCCCATCATTCTCCCACCCGTATGTATGCACCTTTTTACGGTATTCAGGTCCCTGTTCCACAGTTAACTGAAGAGGAAAAGTCTCAATTCCAGGCTGCAGTAGAGGATTTTGCCTTCAAAAATCATTACTGTACCCACAATATGTAGAGACTAGGGAAACGCTCTAATTTCACACTTCACAGTGAAACCTGACTCAGCCTACTATGTGAATAACAAAGTCCAATGTCGCCTGAGTGGTTACAGCTGCCTAAACAGAGGCATAAGTAAAAAAAAAAAAAAAAAAAAAGTCACAGAAAGACATCTCCTGAAATACCCTCAGAGTGGTGTTTCTAAATCAACAGATTTGGATCTCTGAGCCCAACTCACCTATGGCGGTTTGAATAGATATGACCCCCCACAGACTCAAATGTTTGAATGCTTTGCCCATGGGAAATGGCACTACTAGGAGGTGTGGCCCTGTTGGAGGAAGTGTGTCACTGTGGGGGTGGGCTTTGACGGCTCCTATGCTCAAGCTATGCCCAGTGTGGCATGGTCTCCTTCTGCTGCCTTTGAATGTAGAACTCTCAGCTCCTTCTCCAGCACCATGTCTGCCTGCATGCTACTAGGCTTCTCATCATGACAATAATGGGTGGAACCTCTGAACCTCTAAGCTAGTTCCAATGAAATGTTTTCCTTTATAAGATCTGCCTTGGTCATAGTGTCTCTTCACAGCAGTAAAACCCTAAGGTATCACCTTTCTCAGCCACGTTCTGATTTCTGTGCAGATCTCCCTGGATAGCAGTCAAGCATACATGTGATGAGCATTGAATAGTGGTACCTTATGAAAGGATGTGGGTTATGTTATTAACATCCTTCCTGCTCTCCTAAGTCACTGAGGTGCACTCCAGAGGTACTATGAAGCACTCTCTTTCTTTATTCAATAAACTGTCCCAGCTATACTGAAAATTTTTCTCCTTTGTTTTAAAAGAAGATGCTGTTTCTCTTTCAGCACATCGTATTATGGGACTTATTGAACTATATGCTGTCAGGAATTTACTTAAAAGATTTTTAAAAATCCAAGCATGGGGCTAGTGAGATGGTTCAGCAGATAAGAACACTTCAGCTGCTCTTCCGAAGGTCCTGAGTTCAAATCCCAGCAACCATGGTGGCTCACAACCACATTTAATGAGATCTGATGCTCTCTTCTGGGGCATCTGAAGTCAGCTACAGCATACTTATGTAAATAATAAATAAATCTTTAAAAAAATAATCCAAGCATGTGTGTTCCATGTTAGCACAAATGTGACACATCTCACTGATGTTGGAAAAATAAGTTTATGACAATAACCATTACTTATCAGTGGGTTGACTCTCTGCCTTGGAGGTATGTGATCCAACTGATTTCAGCATAAGGACAGCTCTGTAATGGTAATATTTGTAAATAAGCATTCTTAGGTGACCCTTGGTCTGATCAGTCATATACAGAATATACTTAAGAGTTAGGCAACATATGGGTTCAAGACTACTCACATATGATTTATATCAAAAATCTAAATTCTTTATTTATGAGGCATTTCCCTTGGTATCATGGTTACATTTTTTCTATCTTTTTAAAAAATATTTATTTATTTATTATATATAAGTACACAATAGCTGTCTTCAGACAAACCAGAAGAAGGTGTCAAATCTCATTATGGATGGTTATGAGCCACCATGTGGTTGCTGGAATTTGAACTCAGGACCTTCGGAAGAGCAGTCAGTGCTCTTACCCACTGAGCCATCTCTCCAGACTTCATGGTTACATTTTAAAAGCAAAAACAAACCAAAAGAACCAAATTGAAAACAAATTTTCAAAGGATGGACCTTTGAAAATATGGCCTGAGATTATATAACAAGAGGACAATATTTGCAAATGGTATTTTAAAAAATAGATCAAACCTGGTGACTTGAGAAGGAAGTAGTTTGTTTGTAAATTACTTCCATCTAATTCCTATAATTGGAAGCCACTCCACTAGAATTCTCAGTTATTTTCTCTGGTCATACAAATGGAAATGGACTTTAAAAATACAATTTGTTCAATTTGGAGCAAAGGGGGTTTACTGGTTAATAAAAAAGAAAAGAAGGGAAGGTGATGCCCTAGTTTCTCCGGCTCCTTCCCTCAGGCAGGGCTAATGGTAGAGCAAGTTCTTCTAGCCCAGTGCATCTTCAGTTCTCTAAGCACCACTCTGTTTATTTGACCCACCAAACTTTCCCGCACACATTCACACATTTTCATCCTAGATATTTCTCTTTCCAGGTCTTTTCTTGTTTTATGTGTGCTTCTCTTTACTGTCTCCTTGGAAACTTACATGCCATCTGCCATCTTTGTGTATGCACATTGCCAGTTTTCTTGAGTGTGTAACAATATGTACAAGAGAAGTGCATATGTAAACAATAATGTGACTAAACTATTAGCACTTGAGGTCAAGTTGAAGAGTACAATTGGGCATCTTTGAATTCATCATAGACATTCACAAGCTGTTCATATGTTTGCAGATGAAAAATTAAGGTAAGCTTATAGAACTAGAAACAACCAAAGCCCAGTAATCGTGAGCAGGACCCCTATGTAGACAGAGAATAGAACTCCAACAAATAATCACAGACTCACCGAAGATGCCACCGTTAGCAGGAGAGGCCCTGGAGCAAGGACCAAGCATCTATTACCAGGTCTTGACCCTGAAACAAATTTGGTACAGAGTATAGAATAAGACCACAAACCTTGGAGCAAAGTGGGTGAACAAAGAGAATCCTTAGATCAAGAAATTGAATTAAATGTTTATTATACAAAAGAGAAGGGGAAGAAAAAGGCAAAGTCTGTGATTTTAAAAAAGTAATGCTTCTTAGTACAAAATTTATTTTTTTTTTTGAGACAAGATTTCTCTGTGTAGCCCCAGCTGTCCTGGAACTCACTCTGTAGACCAGGCTGGCCTTGAACTCAGAAATCCACCTTCCTCTACTTCCCAAGTGCTGGGATTAAAGGCATGTGCTACCACCACCCAGCTTTTCTTAATACAAAATTTCTGTAAGTTATCTTGCTTTTTTGTTAAAAATTCACAAGACAGTATTCAGACATCCCAGTGTCATTTATCTCAGTGGCCCACATCTAGATCCTACTCATTAACCTACACTTTGTGGCCATCCTCCATTTCCCTCTCTCCCATGTGTGTTCCTCTATCAGTGTTGACTGTGATGACTGCCATTGTTCCTTTCATATATAAGTTCTTACCTCACTGATGGTTTTATGGACATAACCCCATGTAGCAGCTAGTAGGGTAATGTTCTTAAGGAGTTCTGGTTGAGAAAAACACAACCATCTCAAGTTTCTTTCAGGGTGCAGATTAGTGGGTTCTTGGAGATTTAAGTATGACTTCCCAACTCAACAAGATCTTCTAAACCCAGCAATGGAGAAAGAAAAGTGCTAAGAGAGGTGTCTCTGTCCTTACTACCAAGAGTCAAAGAAGAAGAATGTGGAGAAATGGGAAGTGAGGGAGAGGAAGAAAAGAAGGAAGGGGATGAGAGAAGATGGAAATTTTGAGAATTTGATTCACACAATTGGGGTGGTATAACTCAAAGTGAGAGTTGATACTTACGGTGGTTTGAATGTACTTGGCCCATAGGAAATGCTACTATTAGAAGGAGTGGCCTTGTTGGAGGAAGAGTGTCATTGTGTAGGCAGGTTTTGAGGGCTCCTAGTGCTCAAGCTCAACCCAATGCAGAAGAGACAGTTTTCTCCTGGTTGCCTTCCGATCAAAATGTAGGACTCTCAGGTCCTCCAGCCCCAAGTCTGTCTGCATGATGCCATGCTTCCCACCATGATGATAACGGACTGAACCTCTGAGAGACTATACACCAGACACAATTAAATGTTCACCTTTATAAGAGTTGCTGTGGTCATGTCATCTCTTCACAGCAATGGAAACCCCAACTAAGACAATACTATAGTCTTGAGTCTTAAATGAATATGGGCCAGCAGACTACAAACTCAGAAAGAATTTCTGTGTTACAGTCTTGACACAGAATCTTTTCTTCCTGACGTGGCTGTGGAAACCATCTGGAAGAGGTCCATCTAAAATCAGCTGATGGCAAGCACTCCTCAAGTCTGTCAGATAATCTCACAATAACATCTGGATTAATGATTAAGCAACTATATAGCCTTGCCACAGAGGCACATAGTAATAACCACCACCACAGGTTTCCATGATCTTGATATGACCCTTTTTTAAAAGACTTATTTATTTATTTTATGTATATGAGTACACACTGTAGCTGTACAGATAGTTGTGAGCCCTCATCTGGTTGTTGGTAATTGACTTTTAGGACCTCTGCTCAGTCCAGCCGACCCCCAAAGATTTATTTATTATTTATAAATAAGCACATAGCTGTCTTCAGACACTCCAGAAGAGGGAATCAGATCTCATTACAGATGGCTGTGAGCCACCATGTGGTTGCTGGGATTTGAACTCAGGACCTTCAGAAGAGCAGTCGGTGCTCTTACCCACTGAGCTATCTCACCAGCCTTGATAGGCCCCTTTAATCAGCCATGTCCTGGTCACAATTTCTTCAGAGTCATCTCCCTGATATCTCCACAACACTTGTAGTTTGTTTCTGTTTTAGGTGCTCTATGGGTCTTAACTGTATTGCTCCATTCTTCTGTTCATTGTTTCTCTGCTGAGTGAGATTCCATGCTTTGGACCTAACCACTTGAGTTGGACACAGGGTCCATTCAAGATGCTGTCTGCAAGAACCTGTATCCAGTGGTCCATTGTGCCTCAGTCAAGATGTAAGACTGTCTCTTAATTCCCCCAAACAAAACAAATTGTAGTTATGGAACTAAACACAAAATATGTGCCAAATTGCACTTTTATTATGAGGAACAAAATGTGGGGGGAAAAATCAAACTGTAGTCCCTAGGACAGAAAGAGGGGAGGCCATAATTCACCAGGAATAATCAGTCAAAGCATTTTTATTTGTTTGATTATGTTACTTAATGTCCAATCATGCTGGCAACACTTTAAAACAGTGTTCCTAGAACAACATTACAAATAAATGATTCCATCTTAACAGACTCACTTGCTGGAACCACTTCACTGGATAACATGAAAAAAATAAAAGTCAGGAAATGAGGACAGTCAAAAATACTTTCCATGTTATTCAGGATATGAGTAAAGGTATAAAATTGTTAATCAATGTTAAGATTAATCTCTACATCCCTGAAATGTTAGTTGTCACAGCAAATTTGGAAAGCTAAATTTTTCATTTTCTTTCAACAGCAGTGAAATATGTTCTTTCCAAGGGTGGAATTCAGAGAATCCTGTAAGTCACACAATGTGATGTAGGTGCAGTTCCAGGTTCACAACTGAGTTTGCTGAAAATTTGTACAAATTTTCCACTCTCCCAGAATGTGCATCTTGTAGTGTGTGCCTGGATGTTGACTCATTTCTTTGCCATGAATTTTTAGTTTTAGGAATGCAAAGAGAAAAGATATAATGCTGTTTTATTTAACCATTGATATCCCCACAAGTTAAGAGCTACTGTCTCTAATTGTTAACAGATTAAGTTGTCAACATTTGAAATTAGATAACTTGTCTAAAGTTATAGTAAAGTTCCAAATGGCAGAGCTGGGATCAGAATCCAACTTCTTCACATTTTTCCCTTTGACAAATCATTTTTTGCCTAAAGAATCTTCAGTCCTGGGTATGGGAGGAGGGTGGTTGGTAGGTAGGTGTTGCAGGTAGGTAGGAGAGATAGCTTCTAATGTCATATATATATATATGTCGTTGTTTAGTTTTTCTCTGGATCATCTGTCCATTGATTAAAAGAGGTGTACTGAAGTCTCCCACTATCTTATGTGAGAGTTAATATGTGATTTAAGCTACAGTAGTTCTTTCGAAAACTTGGGTGCCCTTGTGTTTGGGGCATTGCAATGTCATCTTGGTGAGGTTTTCCTTTGATGGGTATGGAGTGTTCGTCCATTAGTCTTGCTTTGAAGCCTTTTTAGTTACATATTATAATGGCTTCATCTCCTTGCTTCTCAGGTCTATTTACTTGAAATATCTTTTTCCAACTCTTTACCCTTGGTTAATATCTATCTGTGATATTGAAGTATGTTTCTTGGATGCAACAGAAGGATGGATCCTGTTTACACATCCTTTCTGTTAGTCTGTGTCTTTTTATTGGGAAATGAAACCACTGATATTGAGAGATACCAATGACCAATGATTGTTGGGTCCTGTTGTTTTGGTGGTGGTGGTAATGCTGCTGCTGCTGCTGCTGCTGCTGCTGCTGCTAGTGGTGGTGGTGGTAGTGGTGGTGTGTATGTGCTTCCCTTCTTTTGATTTTGCTGCTATTTCCTGCATTTTTGTGGGTATAGTTAATGATAGGTTGGAGTTTTCCTTCTAACATCTTCTGTAGGGCTATATTTATAAACAGATATTATTTAATTTTTATTTTATTGTGGAATATTTTATTTCTTTATGTACAGTGATTGAAAATTTTGCTGGGTACAGTAGTCTGGGCTGGCATCTGTGGTCTCCTGGAGTCTACAGCACGTCTTTCCAGGCCTTTCTGGCTTTTAGAGTCTCCATTGAGAAGTTGGGTGTGATGGCTGGATGTTTCCTGTCTTACTGGCTTGCTCAGCTGGTGAGACTTGTGGGTAAGGGTGGGGGTGAATCCCAGGAGCAGTAGGAGAGGTATGGGTCTGCCTTCAGACTATTCGTTGCAGTAAGAGAAGCTGCCCTTGGGTGACAGAAGGGTGACTGCTACTGGGGTTGAGGCCTGGGATAAAGTGACTTTGTCAGGTGGGGGGTTAAAAGGGGATGCACCGAGGTTTCCATAGGAAATGCAGGTAGGGGTGAAGGAAGACTGTGGCTGGTGTTCTGTTGTAGCACTGGGGATGAGCCTGGGAGACTAGATTTGGAGGGGAGGAGACAGTGATGAGAATCTTCAGTTTGCTTATCTGTTTTCCTATTCTGTTTAACTGGTAAAGTCTCAGCCAATGCCTGCTGGTGTTGGAGGCTGGGGTAATAGGATGAGTTCAGGGAAGGAATGGTGAGAGAGAAGATCTTTGTGATCCCTTGGGGATAGGGTCAGATAAAAAAAGGGAGAGCTCAGAAGGTTTTCTGCTACAGACATTATTAATTTCTAAATATTAGGAGATAATGGGATTTTATTAAACTTAGAGATTCAATCTTTAAAAATGGTAGAAACATGATTAGTAAGAAAAAGAGTGTGGGATTCTGTAGCTAAGTAATAGTATTTCCACCTATTCTTCTTGAAAATTCATAATGCTTTCTCCCATAAAGGATAGACTCAGAGTCATTGTTGGCATCCCCCATTTCAAAGATAATAATAGAACTTGGGACATGATGATTTTGTATCTAAGAGCAATTATTTCCTCAGTCCATTCCTTGACTTGAATAAATCTTACTAGGCTTTGAAGTGCACAAGTGTTTATTCCAGCCACTATTATTTCCCTGGACAGACAGGAGTTATGAGTCCATTTCCTGTCTTTAGCACATTAGTGACTTGGCCAGAAAGACTATGGCATTAGTAAGTGAAAAATATTTAGAGGAAATAAGTTTAAAGTTGAATAAGATTCCGGCTTAGACGCTACAAATGGGAAATCATCCAAATAGAAGAGTTTGTGATTCGAGAGCTTGTGGCTTATGCTCATAAAGTTAGATATCAAAATTTCCAAATCACTAATTATGTGATCTTAGGTACTTGTCTAAGGTCTGTGAGCCTTGGTTTTCTCATCTATAAAATGGACTTCATACCTTATTCAGTTATTAGAAAAATTACGTGAGACACTGAACCTCAAGTGCTTCATGGTATGTCTTGTTCTTCATAGGCTTCCTAAAAGGTTTGAACCAGTACTTTTCAAACTTGAGTGTATATTTGGATTTCTGAGAGAAAAAGATAAAAATTCAAAGACGGGGAACTTAGTCTAGCTCAGTGATCCCAGGCTGTCATGTTCAGTATTAGGTTCCTATCTAATAGTGATACACATTGGTTGAAAACCACCAGTGGAAACACCCACAATAAATCTTTCTTAATCTTTGTTTATGTTCCAAACATTGTGCTCAATGCCAAAGGCAGATAAGAATGTATCTGTTATAGTTCATCTGCAAAAGCCATCACTTTTTAAACAGAAAAACATCTGGGAAAGGCTGTTTACACACGTAAAACAAAATAGTTGGAAGAGCTCAACAGGTTCTAGACCCCATCTAGAACTTATGCCTCGAAGGGCCCCCAAAGTGGCCTACCGAGGCAGCTGCTACTTCTGCCACAAGCAGTGGGAGGAGGGCATGACCACCATCAGGAACTGTTGAGTTTGAGGACAGCCTGCTTGGTTGGCATCTAATGAACCAGAGTTCATCTCAACCACTGTCTCAAAGCCTTTGGGACACTCATAACTCATAACTGGGAACCAGGCACTACAGTTTTCTGTAGGAAAACCCTCCTGACTGGGATCACTGCAACATCCTTGCAGCATCTGGAAACGGTTCCTTCCTGCACCTCAACCCTCCACATCTCTTATGAGCTTACCTAATTGGGGAATCAAATTAACATCTGGAGACACAGGGGGACAGTTCAAGCTCTCAGATAGTAGGGAGGAAACACTGGGATAAAGTCAGAAAAGATAGTCACCGTAGATAAATGTAGCCTGCTAAAGCCACAACAGACAAGATGCCCTAAAGAACGGACAGCTGTTTATCCAAGCTTTGCAGGCTAGAAACCCAAGGTTATGCTGTTACAGTTTCTCCTGGCTTCTCTCTCCTCTTTGGGTTGAACATGCTGCATTCTCATTGTGTCTTCTGTAAGCACAAAAGCTCACATCTCTTTTCTCCTTATGAAGATACCATTCCTACAGGATTAAGTCTGACTCTAATGAACTCAATTAACAATAATTCCTCCTTTCAAGGGCCTATATCTAAATATAGTTGGATCAGGGCTAGGACTCTCACCATGAATTTGGGGAGACCACGATACATCCATAACAATGAGTGGAACAGACCTCTGCCGTGAAAGATTTGCTCCAGGAAAGGATGTGAACACGTGGGCACAGGTGTAGAAGCTGGGAGTCTCAATGAAAGAGTGTAGAGAGAAGGTTGAATGTACAACATAGATATGAAAGAGCTTCTGACAGCAAGCCTTGTGTATAGGACTTAAGCTGCTAGGTCCAAGTCTTAATTCTGATTTATTCTTCTCCATTTCAGATGTAGGGTTCCCTAAAAACCCAAGTACTTAGTAGTGATGAATAGGAGCATAGAGACTCTTCCATGCAGGTTGTTAACTATATTTCCCTACAGATCTCTACTCACTCTTTGATTTCAGGAGCAACCTAGTCTCAAGGGGAAACAAGAGGCTTTGCCCATGAGCTCTCTGCTTGTGAACAGAAAGTGCATAAATGAAAGGAGGAGCTCTGAGCCCTTAGTAGAAATCAGAAATAGTGTGGGATCCTTACATGCCAATCACCTTTAACACGGATAACCAGAATTATCTAATATACTTTTAGCCACGGTGCTCTGCCTGGGCCCCTCAGAATTCGTGTTCAAATCTAATCCTTAGATAGGCAAGATGTCTCAGCAGATGAGGGTGTTTGGTGCTGAGCCTGATGGTCTGAGTTGGATCCCCAGGTCCTGCACGGTAGAAGGAAAGAACCAGCTACCGCATGTTGTCCCTGACCTCCTCCTCACACTCACACTGTGGCATGCATGTGCTCACACATGTACATGAACTCACAGAATGAATGAATGAATGAATATATTTAAAGTGTAAAAGAAATCTAATCTTTTAGTATACAGGGTTTATTTTTGCAAATTTGTATATTTATTAGCATTGTAAATATTGTTTGGCTCATTGTATTGCCTTAAAAACAGACATTTAGAAGAATAGAAAACAAAAATATGGACAAAGTTGAGACTATTTACTATTGGCATAGTTTTCTATTGCTGTGATAAGACACCATGAACAAAACAACTTACAGAAAGAAAAATATCATTGGGACCTTATACTTTCAGAGGGTCAGTCAATCACCATCATCACCATCATCACCATCACCATCACCATCCCCATCCCCATCATCATCATCATCATCATCATCATCATCATGGAGAATATGGACTCTCTTTTTTTCTTTTTCCTTTTTCTTTTATTAGATATTTTCTTTATTTACATTGCAAATGTTATCCCCTTTCCTTGTTTCCCCTCTGAAAACCACATATCCCTTCCCCTTGCTCATCAACCCACCCACTCCCACTTCCTGGCCTTGGCATTCCCCTACACTGGAGCATAGAACCTTCACAGGGCCAAAGGCCTCTCCTCCCATTGATGACCGACTTGGCCATCCTCTGCTACATGTGCAGCTGGAGCCATGAGTCCCACCATGTGTACTCTTTGATTGGTGGTTTAGTCCCTGGGAGCTCTGAGGGTACTAGTTGGTTAATATTATTGTTCATCCTAAGGGGCTGCAAGCCCTTCAGCTCCTTGGGTCCTTTCTTTAACTCCTTCAATGGGGACCCTATGCTCAGTCCAATGGATGGCTGTGAGCCTCTACTTCTGTATTAGTCGGGGACTGTCAGAGCCTCTCAGGAGACAGCTATATCAGGCTCCTGTCAGCCAGCACTTGCTGGCATCCACAATAGTGTCTGGGTTTGATGATTGAATGTGGGAAGGATTACCAGGTGGGGCAGTCTCTGGATTGTTCTTCCTTCAGTCTCTGCTCCATACTTTGTCTCTGCAACTCCTTCCATGGGTATTTTGTTCTCCCTTCTAAGAAGGACCGAACTATCCATACTTTGGTCTTCTTTCTTCTTGAATTTCATGTGGTTTGTTTATTCTGAGCTTCTGGGCTAATATCCACTTATCAGTGAGTACGAACCCTGTGTAGCTAGTATTTAGAGATGAGGCCTCTAGACCATGAACAAATCATTAGGGTTCTGCTGCCAAGAATAGAATTAATGTCTTTTAAAAAGATGTCTAAGAGATACTCTCACCCCTTACCCCTAGTGGGAACATAGCACCAGCACACCATCGATGAAGCCAAAAGAGACTCTCACCAGACAACAGCTCTGACAGCACCTCAGTCTTGGGCTCTCTAGCCTCCAGAGCTAGAAGTGATAGGTTTGTGTTGCTTACGAATAACCCTGTCTAATGTATCTGATCTAAGACATCAGCAGAGGAGAATGGAGCTTGGGCTGTGTGACTCACTGGGGTCACATGGTAGAAAATGGAAAATCTGCATTCATCTGAGCTAAACATTTTCAATGCCCAGACTCATTTGTAGTACGAGGAAGTTAAGGTCCTGTGCACTCCCTGATGTCTCAACTAAGTCTACAGTTTAAAGCCTTTGAACCTACCTCTGCTTCTTTCAGGTTCCCTCAAGTGTATTTCTGACTTAATACTTTTTGTTTTGCTTCTGAGCATTTACCTGTAAAAATCACCTAAATGTTATTCTTATTCCTTTTCGCTGTCTGGCTCTACAGGTTATGTTTGCATTTTTGGTTTGTTTCCAATTTTCTGTTTGTCTTTATAATTTTCTACCCATGCCTGTCTTGCATGGTAACTTGGAGCTGAGTTTCATTCTAAGGGGGGGGAGAGAAATTTGATTAAGTCTATGTGCCTTAAAGTTTTAGATATTTGATTGACACATGTTTCTGAAGTGTCAGAATATATATA
This sequence comes from Mastomys coucha, assembly GCF_008632895.1. NCBI lineage: Eukaryota > Metazoa > Chordata > Mammalia > Rodentia > Muridae > Mastomys > Mastomys coucha. The sequence goes on along the minus strand of NW_022196905.1, from coordinate 47,435,776 downwards.
TATATATACATATATATATATACATATATATATATACATGTATATATATATACATATATATATACATATATATATACATATATATATATACATACATATATATATACATATATATGTATATACATATATATACATATATATACACATATATACATATATATATACATATATGTATATATATATGTACATATATATATATACATATACATATATATATATATATACATATATATATATACATACATACATACACATACACTGGACCATCCTAAACAAAGGACACAGCCACAAATTGGGCAGACAAGCCACCAGATCTTACAGCGCTTGCACTCTGCAATAGAATGAACTGCAAACAAATACCCTTTTCAAATATGGAACAATTTAAATAATCCTGGCTGTTTTGGTGGGAAAGACACAAAATGGCTGAATCTGAGATGAGAATGGAGTGGCCAGGGACATCATTGACAGTCAACAAGGCCAGAACAAGCGTCTGTAGTCAGTCTATAGTCATTAGTGTCCTTCTAGCTGCTGTCTGTTAACTGTGCTAAATGCCAAGGTCAAAAGCAGCCTATTAGAAGGAAGGGTTGATTTCCAGGTGACAATCCATCAGGGACGGAAGTCAGGGCAGAAACTCAAGGCAGGAGTCCGAAAGCAGAAGTCATGAAGGAATGCTGCTAAGTGGCTCACTCTCTGGCTCTTTCATTGGCTCATGCTTGGCTCATCTTTGTACAGAGCCCAGGACAACCTAGGAATGATGCTGCCCACACTGGACTGGGCCCTCCTACCTCACTCAGTAATCAAGGCAATTCCCCAGACTTGTCTCAGACCAACTCAATCTAGGCAACTCCTCAACTGAGGTGCCTCCCCTTGGATGACTCTAAGCTATGTCAAGTTAACAATTAAGCCTAAAATAAGCATCAAATTACATTCATCATTTAAACAATTACTAAGCTCATAGAAATGATTATTGCTTGCACAAACATATAAAAAGCAAAGAAAATGAAGTTCAGTTTGCAGGTTGGGAAAGGTTTGGTGTCCGAGAGATGGGATTCGAATAGACTGGTCACCTATGGAATGGTCCCTGCTCCAGTAGGTGTTTGTGGGCCCAGAGATTTCTTTGCAGACTCCTATACAGAAACTATGAGCCTTTGAAACTCTAAGTTCTATGTAGACATTTCCTCCTGTCAGTCAGCAAGACAACTCTGGGCCCAGCATTGCTGAGACTCTGCCATCATATTGAAAATTTTAAAATGGTTACTTGGTGAGCATTTACATGTAAAAGCACCTTATTATGCCTAAAGGAGGCTAGCTTCTGATTGCAACTTGCATCTCGATTGCTACATCCTTTCTTTCACGTGATAGTTTCCTTTCAACTAATTTTTGCTTATTTTTAGTTGCACGGTTTCACATCTCACTAAACTCAGTTCATTCATTAAGATAGCAATCATCAAAACTCGTAGCTGAATTTTCCAATTATCTTCCTGTGGAAACAAATTGTTCCTTGATGATAATACAAGCTTGAATTTCAGAGTAGATGGCTGTAAAGGCAGCTGGTTTAATATATATATATATCAGGGTGTCATATGATATTTACAAACAGCTCTATTTGTTATGATGTGGCCAAGTTACCAAAACCATTCACTGGGTTTTGTTTTGTATTGTTTTCTTGTTTTATTTTCTTGTATTTTTTTCAACTTTTCTCCAGATGACTCAGAGTAGATGAAGCCAAGAAATTGTTTGACTTGTAAACGTTCTAGCTTCAGATCTGTATAACCAGCACAAGGCACTGCCCATCTTAGAGTATTCTTTCTGACAGCTAAGAACCCAGTTTCTCAGTGTTTTGTGACTTTAACCTTGATTGTGACCTCTGCCCTTAAAAATGAACTCCTGAGTTTTAAATACAAAATGGAAATACTTCGGAAAGCATAAAACAAACAACCAAGATGTGAATGACTTTATCGTTTACATGGGTTTTTCCTTCCTTGTAAGGCCAAGCAAAGGAAAATATGGAACTGAATGGAAAATCAAACTCTTTGAAACCACACATCACCTGATAGCTCAGCCCACAATTTCAGGAGTCCTGGAAAGAGAATCACCAATTCTCTCTTCCTATAAAATTAGGTTTGCTTGAAGGCCATGAGTCATGCCAGCCAACTGGCCCTGGGCTTGAAGGATGTGGGACAAGTGTTGTTTTGGAACTAGGGATTTATGAAAATGTCAACTGGTTCCCTGTGCTGTGGCAGACAGAGACCCAGCTACCACTCAGAACATCTGAGTCTCATTTTTGTCTTGCTGAGAAACTAGGAGTATACATCATTGTATCACCAAATTGTCATCACCAAATGACATGATATGGCTAGACAAGATGATCTTGAAAGATAATCTCAAGAATCTAGCATGGTGCCACTATCTAAAATCCTGCTTGTTGGGAATCTTCAGGTAGAAAGATGGTGAGTTCAACGTTAGCATGAGCTACAGAACCAGTTAGAGGCTTGAACTACAATGGGGATCTCTGTATCAAAAAGAAAAAGAAATCCATGATGATATGAAGCTACCACAGGGCCCAACAGCGCAATGATGCTGTGTTTCAATGAGGAAGATATTTCATAATGTAGTGAAAATTGTATTAACAAAAAACGGATAAGTTTTTTCAGAATTCTGCAATCTATTAAGTTTTGATATATCAAAAATGAATATACTATATTTATACTGAATATAGATGACTAAACTCAAGAACTAAAGATTGATATAGGAACAAAAAGTAGTGATTACATTGTGGCGAACAAACATCTTGACAGGCACTGATAGAAATGGGACTGTCTACACTGCTCCCATGTAGTTCAGTTACATTTATGGCACAGTAACAAGGCTACAAAGCAAAGGATCCTCAGTGTGTGTCTAAATTATACATTTAAAGAGACTTCCTCAGTCAACCTGGTGCCTTGTTTTCACACTGCCAACTTCTCTGATTACTAAAACATGTAGACTTGTGGTTCTAACTCCAGAATGGTCCAGAATTCCTCTTGGTTTAGTTCCTTATCTATAAAAGGCTCAACCACATGAATGTGTAAGGTTCCCCCAATTGCTGACACCCTGAGAATCTATATTTTTGGATAGTTTTGAAATATACACTAATTCATTTCAACCAACCTAAGAAGTGCCTGATGCCAGCTATACAGTCCTAGAGAGAGAAATGGATGCCTTGCCAGCAGGCAAAATGGCTTCGTAAACACAAAAGCTGTTTCAAGAATATCACAAAGGACATTTTCAAGTCCTATGCTCAGAAAAACCTCTCCTGCTGACTGACGTGCAGAATTTGAGATTCATCTGTTTAACTTAGGACCTCATTTTCTGGAGAAATTACAAGTGCTTCTGGAAAGGTCACACATTCAACACTGTCGGTAATCTTTGCCTTTGTTTGAATAATATGTTTTTCCACATGACCCTGTCTTCTGTGAAGGATCTCACGCTGTTTACTGGGAATGAGTTAAGCAAATGTATTCCTGAGATCAGATCTGATGAAAGCCCATGGGAGCCAGCGAGGGTGTAGGGAAGGGCCACCAACAAGCAAAGTTGTCTGTAAACTGCAGAAGGCTCTAAGAAATATTAGAGATCCTGCTAACAACAGGGGAGGCTAGGTGAGGAGACAAACCCCGCCCACTTGCCAGTGAGTCAGCATCCACTGACAACAAATCTAATCAGCCCTCATTCCCCTTAGGGGACCTGATGCTCCTTGTCTTACTCTTTAGACACGTTATTAAAAAGAAATGCATTTCCAATTTGCTTTCTTCCTTGCTCACATTGTTTTATTTCCTGAGCAGCATGAAATCCTGCTAGCTCGAGTATCGTCTGGTCCACGGCTCTCATCATCTCATGATCTCCCTCTTTCCAGGAAGCGCAAAGACTCTTTCTCTGTCTTTGCAGAAATAGGTATTAGGTGCAGGAAGTGGGAAATGACTTCACATTGCCTGAGCTGACTGGAAGGAGACCGACTGTTCTGGAACGGTCAGCTGAGTCATGGCTGATTTCTGAAAGATACAAGCATTAGGCAAAGACGAAAGCTTCAGGGTGTGCAAGTCAGAGGGTAACTTCCAGCTGTTTTCAACCTACTAGTGGCCACACCCTTAAGGGAAAAGGACCCTCCCTCTCCAACTAGCTGCTGCTTGCTAAGAGCTCCTAACCAAGGGGTGAGAATTCAGTACCACCTCCCCACTCTATGACACTCTATGACAAAGCCCACTTTGTCTGGCTTCAGCATCTCATAGGGATTGCGCATGCTCTCACCAACTCTGAGTCCATATATGCACCTGCAATGTTGTATCCAGAAAATTCATTTCCTTATTGCCATCTGCCTTCTCTGGCTCTTACAATCTTCCCAACCCTTCTTCTGCAATGATCCCAGAGTCTTTGGAAGAGGAAATTATGAATATATGTATGTATGTATACACACACACATATACACACATACATATTTAGGGCTAAGAACTCCACAGTTTCTTATCTTCTGCACATTGACCAGTTGTGCACCTCTGTGTTAACCACCATTTATTGGGGTGGGGGGAGGTACTTTCTGGTGAGATTTGAGAGATGTACTTATATATCGTGTCTTACTAATTTTCCTATTGCTGTGATAACTCACCATGACCAAGGCAGCTTATAACAGAAAGCATGTACTTTGGAGCATCAGTTCCAGAGGGTTAGAATGGATGACCAGAAAGGCAGGTAGCAAGCATGGGACTAAAGAAGTAACTGAAAGTTAACATCTTGAGATGTTAGCGCTAAGCAAAGAGAACAAACTGGAACAAGCAAAAACTTTTGAAATCTCAAAGCCCACCCACAGTGACACGTCTCCTCCAGCAATGCTACACCTAATCTTTCCCAAACAGTTTTACCAACAGGAGACCAAGTATTCAAATATATGAGCCCGTGGGAGTCATTTTCATTCAAACCATCACACATGAGTATACTGATAAGTCCTTTAAAGTTAGCATGACACCATGTCCATTTTACAAGATAGTCGATTCTAAGGCCATGACCTATCTAGTCTCAGGTCCTTGGCTCTGATAATAGTTTCAGGCATGGGTTCTGTCTTGTGAGGCAAACCTTAAATCCAATTAAATAGTGGTTGGTTGCTACTGTAACATTGGTAACACCGTGGCATCAGTGGGCATATCTTGCCAAGTTGGTCACCAGGTTGGTTGCCTGTTGGTCACAGGGTCAATGACTCCTAATACTGATGATTCCTTTTCTCTGGTAACATGCACAGCACCTGCCTGTACTTCCATGCACAACAGCACCTTCCTGCACTACCATGCACAGCACTTTCCTGCACTACCATGCACAGCACTTTCCTGCACTACCATGCACAGCACTTTTCTACACTACAAAAGCCAGCCAGGAGAGATGAGTTGAGAAGTCATTGTTCTCTAAGACTTATTTATGCTACAGAGATATTATTTTAAAAACTGATATTATAAGTTTTCCATAATTTCATGATGCTTCTCCAAACAATTTATACTTTTACTTGTAAAAATGGCCATGTTGATACACTAAGAAAACTGGGCAACTGAACTTTGTAGTCTTTTGAAAATCTTTATTGATCTTTGGATAAGTGTATTTTGTTAGGTAAGTTATCATTTAATGCCATGCTCACTCAATTACTACAGTAAGGTCTGCAGTATCAGGGTTGAAAGCCTGATCATGGACAAGAGGCATTATGACTTCAAAGGGAGTTTGTGGCTCCTGGGTATTCAGTCAGTCGTTGGCATCTCCTAACTCAGACGTGTTCCAGATTAGTCTTTCCAATCGTCAACACGCCTTCTAATTCAGGCATAGAGGTACCCCAAGAAATGATTCATAAATGGCTAAAACTTAAGATTGGGCGTTGTTCCCTGGCCAGCACAGCATTCCAATATATTCTAATTTATTATCAAGCTGTCATTAGCTTGGAATTTCTCACATGGAAGCTGCCTTATCAGACAGGGTGTCCTCAGAGTTACAACAGAAGTCAGGCACCATTGCTTACTGTAAACATAGAATTCTCAGGGCAGTCCCACAGAAGACAGAACTGTTTTACCTACCAGAGAGCAATTGAAGGGTTTCCCTCACTTAAGGGCCTTCTCAGGAACTGCTAGATTGGGACTTCCTGGTGCTTGCCTCTAGCAGACCCAGATAATTAGCTTGGGATTGCCAAAATAGCTCCAGCAGGGAGGGCACCACCGCTCTTCTGATTCATACCTGGATGCTTGATCTTACCAACCTTGATGTGAACATCACTTGCCTACGTGACTTTTGTCATCTACCCTGTTTTCTTTCTTTTTTTTTTCACTTTTTTAAGTTTTATTGCAATATGATGAGAAAAGTTACATGATTTCAATTTATCTGAATTTGTTAACATTTAAAAACGTATTTTAAGCAAATAGAATTAAATCACATTCTTGTTTTCCTTTTGTATGCCAACTCCTCCCAGAGACCCCCCTTTCAATACCTAGAATAACTTTTTTATCATATTCTTTAAAATTTATAAAATACTATAACAATAAAAATGAGTATTATAAAAATTGTTTGATATAAAGCAACAATCAATTTAACAGTCTTATGTAGATACTTGTCTACAGCAATACTGAAAATACAAACGTTTTTCTCAATATAAATTTTAAATAACTCCAAATGTATTAACTGTATATTTCAAAATAACACATCACTACTAATATTTTCTTAAATGAACATAAATATATAAAGTGTTTTTGTTTGTTTGTTTGTTTTGTATTTAGTAGAGCTTAAAATCTTGGCTCTTACTGTGGTAACTTGATACAAGAGTTACAAATGTCAAGCAGAGCATACAGTCTCACACTTTGTTGTTCTCTTACAAGCCCCCTCCTAATTTAATTGTCTACATTACTTTTGGGTGTGTAAATACTTTTAAAATATGTAAGCTGTTCTGAAAACCATAGTATACTGTAAAAACATGAAATAAACAATACTACTAATAGAGAGGCTGAGATAGGAGAAGCAAGATCTCAAGACCATTATGTTGTATGCAGCAAGACACTGTCACAAACAAACAAGCTGAAAGTGTATATGGATTATATTAGACCAATTTCTCCAATTACCAAATTAGAGAGACCATTGTCAAATCAATAAATTTCTAATTCCTCATGTTTTTGGATTTCAATTGATTAGGATATATTGGTAATATTAATTTTCATATTACGATATTAAGAAAAAGTAATTGCTACTTCCTGATGTTTTTATTGTAAGAGGTGGAATTAGGTTTGTGTGGATTTTTTGAAAGATTACTTTCTTGCTTCTTCTCGGGTGTAGTTTTGTTCCTTATGTCGATGTTTTCCATCCATTCTCCTTTGTAGGGCTGGATTTGTGGAGAGATATTGTGTAAATTTTGTTTTGTCATGGAATATTTTGTTTTCTCCATCTATGGTAATTGAGAGTTTTGCTGGGTATAGTAGCCTGGGGTGGCATTTTTGTTCTTGTAGGGTCTGTATGACATCTACCCAGGATCTTCTAGCTTTCATAGTCTCTGGTGAGAAGTCTGGTGTAATTCTGATAGGCCTGCCTTTATATGTTACTTGACCTTTTTCCCTTACTGCTTTTAAAATTCTTTCCTTGTTTAGTACATTTAGGGTCTTTATTATTATGTGACAGGAGGAATTTCTGTTCTGGTCCATTCTATTTGGAGTTCTGTAGGCTTCTTGTGTGTTCATGGGCATTTCTTTCTTTAGGTTAAGGAAGTTTTCTTCTATAATATTGTTGAAGATATTTACTGGTCCATTACCTTGGGAGTCTTCACTTTCTTCTATACCTATTATCCTTAGGTTTGGTCTTCTCATTTCATACTGGATTTCCTGGATGTTCAGGGTTAGGAGCTTTTTGCTTTTTGCATTTTCTTTGACCATGTCAATGTTTTCCATGGTATCTTCAGCCCCTGAGATTCTCTCTTCTCTCTTGCATTCTGTTGGTGATGCTTACATCTATCACTCCTGATTTCTTTCCTAGGTTTTCTATCTGCAGGGTTGTCTCTCTTTCTGATTTCTTTATTGTTTCAATTTCCATTTTTAGATTCTGGATGGTTTTGCTCATTCCCTTCACCTGTTTGATTGTGTTTTCCTGTAGTTCTTTAAGGGATTTTTGTGTCTCCTCTTGAAGGGCTTCTAGCTGTTTTCCTGTGTTCTCCTGTATTTCTTTGAGGGTACTATTTATGTCTTTCTTAAAGTCCTGTATCATCACCATGAGAAGTGATTTTATATCTGAATCTTGCTTTTCCGGTGTAATGGTGTGTCCAAGAATTGCTATGGTGGGAGTATTGGGTTCTGATGATGCCAAGGAACCTTGGTTTGTGTTGCTTATATTCTTATGCTTGCCCCGAATCATCTGGTTATCTCTACTGCTACCTGTGGGTACCTTGGGCCAGGTATTTGAGCAGAAGTTGTGGTCTCATCTGTGCTTTCAGGTGTGTCAGTTAGGTGAATAAATTCTTAAAAATATTTCCCTGATAGGAATAAAATGATCATAAAATTTTAAGGCAGTTCACTTTAGAAAATGCATTTTTCTTTACATTCATGAGCTCACACTTTGGCCTTCCTCTCCAACATCTGTAGTTCCTTGAGGTCCCTCCTTAAACTCCAACACACACCAAGCAAAATGGTCTCCACTTCCTATGACATTCAGCATTGTGGCATGAAATCCAGCTGCCTGTCAGACATGGCCTAAGTTTCCAGGGTGATGAATTCTTTTGGAGACTACATTCATTCCTGTTACTGTCATAAAACTCTCTTACCAACAGCATGAAGATGAAAGGGCTTATTTTGTCTTATACTTTCAGGTCATAGTCTATCATTGAGGGAAGTCAAGGCAGAAGACAGAAATCTGAAGATTGTTATTTCAAGCTGCATTACCTTGGAATTCACAGAGAAAGAAGTACAGCAGAAACCACATGAGAACCTGCTTGATAGCATCATCAAAGGCTCATGCTCAGCTAGATAGCATCCTTATATAACCCAAGACCAGTTTCTCATGAAATGACATTACCCACAGTAGACTTGGGCCTCCTACATTAATTCACAATCAGGACAATACTCCCACAGACATGCCCTCAGGCCAGTCTTATATGGATATCCATAGTTGAGACTACCTTCTCAGTTGACCCTTGGCTGTATCAGTTACAGTTAAAGCTAACTACAATGGGGAACCCTTTGCCATCTGAACAGCTGTTGCCAAATATGTACATATTCCCTTCTCTTGTTCCCTAAGGTTCTGACAACACTCCTTTATGTGAGGAATTATCATAGATGACAGGGAAAGTTAAGTATGGTACCAATCACAACCAAGAGACCTCATCCTAACATTCATTAGCTTTGCCTTCCATAGTGGAACGGTGATGAAACAGAGGCATCTGACGTGAGTGTCTACCTGTAGAGCTGGTTATCATGTTGGGCAGGGTTGGGGGAGCTCCTTGTTCAGATTAATGACTTCTCTTTCACATTTCTGCCCCCTAGTCCCAATGTTCCATCTCTAGCTCCATTTAGAAGCTAAACTCCTGAATGTCTCATAGCAATATCTGACCCCAAAGGAGGCTAAAGTTTACCTTACATAAAGCAATTTAGTTTCCTGATTCCCAGCCCTGGCTATGCATTAGCACCTCCCAGGGAGTTTTAAAGACATTCTAGTGATTGATTGGACTGTTCCTGTGGAGATTTGGATCCCTGCATTCTGAACTGATGCCAGGACACAGTTACATTTTAAAACCTCTCCATGGGGTTCACTGTACAACCAGAATAACATAATGAAGTCATCCTTGCTCACTGTGTTAGCTTTGAGGTTCCAGTATACAATTCTGCACTCTTTTGCATAGCTAAAGACCTAATCACTTCTGTCTCCCACCAGAAACCAGTCCCAGCTTTAACAAAACAAATAAACAGAAGCTCCACAATTATTCATTTTCCTAAATTTATCCCCGATAAGGATCCTAGATCTAGAACACAGGATGGGCTCCAGATCAGGTGTTCAGGTTCTGTTTTGTGAAATAAGAACTTTCCCCACCCACTGACTTCTAACATTTTCATTCCCCACCCACTGACTTCTAACATTTTCATTCCTTCCTGATGCACTTCAGTAAATAATGCAACATCATTGTTTTCACTGAAGCCTCCTCTTAGCTTGGCCACAGTGACACTCTGTAAGCCAAGCATCCCTCATGGTCCATCATTGCCTCTGCTTCCTTGGCTCACTACCAGATTCTCAGTTTAGCTTTTTCTCCACACCTTGTCAAGTAAGTAGTTGTCAGTGCAGAAGTACAGCTCTCGCCTCTCGGGGATAAGAGTTCGGTTATTCTGGAACCAAATACGAGTGGTCATGGCCTGAGCACACAGATTTAAGTTACAAAAATTCCATTTTCCAATGTAGAAACACACTAGTTTCATGAAGTTTATATGGTAACAGAGCAAATAAAGTCACAAATAGAGATATTTCTCAATTATACTGGTGGAAACATCAGAGAGGTAAGTTATAGTCCTATCGAGAAAATCCTGCTATGGGCATTAAATGCTAGCTAAGAGTACTTCTAGTCCTTTAATTGGAAGATCTAGTGTCTTAGTTAGGGTTTCTATTGCTGTGAAGAGACACCATGACCAGGTCAACTCTTATAAAGGAAAACATTTAATTGGAGCCAGCTTACAGTTCCAGAGGTTTAATCCATTATCCTTATAGCAGAAAATATAGTGACATGCAGGCAGGCATGGTGCTGGAAAAGTAGCTCAGAGTTCTATATTTTGATCTGCAGGCAGCAGGAAGATAGGAGATATGAGTCACTCACCTGTCTTGAGCTTCTCAGATGCCAAAGTCCAACCCTAGAGACATACTTCCTCCCACAAAGCCACACCTACTTCAATAAGGCCACACTACCTAATAGCGCCACTTCCTATAAGCCTACGGGGGTTATTTTCTTCCAAACCATTACAAGAGTTTCAAACCATTTACAAACAAGAATTTGTTAATAGATTACAAAATGGTTTTTGGTTTGGTTTGGTTTTTTAATCTCCTAATTATAAGATGTTAGGTTTGACTTTCTCTGTTAGAGATAGAATTTTAGATCTGACAAGGATGGCTATTTAGAAAACTAAAGATAGTCCAAGATAAACTCTAATGAGGCTCTGAACCTGCAATCTCCCAACCTCTCCACACTGTTGAAGTTGTAATCACTCAATGAGCCTTTGCAGACACAGCTTTCTTCAGGAGTCCTCATTCTCGTAGCTCATGATGACATATTTAGCAATTACCTCCATACTTTATTCTAAGTGCTTTGCTCAGTGCTGATGACAGAGTTGGAGGGTTTAGATAAATATGACCTCTGCCTCATAGGCTTATCCTCTGAAAGGAAGACGCCAGCCTACTCAACGACGGTTAAAATGTAGATGAAAATTGTCTTAAGAAAGAAAAAATGAAGAATATATACAATGAGAACAAAAAAATACGGGGCAGGTAGAAGACTGAGGAAGGGAATTCTGATCTTTGAGTGACATATGACGAATGGATGTACGGGCAGTCTTGGATCTGCATGGGTACTTTGAAAACTTAAAAAGCAATGTTAGGTCTCATATTTTGGGAGAACTCAACTGGCATAATTTAGACTTTGAATGTCCCTCAAAAACCCATGTGCTAAAGATTTGCCCTCAGTTTAGTATGCTATTGAGAAATTATAGAAACCTTTAAGAGATGTTGTCTACTAAGAAGTGTTGGTCACTAGGGGCATGCCCTTAAAGGGGATTGGAGGATGCTGATCTCTCCTTGTTTTTCACTTTCTGGCCACCAGAAACTGACTAGCTGGCTCCACCAATTGCTTCTTGCCACAAAGCACATTACTTGCAGGACCTACAGTAATGGAATCAACTGACCAGAAACTGAACCTTTGAAAGCTGTGAGCAAAAATAAACCATTTCTCTGATTATTTCCATTTTCAATTGTACTAATGGGAAGCTGACATGTCAACCTTCGATGCTAAACTTCAGAGACTCAGCAAATACTATCAATGTAAGATTTACTCCAAGTATACAAACACCTTTGAGGTGACTCCCTGTTGATTTTGCCCATTTGGCACATCTCCATGTAGAGAATGAAATAGTCACACCCAATAGAATAGTGCTTCAACTTATCCCTCAGTCATGCTCATGTGGAAAGTCATAAAGACATAGAGACATTTCTGAGGAGGATATGATGGTTAATCTCAAATGTCAGTTTGATGCCCTAAAATACTTTGGAGACAGACCCCTGAGCATACCCGAAGAAAATTATATTGATTGGGTCAATTGAGGTGGGAAGAGGCACCCATGATGGGTAGCGTCATTCCCTAGGCTAATTATATGAATGAGAGCATAAGCAATCATTTTCTCTGTCTCCTGACTGTGGGTTCAGGATGACCAGCTGGTTCAAGCTCCTACCACCAGGACTTTCTTGCCATGAGAGATTGCAACCTTGAGCCACAAACCAAAATAAACCCTTTGCTTTTGTCAAGGTATTTTTTCAGAGCAACAGGAAAAGTGATAAAGACAGATAGGAGAGACAGCCTTTCTAGGGGATTTTTCCATAGGGAATTGAGAGTGTGAGATTAAAATGTAAAGCTGAATCTCCTGGTAATCTTCTTAATGAGAGAGCTCCGCTGCAATGGGTAGGAAGGAAACCAGAAAATAGGCATGCACAGGTGTGGAGTTCATCCAACCCCAGATGCCTGCAGGGGAGCTGCATTTCTACAAGACTTGCTTTGGTTTGGATGTTAAGGTTCTCACACTCACAGTAAGCTTTGCCTTGGTCAGTTGAATTAAATTAAGATTCTAAATCTTCCAAGTGACAGAGTCCTGACTTGATTCATCTTTTGCTCACACATGGATTTGGGGGTATTCTAATTTGTCTATAATAGAAAAATTAATCCCCATTATTTAATGTAAGTAAGCCCACAAGTGATCCAGCAGGGTTGCGACAGATATGAAGTGGGTGCCTCTTGATTTTGACGCAATGAACAGCACACTCAAGGAAAAGTTATAATTCAGGATAAGACCCCTAAAATGAATGTAGTGTTAAATGATTTATTATACTGCAATTCGAGATTCATTTTTATAGAAAATGGTACTTAAGTAGCCTTTCTTTCTGCCCTCTTACTTCCCTGAGAGTTCCTAAGATTCATTACGAGATGCAATACTGATTTTAATAACCTTAAGTTAACGTTACTTTTCTGTATGCCTATTTGGTTTGTTATTTTATAATAGGAATGTCTAGCAAGCACATATTTTATACTTTTGGTCATGAGCTCAGCCTTTAACCGATGAGCCATCTCTCCAGCCCACAAGCACGTATCTTATAGGCTTGATGTTGGCCTCAGGACCATCCCAAAATTGTTTAAGAACTAATACTTAGCCGGGCAGTGGTGGCACACGCCTTTAATCTCAGCACTTGGGAGGCAG
>NW_022196905.1:47417004-47422300 GCF_008632895.1 Mastomys coucha | reverse complement strand
AAAAAAAGAACTAATACTTAATTACCTTTTCTCCAGCCAAGAAAGATCCCCAAAGAAAAGAAAGTGAAGGGGAAAGAAAGTGTCCTCAGCCTCCACCACGCCAAGGAAGCAGGACAAAAAGAATCTTCTGTTTATGAAAGACCTAAGAACCTCCACATCGGGCAGGACATCCAGTCCAAAAGAGATCTCACCCACTCACTTTATCAAATGGCCCCGATGCATCAGGCTGCAGTGGCAAAGGGCCATACTCTATAAAAGGTTCAAAGTACCTCTTACCACTCGCCATTTCACCCAAGCCCTGGACCAGCAACCATTTACCCAGCTGCTTAAGCTTGCCCCCAAATACAGGCCAGAGACAAAGGAGCAGAAGAAGCAAAGGCTGCTGGCTCATGCTTAGAAGAAAGCCTCTGGCAAAGTGGGTAAGACCACCTGTCCTCTGAGCAGGGATCAATACAGTCACCACCTTGGTAGAGAACAGTTCCACCAGCTTGCTGGAGAACTGGAAGGTCAGCTGGTGGTGATCTCACATGATCAGCCCTTTGAGCTGGTGTTCTCCCTACCTACCCTGTATTGCAAGATGGTGATCTCCTATCATATCGTCAAAGGGAAGGCCAGGCTGGTGTGCCTGGTCCACAGGAAGACACACACCACTGTTACCTTTACATAGGGCTCTGGCTAAGCTCGTGGAAGCTATTGGAACCAATTACAATGGATACAGTGAGATCCATCACCGCTGGGGAGGCAACAACCTAGGTCCAAATCAGCCTGCATTGCTATGCTGAAAAAGGCCAAAGACCAAAGAACTCACCACTAAAAGCTAGGTTATATGTACACTGCTGAATAGTTGGTACATAAATAAAATTTTAAGTTTGCCCTTAAATTTAGTTATAAAGGTGGAGCTCTAATGACAGGATTGGTGCTCTTATAAAGGAATGACCCAGAGGCACAGCTGTTTGAGGATGTCAAGAAGTAGGCTCTCAGCAGCCTTCAAGCATGACCACCTTGATCTTGGATTTCTTGGCTGCCAGGACTGTAAGAAGCAAATTGATTCTGTTTATAATGCTTGACGTGTATAGGGATTTTGTTGTGTTGTTGCTATTTTACCAGGTCAGAAGGGTCTAGGCAGCATTGTTATAGCAGGAAGATGTGAGAGGACTTCCCTCTTCTTCCCTGAGCAAATGGCACTTAAGATTTCTTTAGACATTTCTGCCCCTTTGATTCCCATTCAGATCATGTGCACTCCTCTATAAAATGGAATGAATTGGAAGCAAAAGTTCCAGTTCTAGGGAAGAGCTTCCTCCCTTTGCTTTGGCTACTCTGGAGACATGTTCAGGACCAGACTGGGTACACCAGCCAGCACTGAAGCAGGCTGGACAGTCATGAGGGACTGACTCAGTCTCTGAGATCCTTTGTGACTTAGGACAGTTAACCTATGTCTCTAGACCTCAGTGTACATATTAGTCGAGTCAAGCTATGGCATTGCCTTTTCATAGGATTCTGCAGAGCCTGCGACATGACAGTGTTTAGTGGATATCTGTCATCCTTGAACTATGAAGCCCAGTGTCCCCAGTGCCCTGTACACAGGGAGGCTCTTCACAGACTGAGTGACAACCATTCTTGCTCGGTCCCCAGATTACCTCTCTTCTTCCTTTTGAAGCTTACCTGTGTTTTTGATGGATCATTTTTCTCAAAGGTGACTTTGAATTATATTTATTTTCCCCAATGTGTTAACAAAAAGACTCAGCAAAGTAATCAAGAAGCAATATAAACAAGGCTGAAGATGTTTTCACCCACATAATAAGAACTAAATTATTTTGACCTCTATCTTTTAAGAACCAATCAGTGTGATTCTCCCAGGTGGCTGTCAGGACCAGTCAGTCTGCTTAAATCTCATCTGCCTGATTTAATGAGGAAAATTATCACCAATTTTTTATTAACTACCTAAAGCATTTCTAAGAAGGTACCAAGACAGAGAAAGAACTATAAAATTCAGTTCTGTTTACATAGAGGTTTTGAAAACATATACAGAGACACATGAAAAAGGCATGTAGATAGGAAGAAATAAAACATCACCAATGAATACTTGCCCACTACAGCTCTAGGTTAAAACACAGAGGCCAAAAAGGGGCTTAAACCCAAACCTTAGACACTGAATTGTCTTTTACAGACAAGGACCAAATTTGAACATTTTTTTCCCAATCTCTATACTCCAGATCTTGTTCAAGGCACTGAGCTAAATGACTAATAGAAATTTCCCTCCCAAGTTTCTGAAACTTGTAGTATAGTGGGTTCTGGCAGATGTATGTGTGTGTGTGTGTGTGTGTGTGTGTGTGTGTGTGTGAGAGAGAGAGAGAGAGAGAGAGAGAGAGGGAGAGGGAGAGGGAGAGGGAGAGGGAGAGGGAGAGGGAGAGGGAGAGAGAGAGAGAGAGAGAGAGAGAGAGAGAGAGAGAGTTCTGACTTTATTAATGTAGAGGTCTTCTCTCCTTGTGGTTAGTTTGGAGATAATCACTTTTACTCACTTATTTTTCAAAAAACCAGCTTCTTTTTGATTGTAGAAATTCTTTTTTTATTCTTTTAGTTTCCTCACTAATTTCCTCCCCAATCTTCACTACTTCTTGCCATCTACTGCTTCTAGTTTTGGTTGTTTGTTGTTTATCTAGATCCGAAAGGTTCATCATTAGGTTATTTATTTAAGATTGCTCTTTTGTTTTTTTCTTTTTTAAAATGCAAGCACATACAGCTGTAGCTTTCCTCTTGCACAGCCTTAGCTGTAGCCCAAAGGGAAGATTTTTACTTGAATCTAGCAATTGCCTTCCTTATTTGAAAAGAGGCATTTTGTAATCAAGTTGATGTTGTCAAGCAAGTAAGCCCAATTCCCATGACAAGTGTTTTCCTTAGAATGAGAGAGAGGAAGAATTCACAGGCAGAAAATAATGAGATAAAGGCAGATGGCTACAAAGACAGAGGCAGAGCTTAAAGTGAGGCAGCCACAAGCCAAGAGAGCCAAAGAAATGGGACACCCCCCCTTCCAGGGGCGGGGAAGGGCTGGAGGGACAAAAAGAGGCTCTCCACTCTAGAGGGAACTTCCAGAGGGAGAGCTCCCCCCTCCCTCAGTGGCATTTTGACTGATTCAGACATCTGGCTTTCAGAAAAAAGTAATGTTTTCAGGTACAAAATTATTCAGCAAATAACCTTTGCTACAAAGTGGCACCAATCCAGACATATTAATCTTTATGTTAAATGAGCTTAACTACATAGACTGTAATAAAAAAAAAAAAAAAAAACATGTCTTTTTCTCTCTCATTGTGTGGCCAGATCTTGTATCTCCAGGTAAAGTCTTAAGCTATTTTTATATTTCCCCTAGGTATCTAAGAAAGGCATTTGAAAACTTTAATTATAAGATTGCTCTTATTGTACTAACCTGAATATCCACCATCAACTAACATTAAACCTATGTTATCCCAATGAAGCATCCCTTCTCCTCGGCCAAGTTGAACATTTACTTTGGAGTGGGTTGAGTGTATGGCTAGCTGCTGCTTCTTTTCGTCTTCTTCTCTTTTTTTTTTAACCCTCGTCCATCTCCTCCTAGTCAAACACCAAGTCTGATTGATTGCTGGATTGATTGTTTCCATTGCTGGAGAGCAAGTTTGGTGTGGAAGGAAGAGTGTTATTAGGTGGGAAATGTGCTCGCTGTTTGTCTTGGACTGAACGTGGCAGCGGTAAGTGTTGGACTATACTGCTCGCGTTTAGGCTGACTAAAGCGCAAACCCTCGTTGCTTTGTCTCTCCACCATGGCAGGCAGACTTCACTGGGACAGTCTGTTCTTCACCCACAGACAGCATGAATCAGCATCTGAGGAGGTCAGGAGACGCCTACCTTGGATCACACGAGTTCAGAACCAGCTTCCTCCAACCCGTGGCTCCTCACCAGCTCTGCCGTGGGTGGAGAAAGAGAAGCAACGCAGGAAGTACCTGAGAGGCAGGGGTCTGACTGGCCTGTTACTCCTGGTCATATTCTACTAGTTGTGACTTCGTCAACTAGTTATACGCGACAGCCAGGGAGGCTCAGCAGTGTGGTCTCTGTCTGGGAAATGGAATGCACAGCATTGTCTCCACTGTATACAGAATCCCAAAGCTGATCAGTTTGTGAGGTGCTTTCATGGGTTTCTCCAGAGATGCCTATGGGATTGAAGCTTCTTTAGTGCATATAATTTTCTCCTCTGGATAGGTATTTATAATTCCTCTTAAGCCCGAGGGCATCTATCTGTCTACTTTCTATTGGGGTCACATCACATGAGCCTTCCGGAGAGTTCCGTAATTGAGCTTCAAGATAGTTTGAGCTGAATCCTCCCCAAATGTCTGCAAGTTGGTGCCCCCAGAGGCTTCTCACATGTCTATTGATGAGTTACCATTTGCCCTCACTGTGAACCTTTCTGCTTGGCCACTTGCAGCAACTTCACAGGCCACCTGCCTATAGCCTCTATCAGACGTGAGTCAAATGCCAGTGCCTGGAATCTTTTGAGTCCAATGGGCACACAGTCCAAGCTATCACATTTGGCTTGAGTGAAGAAGACAGGACCCTCCTTTCTGATCTATATGAGGAAGATAGGATACATAGCCCATGTAGATCTCTCTAAAGAAAAGCCTCACCCTGGATGTTGCAAGATCATCCACTATGACATAACAACGCAGGGCTTTCCAAACATACTTTGCAAGTTTTGCATAGATGGTCACCGGGCACCTCATTTTGGGATGTGGACATTCTGGTCACTTTATTTATCTTATGGATTTGTGCTCTGTAAATGTATTTTTGTATTTGTGTTGTGTTGTATGTGTGCACATATGTGTGTGCACACACACATGCATCTAAGAGGTCAACCATAGGCTGTGGATACTCAGGAACCACCCACCTTGGCTTTGACAGTCTCTCACTAGCCTAGAGCATTCTAAATAGAGTATGGATCTGCCTTTCTCTGGGACCCTGGGGCTTGCACAGCAAGCATTTCATTGACTGAGCTATCTCTCCAACTCTAGAGGTTGTTTTGTTTTGTTTTGTTTTTTTCCAATGTACTTCAATATGCTATTCTTTGGTCACTCAGTCCATCCCAGAAAAAAAAAAAAAAAAGTCCTATTGCCACTTTGGTCTTAGGAACCTTGATTCTCTTTCAGGCAGCTCTGGGAAGCTGCACCGTGACTGATAATGAGGACATCACAAGGCATGGTCGAGGAAGACTTTATTATAGATAAGAGGGAGAAAACAGCTAGAGGCATCTGGAAGAGTCCAGAGCAGGAAGAGA
>NW_022196905.1:47406435-47416848 GCF_008632895.1 Mastomys coucha | reverse complement strand
GGGAGAGGAGAGGAGAGGGGAGGGGAGGGGAGGAGGAGAGAGGAGAGAGAGGAAGACAAGAAAGGGGACCAGGAGAGGAAGAAGAACCAAGAGGACAGAGAGAAAGGAACCAGCATGCCAAGAGCAGAGCCAATAGAGTGCAGGGGAACCGAGATGGCTGGGTTATATAGGAAAGGGAAGCTAGGAGAAGAGAATAGAAGCTCAGAAGCTGAAGAGCTTTAGGCAAGAGGGCAGGGGTGAGGAGTGCTGAGAGGAGCCAGGACTCCTGCTGCTGGTACTGAGGCTGGGAGAGCCTGGCAGCCAGGCCAGCTTTGATGTGTTAATGGGCAGTTCGCCCTCTGTCTTTGGGACCTAACATATGGGTGATGGCCTCAGCTTTTATTTTTTATCAGTAAAATGGGGTAATAATTATCAATTCCCTGAACAACGTGGAGCTTAAAGAGAAGATTTTCTGTGAAAGTATCTCATTCCACACTCAAAAAGCAAATGTTCAATGAGAGAAAGCTGCTTTCATTTCTGTTCTAGCACAGGGCACCCAGGTTATTTCTAAACTACAAGTGAAGAGATAAAGCCATTTATAATTAACAAATGACTTGGAAGAGAAGCCCTAACAAGGGATAAACTTGCTAAAAACAAAAAGCAAACTCTCCCCTCCACATCCCTGCGTGAACACTCTGGTGTGTAGGCAGCGTACCACTTACCTAAGGTAAGAATCATGGAACAGAAATTAAGTTTAGATTTTTCTTCACTTCATCCACCCCCAAACCTAGTCCTGTATAAACAATACCAAACTGTAAAATCCACCCACTGCTCTCTGAGACTCTCTGAAAATAAAATATCCTGGGTAGACTGATAATATACTCTGAAACAAAACAAAGAAAGTAGAGCCAACTCACAACAGGCAATCAAGTTCCTTGTCAGTGTTGGGATAATATTTACCCCTGACATAACCAGGGAGCTCTGTCAAGTTTGCATACACAAGGGCAGTTAAATGGGTGGTCCTAGTACCCTGAGCCAATGCCTGGCAGATGCAGTAATACAACAGACTTGCCAGCCAAGCCTGAAGGCTTATTATAACCTACTGGGTGGTTTCTCTCACACTGTTTTTACTATAAAGCATTTCTTCTATTGCTGG
The DNA here is from genome assembly GCF_008632895.1 of Mastomys coucha. Classification (NCBI taxonomy): domain Eukaryota; kingdom Metazoa; phylum Chordata; class Mammalia; order Rodentia; family Muridae; genus Mastomys; species Mastomys coucha. The sequence goes on along the minus strand of NW_022196905.1, from coordinate 47,415,713 downwards.
GAAAATGTTGTGTTTGAAAAATTGGTTAGCTCAGTTCATTTCAGCAGTGGAAAGTCCAGCTCTTCCATATTTGGGAGCCTTGAGTCTACCATGCACAAGTCATGTGCAGAGTCCCAGGAGAGTTCTCAACTAATTGAAAATGAAGACAAAGAGAACAGGCAGAGTGGGCTCAAGAGAGACATGCTTTATTCAAAGTTCCATACACACAATCACCCACTTGAGATCTAAAGGCAAATACTCTTGTTTCCAACTCCCCATGAACTTCGCACCACACCTGTTGCCTCTCAGTGAAGATCACTGCCCCAGGTAGGTGTACACTCACTGGTCTTTGCAAGTCTCTGTTCAGTACAACCTTCAGCTTAGCCATGTTAGACCATGGTACAGAGGGATTAGCCTATGGGCCTTGGAGTTAGCCAAGCCTGGGTAGAAATCTTGATTGGCCAACCATTAGCTATGAGTTCTATTACTTGTAGGTAAATGGTGATCTCAATAGTACTTTTCCATGGAACAGTTACCTGTCAGAAACGCTGGCTGACCCTGCTAGCAGGCTATAAGCTGGAGAAATTCCTTCCCCCAGAGAACCTTCTCTCGGGTGTAGCCTGGACCTTATGAATGAGTTCAGGTAAAGCAGAGTTAGACTATTAAGGAACACAGAAATTCATTCACACCCAAGTAACCAGTGTGGATTTCTCAAGAGAAACAATTGCACTTGAGCGTGATTTTGTGGCTTTTAGAGTTGTATAGCTTAGCAGGTATAATTGATAGGCAGGTTCAAAGATTAAGCAAAGTTTAAAAATTAAGTTGGAGATGAGATGGTTTGCTTATTTCTCTGAAATTCTTTCTTTCCTAAGTGAAAGCACAGGCTAGTGTATAAAGTGCTGTGTTCAGATTTAAGGACAGAAGACGGGTGCTGAGGTTCAACTCAGATGGTTTGGCCTTAGCCAGGTTGTCTTGCTATCATAACATCTGTCCGGGTTTCTGTTCTGTTGCTGTTTCCTGGGAAAATAGTCCTGGGCTGTGTTTGTAGACTGACTAGACATGAGCCAAAGAGAGAGGAGGCTGGGTGGGGGGCAAGCTATGTTCCTCTATAGTTTTTGCGTCAAGCCCCTGCTTGAGTTTCTGTCTTGATGGACTGTAACCTGTGAGATTAAATAGACACTTTACTCCCCTAGATTGTTTTTAGTCCAAGTATTTTTTTTCTTTTTTCTTACAGAGCACAGAGAATTGCAGTGACCCTAGTGACAGGCACCCTCCCGTGCCAATTAATAATCAATACAGCCCACACCAGACATTGCCCACAGGCCAATCTGATCCAAGAAATTATTCAGTTGAAGATTTTTCTCCCAGATGACTCTACACTATATCAAACTGACAAAGCTAAAGCAATATCCTCATTTGGTTATTTAAAACAGAGTCTTCTTGGTTGTCCATTTGACATCATGATTTCCTCTGGAAGAAGAGAATATTGTCTTTGTGAGTAGACCCCTGCCCTTTCTCTTTCCCTCTTTTTCTCTAGCTCCTCATTTTCTTTCTCTCCTCTCTCTCTTTTCTTTCTCTCTCTCCCACTTCTTCTCCTCCTTCCTTCCTAAAGCTGTAAGGAAATCTTGACTTTCTGACTACAAGAAATACAAACCAGATTTCTGAAGCGATGGGACTCTTTTTCTTCTGATGTCTACCTAATCCTCCCCATCTTTCCAGTCTGTCTCCTGCCTATTGTAAAGCTTTAACGAGAAAGATGCCCGTAGAATAGTTGTCAGAGTGTTCGCTGACAACTAGAAAGTGTGAGTAAAGTCTTGGGGAAAACCATATGCAGTTTATCCTCATGGTCTGAAGAGCTTGTATGTGTGAAATCATCTACTCATTAAAGCTTATTTGGGTCAATTAATACCCATGGTGCCTTTGAAGTCTTTAGTGAATAATACAGAATGTCAGAAAAATTGAGTCTAGCGATGTACACATCCAGCTGAGGCTGAACAAGGCAATACTCTGCCTTTGCTTCATCTTTCAGACTGTAAACAAGCATTGTCTTTGTGGTCCATTTGACAAGATTTGTGTGTGTGTGTGTGTGTGTGTGTGTGTGTGTGTGTATGTGTGTGTGTGCTTTTTAATGGCGATTTTACTTCTTAAAAATCCCAGGCTCTTAGTGCTGTTCTCCTAAACACAAGAAGACTGTTGTATGCCTTATAGTGAAAACATGAGTGTTAGAAAAAAAATTGTTTGGACCTGAATTATAGTGCCATGACTTGGCAGAAATTCAGTGGTCTTGATTGACAATACAAGTAAGGTATCTCTAAACAGAAACACACTGGAGAGAGAAAAATATCGTAGTCAGAAAAGTTCTGGTGGAGGTAGCCTGAGGACCTATGCTCAGATCCCCAGATCCCCAGAACTCATGTTAAAACAAAAAAAGTTGGGTACCACAACATATCTCTATAATATGATTCCTGGAGAGGCAGAGGCAGGAGGATACCAGAACTTGTTGCAAGAAAATCTGATTGAATCAGCTCGGTTTGTTTCAAATCTGATTCAATCATCTGATTGAATCCTCATCAAATGAGGAGCTAGAGAAAAAGAGAGAAAGAGAAAGGGCAGTGGTCTACTCACAATATTATTATTAAGCCAGCATCCTTAGACTGGAGTAAGCAAATCTTACTGTACAGAAGTGAATCCTGTTCCTGGTTAAGAGCTGCAGTAGCAGCTGAAGTTGTAGCTAGAGATGAGCCCATCCCTGTGGGCCACCAGGAACCCAGCTGGTCACTGTAACTTGTGCATCCCTTCCGGAGATACAATTGATCTGACAAGCTTTTATTTCAGACTCCAAATGTCCACTGCTAGTGAGGCCAATTGGCTTTGATGATGGTCAGTGCGATGTAATTATTTTCATGGTTTGGGGTGTTGCTAATGGGAAGCATCACTGTGATGCAAGAGTCGGGAAAATTGGCTCTAGGAGAAAAGACCAACAAAATTGGTGTCATTTTCCTCAAAGAAAGGGGAAGAAACATCACTCTGGCCTCATAAAGGGCAGAGGAGGCAGGTAGCAGCTACTGTCCCTCCCAAATGAACTGTTACTACATCCAGGATTGTTTCTGCAACTGGGATTTCTAGAAGTGTCTGTAGATTGCAAGGTAAAGTGATTTATGAGCTGCTCTTTTTCTTTAGAATGGCTTTCTTATTTCTATTGATACAACAACATACATGTATGTTTGAAATGTTTTTTTTTTTTTTAATACAAAAACTGGAGATGCTGGCTAAGAGTGTTTGATACTCAAGTGGAAGAATCTGAGCTTAGCTCCCACCACCCACCTTAAAGGCAGGGAGTGGGAATGTGGAGATGTAGCTCAGTGGTTCCTCAGAGAACCAGGGTGCAATTCCCAGCACTTACACAGCAGTCCACAGCTGTCTGTAACTCCAATTTTAGGGGATCCAATGCCCTCTTCTATGTGGGGGCATCAGGAATGCAAGTGATGCACAAACATAAGGGCAGGCAAAGCACCCACACATATAAAATAATTTTTTAGAAAGCTTAGCAAGGCCATGTGCCCTGTAATCCCAGGGGTGAGGGTGCAGCGGAGTAGATGACATCAGTGAAAGACCCTGTCTCAAAGGAATAAGCCAGAGACTGGGAGAGCAGGATACCAAGTGTCTCTCTCTGGTCTCCTTGTACATGCACAAGTGTACATAACTGTACATAAACCATACACATTCAGCCCACACTCACATATATACCTAGCACACACCAAACTAAATGAATAAATGAGTGAATAAATAAGAAAAATATAAAGTAAGTTAAGGTTTCCATAAAACCATTACTTTGAGATGAACATAGATAATATTTTGATGAATAGTCTTATAGAACTCCTATTCTGCATTTTTCCTCTTATAGAAGAATCCCTAAGAGACAAATCCTGAAATTGCATCTGACACCACCAGTGTGGAATTATAATTCTCTTTTGTTGTCATGGAAACAAGTGCAAAAGGTATATTAGCTAAAGATACTGGCTGTTTTCCTTTGGTGAGGGAAACTTGGAGTTATTAAAAAAAAATTTTTCAAATCTCTAGATTTTTTGATACAGCCATCCTAGTTATTTGTCTTTCTAATATGTACTGTCTCCTTTAATTAGAGAGGAACTACTTGCTTTTCATCCTGAGTAGAAACAAAGGAAATTTTAGGTTGTTTTTTCTATTGGTCCACTATTGCAGAAGGCCCCACCTTGTTAGGAATGACTTAACCAGAAAGGACTTAAACCCTCCCTCTCATTCCTGTCTCAAACCAAGCCAAGAACACCAGCACCAGGCTTCAGGATGAGTGAGGCAAATAATATTCCACCTTCAGGCAGGGGTTGAGGCAGTGCAGGGACCACCACAATACTGGATACTGCTGTAGCCATTGCTATGAACAAACCAGATGTGGAACACAGCTCTCCATTCCGTAGGAGAGAAATGAAGGCATGGGAGGGATGTCAGGAAGTGCTCACTAGCACAAAGCTAGGAAATGGTAGGGTAAGGCTTTAAATTGAGCTACTCCTGACCCCAGAGTCTCTGCACACAAGCATCAGCTAGCTTAGATTAGCTGTCTCTCTGACAGCATCTAATTAAGAAATTAATTAGATTGCTCGGATAGAAATGACCAAACTTGGAAAACCTAGGGGTTTAACTCCTGAAGACTGCTTATCTGAAGAGTAGAGCCAGATATGAGGCAGGAGAAACAAGGTGAGGTGGAAAGACTTCAACATTGTCACCAATGCTAACAGGTGTGAATAAGCCTGGTACTTCTGCTTCGAAGCTGAAGTACTAAAAGTGCCCCCGATCCATTTTTAGAGCCTAGTTCATTTGTTCTCAGCCTCTCTAATTTTCGGACCCTTTAATACAGTTCCTCGTGTTGTGGTGACCCCCAACCATCACATTATTTTGTTGCTACTTCATAATTGAAACTTTGTTCCTGCTATGAATTATAATGTAAATATCTAATTTAAAATCCCTAGAGGGTCACGACCCACAGGGTGTGAACCACTGTCCCAGTTTGTCAGATGAGTTTAAATATACCTGCCTTACAGAGGTGCTGGTAAGGTAAGGTGAGGCACTGCCTATGTGCTGCACCCCACACTCCACCAACTGGGGCTCTGGTACTCATTTGCAGCTACCATATTCATTGTTCTTCATTCATGCAGGCATGGAACTCAAATCACTTTTAGAGTTTCTCAAAGCGTGAGCCACACAGGAGTCCCTGTAAGTAGTGTAGGGTATTATGGTTTAGAAATGAAGTGCACCCCTAAAGACTCACGTTTTTCTTCGGCTTGGTCTTTTGAGACAGGATCATAATCCAAGCTGACCTGAAGCTTGATACATAGTCAAGGAGGACTTAAATCCTTTGCCTCCAACCCCCAAGGACCAGGATGCACTCTCATGCTCAGCTTATGGCTCAGGTATTGATCAAAGATCAGTTCCCAGGGGTGGTACTATTTTGGAAAGTTCTAGAAGTGTTGAAAGGTAGAACTTGCTAGAAGAAGTAGTTCATTGGGGGAAGATCCTTGGAGGTGTATTATCCCTAGCCCTTTCATGTCACTATCTGCTTACTGTCTGTCATGAAGTGAGCAGCTTCTGCCACACACTCCTGTTGTCATGTTTAGCTTCACAATGGGCCCAGAACACAGATCCAAATGATCTTGTACTGAAATCTTTGAAGCCATGAATCTTCCATTAGATTGTTTCTGCCACAATGATATGCAACGGCACTAATCCACGTTGTGGAAGGTTGTGTATGGATAGTAAAGAAGCTCCTGGTGTATTGGACCCAGGAAATGGCTTAATGTTGCTTTTCTCAGCTCCCCTTGATGCTAAGCTACCACAGGAAGAGAAGGTGGGGAAGGCACTTTGAGTTCTCTGCCCCCCCCACACTTCCTCTTTATCCACATGCTCTCAGATTTTAGCCCCACTGTCCCTCCAATATCTTACACCCCAAGCAAGTCCAACCAAATTACCTGGGCTCTATGCCACCTCTGAGTTCTACAATCACATTTGTGAACTCCATGTATCATCAGCAGACAGAAGCTTTCCACTTATTCTATCAGAACCCATGTCTCCATTTTAAAACTCCCCAGACATACAAACTCCACAAAACCACTGGGTTACTATGTCTATCCCAGTCCTTGGGATTCAATGGGCCCAATCTAGCGGTTACTCTGGTTCTCTGGTGCCAGTTAAGGTGTTGGACTGGAATGTTCATTGAGTCACCATGGGACTGGAACATTCCCGTGGTTTACTAATTGGCTGCCTGTTGGTGCTGTCTGTCTGTTGAGAGATGGGGTCTCAACAGATGGGGTCTCTCCACTTGCTTGGGCTTCTCATCCCCTCCCAAGTGGGCTCCAAGAGCATTGTAAGCAGCACTTGAACTCAGAAGCTGCAGCTTTGGTGGGTATATATAGAAATTTCTATCATTTCCTATTGGTCAAACTGGAACCAGCTCATGTTGAAAGAAAAGGACACACTAAAGGATACACCATCATCAATCTAGCACACCCATTGGGTTAGAAATAACAATGTTGTTCATCAAGCACCTATGCAAAATACTTGATATATAAACACCAGAATGAGATTTTGTGATGCTTCCTCATTCCTTTTAATAAAATGTGGACACTGGAAGATTTATAGTGTGGGGAATGGTGGAAAGCATAAGCTAGGAATAGACTTAAGTTTTACATCCATATCCAAGTTCTCTCTTTTGCCTAATCTTAGACTTTTAACTCTGAAACAGGATTGTGTTGACTGGACAGCCTTCCTTATCTCCACTCTACCTATGGAATGTTGCTTGTTCCCTCCCCCCACCCCAGCCCTCATCAGGCCAACATGGGGGAAGGACCCCAGGTCTGCTCTGCTCACAGGTTCAGCATCTTCCTCCTTACACAACTCTGAGCATCTCTGGGCCAAGACTCTGATTTTTCCTGCTTCATTTTCATTGCATGTTAAGTTTATTCCATTCTGAATGCTACATTTTAAATTTGACAGGAAATCAAAAGGCAATATATTTTATGTTGCCTGTTTAAAAAAAAATTGTAATTGTCAGACCCTAGCTAGCCATTAAAGCCTAGCCCAAACATTCTCCAGTAGCTATAATAAAAAGGAATAAACAGGATTCTTTTTAACTGCCTCCACTTCAGCAATAATACATTCAGAAATAACATTGTAAACAGAGCCAAGGGAAGTAAGAAGAAAATCTACTTTGTGACCCAAGTCATCTCTGTCTAATTAAAACAATCTCATAAGTCTAGACATTGATTATTTAAATTCCTGTAAAAGACAGAAAGTAATTTGGACAATAAAAATAATTAAACTTTCCAAATATGTAAAAGCAATTCTTAAGGGAGAAGCCACAGCTTCCGTCTCTGGAATATCAATAATTTCCTAGAGTAGAGCGCAGCTGGGTTTTAGGCAATTCTGAGAGCATGGAAATTATTTCATTTGGGGGTTTATGCTGTGTGGTCTCTGATGACATCCAAATGTTTCTATTCACTTGAGTTTGGCCTTCTGTGTGTACAGATTTTAATGGGGGCAAACCACACCATAGGGTGATCAATTACCTTGTTTGTGGTTGACTTAACATAAGACTGGGTTTTTAAGTCGTTAGATCTATTGATTGCTCCCTTTGTGGTTTTTCTTCTGTAGCATTTATGCTTGGAAAGTGCCATCATTATTCAAGACCAGTTGAATAGTTGCTCACACTTTCTACCAATCCTTTAGTTCTTTTGGTAGAGGAAACTTTTTAAGTGTTTGTTTTTATTTTATGTATATGTGTGTTTTGCCTGAATGCATCTGTGTGTACCTTGCATATGCCTGATACCCTCATAACCAGAAGACGGTATCTGATCACCTGGTACTGGAGTTAAAAATGGTTGTGAGCCACTACTAGGGTGCTGTGAATCAAGTCTTATTCCTTGAGAAGTGTAGGTAGTGCTCTTAATTACTGAGCCATTTCTTCAGACCTCTGTACAAGTAAATCTTTGATTAAATTCCTAGAATTTACTTTAAAATGTTATAGTGACCATTAATAATATTTTGAATAATATGCTTTTTGATATATCCTGTGTGTGTGTGTGTCTCGCACACATATGTGTGTACTTGTAGAGTTACTGAGTATGGATGTATGTATGAGTGGGTGCATGTTTCTGTGCATGTATGTGTATATGGGTGAGTGGGTGCATGTGTGTGTGTGTGTGTGTGTGTGTGTGTGTGTGTGTGTGTTTGTGGGGGGGGTGAGTGTGTTGAGTGTTCCCACCTTATCCATTTGTAGATCTCTCATTGTGTACTCCAGGAAATGGATGTCCCAACTGCCTTTGTAAATAAAGCATAATCAGATAGTTCTGTGTGACATTTCAGCTTTAAAACCTAAGACAGGGCTACCACATTTCAGAAGGACCACTGACCTAGATCTCACAGACCACCTTTGGCTTGGCTAGGGCAGAAAGTGATGCTTTGGGTACACAGAGGTGGCCTTCCGGTAAAGGTTCATTAGGACTCTCCTACACCATGATCTGGTCTTTGTCCCTGACTACGCTGTTACCAGATCTGATGCTTGGCTTTCTTAGCAAGGTCAGGGTTACCATATCCTTTAGTAATTTAGTAAGTTCCATTTCTGTTTATATGAACTGAAGAAGTCTGCAGCCAAGAACACTAATAAACATTGGCTGAGGTAAGTAAAGAATATATTCGTTTCCAAATAGCTACTAATTGGTCCTCCATAAATTGTTGAATGATGCTCTGTGCCCTCCCCCATTAACTGGAAATAACATCTTCTTTTCTTCAACAGAGGCTGGTTCTGTTGCTCTCGATTGTGTTTGATTGATCAACAGCCGGCTAAATTGCTTGGGAAAGGAAACAGCACAGACGCCCGCAAACCTTGTTTTGGGGCGTGCCAGTGAGTCTCTGCTTTCTAAATCTACCCACAGAGTACTGTGTCCCTGCCCTGACTGCTATTCATATCATTTAAGGTAATGTAATTTTTACATTCTGAGTCACTTGTCCAATCTTTTTTTCTGAAACAATGCAAGCTAAGAAAGTGTCTCTCTGTACCTCAGTCAGGCAAGGACCCTGAATGGCAGTTAGAGGGTCCGGTTACTTAGTGGTTCAGGGATATGAGATAAAAATTTGTACAACAAAAAGAACTTTTCCATTATTTAGATACATAGTGTAGTCTTTGTTTCTCTGTAATTATCTATCTGTCTCTGTCTCTGTCTGTCTATCTGCCTCTCCTCTCTCTCTTTCTTTCTTTCTCTCTCTCTCTCTCT
>NW_022196905.1:47398584-47406425 GCF_008632895.1 Mastomys coucha | reverse complement strand
CTCTCTCTCTCTCTCTCTCTCTCTCTCTCTCTGTGTGTGTGTGTAAAAAAAGCAATGGGAAAATTTCTCCATGTGAATCTCTCCGACAAGTCTCAAACTCAAAAGCTAGACAATCTTAATTTGGGTGTTGTAAAAAGCAGGTTCAAATCTCAGTTGGAACGTTAAGTGGCTGTGTGGTCTTGGGTAGCAGGCTCTGCATGTAGAATGGAAATCACACTAGAGTCATGAGGGTATCTTATTTCCCACACTTTAGTTACTGCAGATGAGGTTGCTAATGATGGGGGAGAGGAGTAGTGGTGGTGGTTGGAAATAACAAGAACTTACTCTCTCGCTCTTGCGAAAGTCACAAATCTAAAATCAAAGTCTTTGTGGGAATGGATTCCTCTGGAAAGTTCTAAGAGAGACTTTGTTCCATGCCTCTCATTACCTTCTAGGAGAAACTCTGTGGGCCTTCAAACACATCACTGCAACCTCTGTTCCATCTACATACCAACCCCGTGTCCTTGCCAGTTCTTACAAAATCATCAACCGCTGGAGGTAGATTTTCCCCTAAATGCAGAATGATCTTATCATGTGACCATTGACTCAGTCATATTTGTAAAGGTTCTACTTCTAATTTATAAAGGACCATACCTGATTCCTGTATTCTTGTCTGGATGCATGGCAAACCAAGAACATTGAGTCAGAGCCAGTGGGTTAAATGAGGGGAATGGGAAAGTAGGCTCATTGAAGAAGAGGAAGAAGACAAAGGGGACACTTGGGAGCATTCATAAAACTAATTAGAAGGGCAAGGAACTTGGAGAAATAAAAACTAGTGAAGGACCAAGGAAGGTGTGGCTCTTCAGCTTACCTTGCTCTCCCTCTTCCATGATGATTAATCCCCGGCAAGTGGATCAAGTCCCAGCCTCTTGGACTCCTCAGGAGCCACATTGTTCACTGCAGACAGCACTTAAGTGGATGCTGACCAGTCACCCATACCCACTAGCAGCTGGAGTCTTGAACTTATTTTCCAGTACACGTGTCTATCACCCCTGAAAAGCTCTGGCTCTGTACACCAGCCTTGCTGATAAACCCTCCCTGCTACTTCCAGTCTCAGTTACCATCTACATTCATCTCTTATTTCTACCAACATTTCCCACTTGAAGCAAACCCCCTACTCACCTACTCCTGGCTTGAGAAGTTGGCCCATTGCCTGGGGACTGCTCGAGACTGGACAACTTGCTTTAGCACTTTGCACCCACATGTTCTCCTCTGGCTCCTTTCCTGAGAGATCACTTCTACCCTTATCCTGATCCTTGTGCTAAAGTAGATTCAACTCAGCTCTAATTCTGAGGTGGACGTGTGGCCTAGTCTTGGCCAATCAGTTATATTTCCCTGGCATTATGAATGAGGTAGACATCTCAGCAGCCACAGTCAGTGACAAATAATTGGGCTTTTTCTGGGGCTTTCTGGAAAGCAGAGCATCTGTAAGCCTGTACAGTGAGTACTGATCTGGAGTGCCTGGCAACCATCTTGCTACCAAAGTGAGACTAACACTAGACCATACAGGAGATTATAGAGTAGAGTTTCTAGCTTCTTTGGCATCCTTGAAGTCTCTGGATAAAGCCATTTTGGCAGTCAGAATGTTGTTAGACATTTCCATTTTGTGAAGTAATAATTTTCCTTTGTCTTCAAGGTAATTTGAGTTTATTTTGTGAAATTTGACTCTTTTTTACCAATGGATGTGATCCTATCTAGCCCAGAATCAGAACATTGACAAAGTAGGTCTCAAGGTTCACCAATGTCCAGGATTTCTTATGGCTTATCTTAATATAGTGAGAATTTTTTACTTTTTTTTACTTGCCCATAATCTGATACCTTACCATTTCTCTGCAAAGGAATCTCTCTTCCTGATCCTTGGCTGCTATAAAAGGGACATATGGCCCAGGTTTTTTGTTTTGTTTTGTTTTTGTTTTTTTGTTTTGTTTTGTTTTTTTGGATTTTCGAGACAGGGTTTTTCTGTGTAGCCCTGGCTGTCCTGGAACTCACTCTGTAGACCAAGCTGGCCTCGAACTCAGAAATCTGCCTGCCTCTGCCTCCCAAGGGCTAGAATTAAAGGCGTGCGCCACCACTGCCAGGCCATGGCCCAGGTTTTAAGATTCAATTCTTCCATCATCCAAAGAGGGACAGAAAAATGTTAAGGAGGGTGGATGTTCATAGCAGAAATGTCTGTTTGAATCCAGTAGTCATGGGAGCAGTGGTGGCTTAATCAGAAAGTTCATCTCCAGGATCAGCCCTGAAGGATGGCAGACCTCCAGGGACAGGCTATCTTCCATGGAAAATTCCTACGTCAGAGGAATGACATCAAAGGAGTCAGACTCTTTCACTAGGTTCTCTTGACAACAGTGATACAACCATCTATATTAAGATAAGCAGCTCTGGCTGCTGGAACAAGTGTCAATGAGTCAACCCAAGAACATTTCTTTCTAGCTATGCAAAGTTCACTATCGGTCAGACAATACTCCTGGGAAGTTGCCTTCCATAGTGACTCAGAGGCTTCTTCCACGTGACTAGCATCCTTGGACCTTTATTTCAGAATGCCCAGCTAGGGAAGAGAAGAGCAAGGGACTGGGCAATGTGGTTGAGGGTTCTCCAGAACTAGTGAAATGTGTATGTCAGTTGACAAAGATTCGTTTTAGGGAATTGGCTCCTAAGACTAAGATGACTTCAATCTTGTCACCTTTAAGACTAGGATGTTAACAGCTTGATGTTTATTGTCAGACCTAGAAGTGGCAGATATTATTTCTGACTATATCTCATTGCCCATAACCTATGCTAAGGCCCCAATCTATCCTCAAGAGAATCCCAGGCCTATAATACCCCTCATATCTGAGAAAGGGAAATGAGGCTGATGAAACTTTGCCTGGGCTCTGTCATGGTGGCTTTTCAATATGCACCATCCTGTCCCTGGAATGACCCATCCAGAAACCGTTGAGAACAAGAGAAAGGAAAGTTCAGCAAACTTCTAATGAGCCCAGTGAGGATGCATGGAGGGTGATCTGGGACCACAGAGCAGAGCTCTACCACCATCAGGAACCCCCTTTTTGTGATTATTGAGCCTTGCCTGACAGCCTATGCTAAATACTCTTTTTGGATGGTGAAAAAAAATCACCAGAATAGCAAAACACTGTTTTAAAGATATTTTTCTCAGTTCTTGGTACCTTTTGAGAACTAACTTTGGCACACTGATATGTGGCAAGGAGTCAAGGGAGTGCATAGAAAGTAATGTTATTACAATATGAACTAACTAGTACCCTCAGAGCTCCCAGGGTCTCAACCACCAACCAAAGACTGCACATGGAGGGGTCTGATTGTTCAGGCAGCATGTGTATAGTAGAGGATTGCAAAGTTGATCATCAATAGGAGGAGAGGACCTCGGCCCTGTGAAAGTTCTGTGCCCCAGTGTAGGGGAATGCCAGGGCCAGAAAGTGGGAGAGGGCGGGCTGGCAGGCATGGGAAGGGGGAGGCAACAGGGGTTTGTTTTGGTTGTTTTTGTTTGTTTCTTTGTTTTTTAGAGGGGAAACTGGGAATGGAGAAATTTACATGTAAATAAAGAAAATATCTAAAAGAAAAAAAAAAGAACTGAAAGTAATGTTATTGAATAGTAAAATATGGTGGTTAGAAAATATAAGAACTTAAGACATAAAATGCCACCATTGCTGAGTGCCAGTTTTTTGTTGTTGTTTTTTTTAAAAAAAGATAAGCATAATGAAAAGAGCATCTTACGATGAGACAAACACTTTAGATCCGTCACCTACCGTATCTCCTATCCAGCAAGGTATTTAACATTTCCAAGTAAATTGTGTGTGTGTGTGTGTGTGTGTGTGTGTGTGTGTGTGTGTGTGCGCGCACACACACACTCTCACCGTGGAGTTTATACCCAGGGCCTTGGTTATTGTTCTTCCAGAAGTTCCAAGTCTGATTCACAATACCCACATCAGGCAGCTCACAACCACCTGTAACTCCGGGGGATCTGACACTTTCTTCTGGCCTCTATAGACACAGGTAGCACATGTACACACACACACACACACACACACAGAGAGAGAGAGAGAGAGAGAGAGAGAGAGAGAGAGAGAGAGAGAGAGACAGAGACAGAGACAGAGACAGAGAGACAGAGACAGAGACAGAGAGACAGAGACAGAGACAGAGACAGACAGACAGACACAGACAGAAAGAGATCTTGAAATTGAGATTTATTAAACACTCTGACAGCCAGAGTATCCAGCATAGTATAGGAGCTTAGATTTAATATTTCCTAGAAAAACACACAAAACAAGGCAGGAAGTATGTGGAATGCTCATGGTCTCTGACTTCATGCGATCACAATATTATATAAGATTGTGTCTATTATTGTTGATATTTTTACAGGTGAGGAAAATGATGTCGAGACTGATATAATAACCTGCCCAGAGTCACACAGTAAGTACCACTGCTTGGCTTTGAACCCAGAAATCTGATTTCAGAGCTAATACATTCAACTTCACGGTACCTATAATGTATGGTGTAAGATTCAACCACAATGCTGCTTCAGAGTACACAAGAGGGAACCTGATTTGAAATTATATGTGTATGTAACTCTGGGTGTATTTATATAAGGGGGTGTGCATGGGTCATGAGCTTATGAGGGGATCATGAGACTGGAAGGAGAGATCTTAGAGGAGGCAGTAACTAAAGAGACAATGGAGCAGAGATGAGCAAGTTGTAGGAGAAACAGAACAAGGTGGAGTCAGGAGAGGCACAAGGAAGACCAGTGTGGGAGGAGAACCAATAAGAACAAAGACATAATGGCAGGTGCAAATGAAGATGCCCTGATGAAACACACTAACCTTTTAAAAAGTCATTCAAAATTAAATGATTAATTAAACTAGCCATGAAGCTGTGTTGGAGTTACTTCCAATTAGAAAATTAAAATTAAGTTCCTATTTCACAGCACACAGGAAAATGTAAATAAAGATGCTCAAAGTGTATTGGAGAAGACAACAGCTTTTACTGGAGGAAGATATTTTTTTTCCCAACCATGAAATGAAACCAAAAAGATCAAGAAAACACACACAGAAAAACCTGACAGGTGCAACACCCGAAAGGAGAAGAACTCTTGTGTTTGGTAGATTAGAATGGAAATGAGTTATCACAGGATACAGAGTCCCTATGAAACTGCTAAATCCAAGTCACTTAGTAGAGAAATGGCCACATGGCTTAGCAAGGCAGTTCACGGCAGAAAGATTTGTGGTTAATGAATATTAACAAGCTGCAAATCTTCACAGTAGTGAAAGGAGTTGACTTTAAGCAGCATCAGGAGTCTGTTTTCTGCCTTTTGCTTCATCAAAACATGCAGATTTACTGAGGTACGGGAAACCATCTAAGGTGTGGGCACTGTCTGCATTTTAGTGGCTGTCACAACCTTTGGGGGTATTATCTAATAATAATGTCTATCAACACACAGATGTATGTAACCTGTAACTTAGAAATTCAACTTGTAAAAATTGAACCTTCAGGGCTGGAGAGATGGCTCAGCGGTTAAGAGCACTGGCTACTTGCTCTTCCAGAGGTCCTGAGTTCAATTCCCAATAACCACATGGTGGCTCACAACTATCTGTGATGGGATCTGATGTCCTCTTCTGATGTGTCTGAAGATAGCTACAGTGTACTCATATAAATGAAATAAATAAATCTGAAGGAGAAGAAGAAGAAGAAGAAGAAGAAGGAGGAGGAGGAGGAAGAGGAGGAGGAGGAGGAGGAGGAGGAGGAGGAGGAGGAGGAGAAGAAGAAGAAGAAGAAGAAGAAGAAGAAGAAGAAGAAGAAGAAGAAGAAGAAGAAGAAGAAGAAGAAGAAGAAATTGAACCTTCAGACATTCCAGCACCAGTGGGTAATATAAATATATTTATTGATGTGTTATTTAGAATAATCAAAAAAAGCATATACGATCTAAGAAAACATCAGTTAGAGGATAGTTAAAGAAGTTGCTGTATGGCCAAACTGTGAAGCACTATGTAACATCTCGAGCAGATGACGTTGTACTATACCAACTGATCTGGAAAATGTCTGTCACAGATTCAAAAATAAAAACAGATTATTACACCACAGTGCAAAAAGTTCCCTAAAGGAATGAAAACAGATTGGACATGGAGTATATATATATGTGTGTGTGTGTGTGTGTGTGTGTGTGTGTGTGTGTGTAATATATATGTATGTATTCACACACATACATATATGTACATACATATAGAGAGAGAGAGAGGAGAGAAAGAGAGAGAGAGAGAGAGAGAGAGAGAGAGACTAGAATATCTTTTCAAAGAAGGTTTTGTTTTAACTCAGGGTGTCAATGGTGATTACCTCTGGAGGGCTGTACTGGAAAGGCTGGGTTCTCAAAAGACAGAATCATGCCTTTTTAAATTGTATGTTATTATTTAAAAAATTTTCAGTAGGTATTAATTTTGTGAGAGCAAAAATCATTAAGAGAAAAACAATAGCAAAAAGCAAAAGAAAGAGATGGGAAACATTACCAATGTCCCAGGCTTTTACTGGTTTTTCTTTAATCTCTGTCTCTGCCAGCAGACTGAATAGCAAAGACTATTTTGAAGCTGAACATGTTCCAATCAACAAGCTTGGTGGCATTTATCTAAAGTACTCAGGGAATGGGAAGATATGGCTGCAAAGCCATTAAGTGCTATCTCCCTCTCCCCTTTGGAAGGACAAAAAGAAGGCATTAGAAGAGGACAAAAAGCCACTCTGCACAAAATGAAAGAAACGGCGGACCTCAGTAATAAAGCCTGCGTTGTTCAACCATGCCCTTTGTGCACAAAGGAAGTAGAGCCCTGAAAGAGTTAAAATGCACCCGCTAAGAACACAAAGCTGGGCAACTGAGTGTCATAATGTCCCCTCCAGGCTTTTCAGTCACACTCAGCAACAGCAAACTCTGGTTCCTTAAAGGTTGCCCTGTGGTGTGTGTCAAACATCCCTCATCTTGGATGCAGATGAGCTGGGTCGCATGTCCTCCTTGATCATGGGAGGACCGATCAGGGCTTAGTTAGCATCAGCTGAATCAAAACTGGCTTTCTCAACTGAAAAGCTCCAGCCAGGTGACAGTCTTTGTGACTTTTTAAAAGCTCTGTATGCTGTCTGAACTCCACATTCACCTGTCTCTGGTCTTCTTTTTTTCTATAGCCCCTCCCTCAGACTCCTTGTCCAATAAAAGATCTCCAGGCCACAGTCAAGGTGAATTTGTATTTGACCCAGAAGAGTCACTTTGGAACTATCAAGTAATTGAACTTCACAAAGACCTCACACTTTGGATAGAGGCATTGGCTCAGATAGGCATTAGCATGACACCATCTGAGTGCCTAAGCAATGTCTATTACAATCACATCTGGCGCATTATCCAAAACAACCAATTCTCACTTTTCTCATAAGCACAGGCAACATGAAAGGCTTACTGCATGAAATTATTGAAAGAAACAATCTGAAAACAAGCACTTGAAATTCAGAAAGCACAATTCAAGTGTGATACATCAATGATACTGTGCTCCTTAAGTAATAAGAAGATGCTAAATGAAAGAAAGAAATAGGGAAAGAAAATAAATTCAGAAAAAGGCATGTTATTCAGAAGAGAAGTAGATAAGGCAATAGAAAAAAAATCAACCTGGACCACAAATGGAAAACGAAGGAGGGTCAGAGCGATGGCTCATCATGTAAAGATGCTCACTGTCATCTGACAACCTGAGTTTGAACCCCAGGGTATACATGGGTATACATGGTGGGAAGAGAAAACAGACTCTAACCTACACACACACACACACACA
>NW_022196905.1:47377477-47398450 GCF_008632895.1 Mastomys coucha | reverse complement strand
ACACACATACACACACACACACACACACACACGCACACACACGCACACACACGCACACCCCCCCATTCACACACATACACACACACACACACAGACACACATACACACACACACATGAGCCATGGCACATGCTTCCATGTTCCTGCTACACACAAGTAATTCCTTAAAAGGAGAAGTAAACGGGCTTTTTAAAAAGGAAGATACAAAGAGGCCACCCTATGCAGACACTGGAAAGATCAATGGTTGCTAGGGACTGGAGGTAAGGAGAGGACAGGCAGGGCAAAGAGGATTCTAGGGCAGTGCAGATGCTCCATGAGAGGCTGAGATGGCAGACGCATGTCTAAATCCACAGCATCCAAAACAAGAGTGAACTCTAATGACAATGATGGACCGAGGGTGGAGATGATGTATCTCGCAAGCCCATCAATCATATGTGGGAACCCCTTATGTGAGAGAAATCTCTGTGCCCCTCCCTCTCTTTTACTGTGAACCTAAAGCTACTCTCAGTTAAGAATAAAAAAGAATGAGGGGCTGACATGGCAATTTGTTAAGGAATATGACATTGACATGGGAGGCATCTTTCTGGAACCAGGAGGGAAGGAAATCTCAGGGCTGTGAGGATAAGGGGAAGTTGTCAGTGTTGGTAGCTGGCTTCATAACAACTTGGCAGGCAGCTCCTGGACTCTTAGAGACACTCTAAAGGAAGACCTCAGGGCTCCTATGCAGACAAGAAACATGTGTAAACAAGGGCTCATGCGGGCTGCCTCTGTTCCCTGGCTCCTAGGATGGCAGAGTGGGAACTACACATCCTGGGAAAGATAAAGATGCTAAGGTTTATTTTATGAAAAGCAAACATTTGTCCAACATTTAACCTATTGAGGTCTGTGTGGGCAAAGCCATTAAAGGATTCTGATTTCTCTGGAAGGAACTGGCTTTTCTACTTCAGTGCTAGAATGGACTCTCCCTAAGGAAAAATGACTCCTACCTTAAATTTCATCTCTGCCAAGACTTTGGCATGAGCTTCATGCCAAAGCTCCATGCCTTGGGCCCTGCTGCATTTTCCTCATCCATAGAAAGGGGAGGTTCACACAGATATAGTCTGCAGATATACTGAGATGTTGAAGCAAATTAATACATAAAACTCTAAGGTACAAGCTGTAAATATTAGCTAATATAATTACTCTTTACTCTTTTATCAAAATATCTCAAATCCTAATACCAACCTCAACAAAGGTATAAAATCAGAATGTCAATGAGACACAATTTTTTTCTCAGTTATAATATCTCCACTCAAATGGCTCCTCATATTTAATAACAAGGGAGATAAAAATAAACATACATTAAAATTAAAAATTTGTCGGGTGGTAGTGGCTCATGCCTTTAATCCCAGCACTTGTGAGGCAGAGGCAGGTAGACTTCTGAGTTCGATGCCAGCCTGGCCTACAGAGTGAGTTCTAGGACAGCCAGGGCTACTCAGAGAAACCCTGTCTCGAAAAACCAAAAAAAAAAAAAAAAAAAAAATTAAGAATTTGTATGTCCTGCTTTGTCCTTTCATTCCTACCCAGTAGAAGAGCACTCAGCTCATATGGAGTGTTTGATAGAGAGGAGAACAGAGCGGAGCAGCCTTTGTGGAGGACACCCAGGTCCCACAATCAGGGGCTACCAGTCTCATTTCTCCCTCCTGACTCCATAACAAGCACATTTCCCTGGCTACCTCACACTCTTTGTTCCTCCTCCCTACACCAAGGATCACTCTCCAAACCACCTCTTACCTCAGACAGGCAAATATTTTCCTCATTCGTTTTGAGAATCCATTAATTTTGTTTATACGATATGCTAATGTCAAGTGAAATAATAACTCTGCCAATGTTCTTATACTCTTTACTGTGGGTTGTTAAATCGAAGTCCCTTTAAAGTCCTCCCAGAGGTCCTTGGTCCTCCATGCACCTTTGGCTTGCCCACAAGGTTTCTCCACGAGGTTCCCATAGAGAGTTGGACATCCCTTTAGATGCTACAAGCACCCCCCCCCAGTTCATCTGCATAAGTCAACTCTTTCCCTCTATAACCTTACTATACACTCTTGAAGTGTGATAGGACATCTTTATTGATTATTCTTGAGTCACTGAGATGATATACTAACTATGAACAAGCTAAGGGAAGAGGGAGTTCTTCTGGTACATGGTGTCGGTCCATTGTGCCAGGGAAGGTGTCTCAGAGCAAAGCAGTTCATACCACAGTAAGCCAGGAAATGAGAGAGGTGCCCAGAAGGAAGGAAGGGCAAGACATAATCCAAAGGCGTGCCCTGTAATAGGCAGGTTCTTCCTCCTGTCCAATTTCCTAGAAATAATGACTCTGTGATTCAAATATCTTTACAAACACCTACACCATAAGCTTTTGTCATTCCCCAATAAGATTATAACTGAATATCCCATTTATTGTATTCTAAGTTCTGCCATGTGGGCATGTTACCTCTGCTCAGGTTCAATGGCCATTCTACTTCCTCTTCCCAGAGGTCCAATCTTCCCATGCCTGGCTCTATCTCAGAAACCTCTCTGCCTATCAGATGTCCTACCTTCTATTTCCTGCCTCAGCTACAGGCCAATCAACACTGAAGACATGAATGAATGACAGTCCTACCTTCTCGGCCCCTCCATGCACTCCCTAGATGTCCTGCCTACACCCTCAATGCATTGGCTCCACCTGTTACTAATATTTGGTGCCTAGGCAGGAAAAGCATTTGCTGAAAGCCTTCCTATGATCACCATACTCTTGGTCTTTACCCACACTATGAACTGTGATACAAAGCATAATGAGTCTTCCTAAGGCTAAGGACCTTCCACAATGGCTAATCTTCATTGTCAACTTGACTGGGTTTTGACTCACCTGGGAGACATACTTTTGGGCCTATCTTTGAGGGCACTTCCAGAGAGGATTAAAAGAGGATGGAAACCCCAGCCAAAATATGGATGGTGCTGTCCATGGACTGAGATCCAGGATGGAGTGAAAAACAGGGGGGGAAGGCAAGCTGCGCAGTAGCAGTCTGCTGTATGTCACAGTATGGCTAGTTGCCTCCTATTCCTGCCACCAGGAATTCCCAGTAAGCAAAAAGAAAAGCAGAAAAGCATGAAGACTGGGTGATTTGGTAGGAAAGAAGCTGCCAAAGTTACAAACAGGGAAGTCAAGGCAGGTGCAGATAGAAAAGCTGTTCTTATTATGGAGATTGGTCTCAGATCCCTTGGAGTGGGAGTTCCTAGTAGCTGTGGGACTACTGAATGGGTGCTGCAAACCAAACTTGGGTCCTCTGGCAGGAGATCCTCTGCACTCTCAACCACTAGGCAGTTTCTACATCCCCTTGAAAGTCAAGAGCTGAACAGGGAAGGCTAGCTCAGGAACACTCTGCATAAACAGGACCACCTATGGAAATGCCTTCCTGCTGCAGCTGCTCTCCAGGGGAAGCTGGGTATATCCCAAGGTGTCAGCAGAACTTGCCATTGCCTACATCACACTGTTTTACAGGCATGAAGAGTGCAAGAAACACAGCATCATACAGCCTTGCACCAAAGCTCAAGGTAAAACCTGGTAAGGTCGGCAAGGATGGAGTCCATATAGATAGGCCTGGGCGGGCCATTGCATGAATCTGTGAACATAAAGCTTGAGTTTCAGTGGACGTACCAGGATGTCAGAGCTACTAGAAACATGGGACAGTAAAACTTGAGTAAAGCTACAAGCACCAAGTGGACATGTTCAAGAAAAGAACCTATGTCAGTGCTGCAGGCAATAGGACCACAGAGCTGGGATTAGGCTCCAAGCATATTGGAGCCTAAATATTGTTATGACTCTGTGTTGCAGGTACTATACATTGAGCTTTTAGGGTTTGATTCTGGTCCTGCCTTGGTCCAATCTTTGCTTGCTTTCCTCTTAGCCCTTCCTTTTGGGAGAATAGCCTTTTACTCTGTGCCCTAATATGTTAGTGTTAACTTTTTCCCATAGAGGTTCACAACAAAAAGATTGTCTTGGTCTCAGAAAAGACTGAACTCTTGAACAAACTTTGGGGGGCTTTTGAAGTTATCCCAAATGAAATTTGCATCATCAGTTAGCCATTAGCTTATGGAGTCCAAAGGAAGACTTGGATTTTTTGAGTCCTAAAAATCCCCTATAAGTTCATGGGTTTGAACACCTAATCCCTGGCTAGTGGTACTGTTTAAAGAGTTTGTGGCACCTGGTTGGCAGAGGCAGCCTCTGGAGACAAGCTCTGAGGAGTAAATCTGGGCTTTTATTGTCTCTGCTTCCTGATTGACCAAGATGTGAACAAACTCATCACCATGTACAGAGTGACCTAGCTGCTGTCACAAGATTCTCATAAAACCGAGAGACCAAAGAAGCCTCTCTCCCCTTCAGCTCTTACTGCCTGGTGTTTGGCTACACAAGAAGAAGAATAACTAACTGTTCCTTCTCAGTTCTGTCTCCTAACCCAGAGATTCATGCCTGAATCCTGGACAGAAGCGATAAAAAAAAAAAAAAAAAAAAAAAAAAAAAAAAAAAAAAAAAAAAAAAAAAAAAAAAAACAAACAACCACCACCACCAACAACAACAACAACAAAAAACCAAGCTGCTTTTCAGTACATTAATGAAGGTGAAATGACCTAGCGTTAGCATACCCAGGTTTAATAAAGCAAAGAGGAAAAACATCGAGAGAGCACTGAGCAGTGTGGAAAATGTTAATCATAAATGAAGTCTCTCCCAAGGCAGCCAAGAGCAAGAGCCAGATGGGACAGTCTGAGTACCCAGCCCCTGCCTGAGAGGGAAATTGCCAATAAGACAAGCGCTGGGGAGGGCCAAAGAGATAACAAGGTAAATATTCCAGGCAGCAGCTGCTCATTGCTCCTGTGGCACTCTCACAGACAGTAGGCTCTAGAATGTTCCATGGCTTGTAAAAACGCTCTATAATTTTTAAGCCAACGGGTTATTCCACATGAAAGCTGCCCTCCAGACTGACTCGTTTCATTTTGTGTTTTCTTTTACTTTTTAAAGGGGAGTTGCTGTTTCCTGGGTTCTGAGAGCCTTGTCTTTTGGTTGGACCCCCAGTGTAGCCCAGTCCTGGCACTCAGACTATGCTCTATAAATGAATGAGAGCTGTCTGGTTAAAACAAAAACAAGCCCATACACACTTCACACTGGGGAACTAAAAGAAAGAAGAGGTCATTCTTACATCCCTTCCAAAGAGTCTCTGCTTCAGGCAAGCATCCCATTTTCAGTTAGCTGAAGCTTGTCTTCTGTGCCTTAAAGTCATGCCAGAACCCTCTATACGTCCCATACAGTTGTTGGGAAGACTTGGCTCCTGGAACCGTGTGCTGGGATGAGAGCCTGCCCGGATGAATTTGTATTGTTGGCAATGACAGGAAAGAAGACACAGAAGACCTTTGCCATAAAGATTTTTAGAGAGCCGGAGAGATGGCTCAGCAGTTAAGAGCACCGACTGCTTTTCCAAAGGTCCTGAGTTCAAATCCCAGCAACCACATGGTGGCTCACAACCATCTATAACAAGATCTGATGCTCACATCTGGAGTGTCTGAAGACAGCTATAGTGTACTTACATATAATAAATAAATAAATCTTAAAAAAAAAAAAAAAGATTTTTAGAGATGCAACAAATCCTGCTTGCTTTCCCTGGTGCCCCTATCCTCAAGATCAGAGCTGATCCAGGCCTCCTCTTAGTCACTCACTCCTCTGGTTCCATAGACTCCAACATGAGTAAGAACATGAGGTAGCACTGGGGGCTGCAGTGTTTGATTTCTATTTATTTCATTCTTAAAAATTCCTACACAAGCTAGGCATGCCAGTGCACATCATTAATCCCAGTTCTCGGGAGGCAGAGGCAGGAGAATCCCTGTGAGTTTGAGGCCATGATATACAAAGCAAGTCCAGGATGACCAAGGCTCTGGTACATAGAGAAACCCTGCCTCAAAAGACAAAACAAGGCTGGGTGGTGGTGGCATACACCTTTAATCCCAGCACTTGGGAGGCAGAGACAGGCAGATTTCTGAGTTCAAGGCCAGCCTGGTCTACAGAGTGAGATCCAGGACAGCCAGGACTACACAGAGAAACTCAAAAAAAAAAAAAAAGACAAAACAAAGGAAAACAAAGGAAAAAGATTTCTACACCATTCATAAATAAGTGAGTAAATAGACCCCTGTTGTAGTGGGTGCTGAACAGTTTTTGACCAACAAGAGAAAGATGAAAAAAGCTTATTGTTTTTCATCTCTAAGTTCTCCAGTTCCCTTGAGGTTATTCATATTTATTCATTCTTTGAATTATCAAATATTAACGAACACCAACTATATGCTTGTTCCAAGTATGAGAAGATAGCAATAAGATTAAATATTTCCTTGTCCTCATAGACATTCCTGAGAGATATAGACAGAAAAAAAGAACCTCTCAGATCTTATAATATTACACAAAATAGACGCAAATAAAAAATTAAGCAGGTCAAAGAGCTGGGGTTGATATTATTAGTTTAAACTAAGTGCTGAGGAGTAAGCTCTCTGGGAAGAGAACACCCAAGTTTTGAATAATAAAAAGGCAGCCTAAGCACGCACAAGATGGGCTGATGCAGCAAAGAGACTCCACAGCACAGCCACAAGGGCCACACAAGTACTTCTCTCAGATCTAAAAGCCTAAATATAAGCACCCGAAGGCTGATATGAGAGGGACCTGGACTCTGTCTCTGGTTTATCTGCTCTCTCATTCTGCTCTGCACTGTGGCAACAGAATACCACTGACTGGGTAATTGGTAATGAACAGGAATTTCCTGGCCCGTGCTTCTGGAGGCTGGGACTTCAGAGCTGGTATCTGAGAGGGCCTTTTTGCTGCATTATCCCATGATGGAAGGATGGAGTGAGGAGGGTGATCAGCCACCCAGAGACTAGTCTTTTCAAAACAACTTCACTCCCCATGATAACAAACTAATTCTCATAGTAGCAGCATTAATCCGTTTAAGAGGGTGGAGCCTCCGATGACCTAATAATTACCTCATGCTGGGTTCCAGCTCCCAACACTTTTGCACAGGGGACAAGGAACGGTGTGACACTGTATCGTTGCCTTGGAAGAACATGCAAACCATCGTATCTGCCATCCTCAGAGCAAAAGTCAGCCAACTGAGGTATACCCCCCTGGCCAAATCTAAGCCATTATTTTTGCAATAAAGCTTTATTGGCACACACCACTCATGCTCAAAGTAGAGCATCACATGGCAGAACCTACTCATCTCCTAAAACTGAAGTTATTTAAGACCTGACTCTTTATAAGATATTTGCTGGACCCCACTTTGGCTTTCTGGTTTGAAAGACACATTTTAAATGTCACCTTTCCCAACTGAGCAATTAGCTTCACCGAAGTTGGTAGGATGCTAAGTGAGGGCCATTTGTGTGGACTTTGATTCACAGAGGTCATTCAGAACGGCCAAGGGATTAAGAGCATATGAGGTAAATTCTGCCACTTCATTACCTACCCTCTCACCATAGGATTTATGAACCATAACTCCATCAGATTCACCATCCCCAGAAACATGTTCATTCTGTTCTGGAGTCCTTCTTGATGCTCTGTAGTCAACAAGCCCCAAGGGACATAAGTAAAGCATACTGGGGTGGAACGGGTCACCACGGTGCTTACTTAGTCATTATGTGGGGGTCAGCAGAATGACCCTGTGTGGTGACACCTGGGGTGATTGATTCCTGAAATGAGGAAAACCCAATAGGCTGGTCAAGGAGGTACTACAGCAAGAGGGACCTGGGGAGCGGTATCGTCCTTAGGAGATTGTGTGGCCCTCCAAGCTTGGCTCAGAGTCAATGCTAGTACAGCTTTACTGACATATGGCACCACTACCTGGCTGCCCAGAGCCACTTTGAGAAACAGGCTCTGTGTCACATAAAGATTTCAAGGGAGAGGGTGATAGACACTGAGAGAAATCTCCTTGTATCCCCCATGTTTGTGAAGGTGTGTCAAGAATGAGGCAACTTAAGTAACATCACAGTTGAGGATATGAAGTCTTAAATCATCACAGTGCATCGGCAGGGCTGTGCTTAAAGTGGCAGAACATGAAATAAGAACTCAGGGTTGGAATTAGCCCATTCAGCTTACTTTAAGAGGTGCCTCTTGAAAGCTTTTGGAAGGGTTACCTTCCATCTGTGCTACAGTAGTTGTCCCTGCCTCTCATCCAGTTGTCAGGGTGTCTATTTAGAATGATTAGGCCAAAAGAAGGAAGCCAGAAGAAGAGCGGATTCCTAACTCCTTCATCTAAACATAGCTGGCTTCATTTTCTATACTAATCACACAGCACAGAAGGCTGGATGAAAGAACTTGTCACACTAGCCTCATTATGACAGAATGGGAAGAAAGCATAGATGTAAAGTATAGGGGAAAGGCTAGAAGCAGTGGGACTCACCCCTACCCTCTACTGAGGATCAGAGTGTCAGGCAGGCTGGGAACCCTCTGCCTTTCCAGTCAAGCTCTCTCTGCCCATACTCCTCTGGACCTTTCGCACCAGTCCCTGAATCTGGGTTTAGAGAACATTGGACATGGTATATTCTAAAGAGACAACTAGGTTCCTCCAATCTGCCTTTAACAGGGATGCAAGTGGATTCTGACCCTATAAACCATGCACACTGGGAAGCCTGGGAGGAAAGCCTCGCAGGGCCTCTCTGCCCATGCTGTGAAGGACAACTGTATCCTTGGCCCTGAAAAACGAGGAGTGAGCTGGCATTCTGAACATTGCAAGGGCAGCCTGGGAAAGAGTCTGTCTCAAGAAAAGGAAAGACACTTTTTTTTTCCCAGAGTGCTAGCTATATCCCCACTGTAAAACAGTTTGGCAATTTGTTTCAACAACTAAACCTGCATTTACCATACAATCCAACACTCCTACTCCTGGGAACTAACCTGAGAAAAATAAAGACTCAGTTTTGTCCCAATGAACAGCACAGGAATAAAGAGCTACCCATTATCACTCTAAGTTGTTTCTGTGTGCTCGTGCATGCACTGAGGCCCACCCAGTAAAGGAACGCTGCACAGGAATAAAAGTCAGCAAACTATGGGTGTGCAGGATTTGAATAGATCTCAAATACATTAGACTCACGTCAAATACAAAGGCCATTCTCTAAAGGTTGCATACTGTACGAGCCCATTCATAAGATATTCTCAAAACACAAAAAGGTCATGATAGGGAATAAGTAAGTGGGTTCCTGGGGGTAGGGAAAGGTGTCATTGGAAGCACTGAAGGTAGAGGAACAGTTCACGACTTGGTTATAGAGGCGAGGACATGAATCTGCACATGCATTAAAGTTCATGATACTATGCTCACAGCCTCCAATGTTGATTTTACTGTACAATAATCTAAAGCACTAATTTAATTTTTTTTTTATATGTAGGAGTACTTGGCAAGGTATACAGAGACTTGGGAGCTACTTTCAAACAGGTGTAATATTTAATACATTCGTTCATCCATTCATTCATCTCTTCACGCATGCATTCACATTAATCGAGCATTAAGGCTCCACAGAAGGTAGAATTCCTGCTCACAAGGTCTAGTGGAGGATGAAAATATAGACACGTGACTTGAGAGGGCTTGACGGATGCTGCATGTGGTGGCTGGACTCCTGTTTCCTAGGAGTGTTACGCAATAACTTCCCCGTCTTCACATGCCTTAGAGGCTTGCTGGGGAGTCCACGCCTGTAGAGCATGGCCAGCATACAGAAAGGCTCACAGCCATTCGTTCAGCTTCCTAAGAAGCTGCTCAGCTCCTCAGCACCAGAGGTTGATTTTTAAGAACCATGATTTTGTACGTAATTTCACAACAGGAAGAAGTGGACAGGATGTCTCTGCATCTCTGCAAGCTGAGGTTATTATGACAAATGCTCTTGTAAATTTTGTTCAGAAGTTTTTGAATGAAAACAATTTCACTTCTATGCAGGCTTTCCCCTGCTGTGCTAACCATTTGATTTCTTCAACATTGGCCGGAAATGAAAATAAAACAGACCCGTTGTGGAAGTTATGAACTAAAATCAGACATTATTTTCTTTTCTACTGTTCAGCCTAAAAGATGTTTATGATGTTCATTTTTAATTCTTCTGTAGAAAATCTATAGCCAATAGGGTGAAGTTGGAGGTAAGCATGATTTAATCTCTGTGTGAAGCATCTTTTTTAAGATTAGCAATGGATAATAGTCAATAATTATCTGTGAGTACTTATTATACACTAAAAGAAGATATGCTAGACAGCGTTAAGCAATAGTTTAAATCAGAGTATAAAAGCAAATCCATTAATTAATAACAAAAAGGGGATGATATGAAAACAAAGGAAAGATAATTCACACACAAAAATGCATAAACAACATTGACCATCACTTCAAAATGAAAACTAAAACAATAAAAAGAAATCGTTTTTATCCATAAGCATGGAGAAAATTGGAAACATTAAGAATGAAAGTAATGCTCGAACATGGGCATATCATAGATTTTTTTACAGTGTTAGAGAGAATATAAACAGCTTTTTAGGGAAATTTGACACACTCACCTTTTATAATTATGTGTTTATGGTGGAGGGTATGTGCATATAAGTACAGGTACTCACAGAGGTGTGGGATCTCCCTGGAGCTGAGCTACCAGGTAGATGTGAGCCCCCAGTGTGGATTGAGCTGAACAAAATTCTGGTCCTCTGCAAGAGCAATATGTGTTCTTAACCACTGAGCAATCTCCTAACCATGTTCCATGTGTGTTCTCTACATGTATGTTTGTGTACCTGGGGCTCTCAGAGACCATAGAAGGGTAACAGATCTCCTGGAGCTGGAGTTACAGATAGTTGCAAGCTACTCTGTGGGTGCTGGGTATTGAACCTGGGTCCTCTGGAAGAGCAGCCAGGGCTTTTAAACCACTGGGCCTTTTTCCCAGCCCCCAATTCATATATTTTTAAACCTATGTATTCTGCCAGTAGTTCTGGGGTCTGGTCTTCTTTATAGACAAACCTATGCCTCTGTGTTTGAGATGATGCATAGAAGTATTTACTGAGGTTCTGCTCAGAAAATAAAAGTTCTAAAAGCCAGCCAGGCATGTAGAGAGAGATTTGTAATAGAGTTTGTCTTACTGTGGAATACTACACAGAAGTTTAAGTGGGAAAAAAAATTACAAAAACAAAAAGCGGAGAAGCATGAAAGTGTCCTTTGTATAAACTTGCAAAAAAAAACAAAAACTCAACCATGCCATGAAATTTTCAGACATGTAGATACTCAGTATACTCTCAAAGTGATATAAATGAATTGATCACCATGGTTACTTCAAAGAACGGATCGACTGAAGAAAAGGACTTTGGACAGCATCCATAATGTTGAATCTTTACAACTCTGTATTAAATCACAACAACCTTTTAAAAATAATTATAAAAAATAGGAGGCAACAAGCTGTATCTGACTTGGAGCCTGGGGATATTGTCATGTTATTCGCCCGCTTGGATGTGTAGTTAGGTTTTTAACAAGCTCATGAACTCCCTAACTAAATACTGAAAACCATATACTTCTTAACATTTTGTAATACTGGGCTTCCAAAGAGGATCTGTGTGTGTGTCTTCTCTTACTGCTGTTAGACTAGCATGGCACAACGTAGTTTGACTTGTAAATGAAGAGAGGCATTTAGTCCTCAGTTCCTGAATCTGGGAGCTCCAAGATCAAGACAGCCAGGTTTGGGGAGGACTGCCTTCTGGCTCATGGACAGACACTTTTCTGGGTTCTCTTGGGCCAAAGGGGAAAGAGGGATGCAAGCATTCCTCTGAGCTTAGTCATCTCCACATACCTCCAGGGATGGAGTCAGGGCTTGATGCAGAGGTAGAGGACACCGACATTTGAGTCCCAGCAACATTCAAGACCCCCAAAATTCTAGTGGGAAACATTGTGCTTTGTTGTGGCCTGGAGGAAGTGACCCAGCCTCGCCATCAGGCAGGGGTCATAGGGATGCCTACTCGGAAAGCACTTCATTAAAGAGCCTTGAACTCTCAAAGTGGTTTGCATCACATGCAAAACAGATCATTTCACCCAGTCCAAGAAACCCTATTTCAGACACCTATTTTCTCTACCTGTAGGAATGATAAAATGACACTGAGTGACCTCAGTTCTCCTAGTCTCTTGACCAACCAACACTTAGTGAATGTGGACAGTGCACCAGAAACTACAGAAATGGATGGGGTATACTATACCATTAAAAGTAGTCAGCAGGGCATAGGCCACCAGCAGCTCTGGGCTCACTATGGAAAGAGACTGGGGTTTCAATGACACATAGCACTGCATAGTAAACTGTAAGGCTGTGCTATTGGGAGAAGAAATTCTGCCACCAGTTAAGGGTTTTCTAACATAACTAATTTTCAAATCTAAACATTTCTTATTAATGTATGCATAAATTGTATTTTTTTAAACCTCAAATCTGACATTCTCCTTTAATTTACTGAACCGTACAGGAGCATAGCACTGAGAGTCCCATCCTGGCTCCACTTCCCTAGGCACTGAGCCAGAGAAGCATTATGTGTCTAAACATTTCAAGGCACTTGGGTCTTCAATTGCTCTCACTGTTAGTTCAGCTAATGGACTCAGTAGCTGTTAAAAATCCCAGAATAGAAAGTGGATACAAGTGGTAGGACCACTTTCCCATAAGGAGCATGCTGGGTTGCTCCCCAAACCTCTGAGGCACATCAACTGCAGGGTTTTAGTGACCCAGGACTGTTCACTGGCCTTGTCCTGGCATAAGTGGTACCTGCTCCTACAGATGGTGAGAACAGTTTAAGGTTGTTGGGCACTTGGCAGGCTGCGTGGGGACAATGACCTCCCACCACACCCCCATTAGTCACAGCTGTCTCTTGACACCTAGTCTTCTGTTGGGGAATTTGTCCTCTTAATTTGCACAGAGGAAAGACTCTGGATTTGGGGACATGGCAGGAAAGCCATGATGAAGGTTGAGTGGGCTTTTGGATTGAGTTTAGGGCCAGAGGTGATGTGACTTTCACAAGAGTTTTCTGAGGTCAAGCTCAATCTGAGTCCTCTGTTCCTATTTCTACATATTGGTCAAGGACTGAGCACCATGGGAATATGTGGGGGAAGCATCCTGGTCATGAACTTGATGTTCTCTGGATGGAATTCCAGTTACTTCAAGGGTAACATTGACCACATAGAATTCCTGGATAGAAGGTAAGTAACCAGATGTCACAAGATAATGCAGATGAGAGAGAATTGAAGGCACATGGGAGCCACTTTGAGGATGCCCACTCATGATGACAGGATGCTCTGGCCTGGAGAACTGTATGGGAAATGACACACCAGAGTAAACATCTAGAGGATGCTTGAACCCAAGAAGTATAGGTGCTTGTATCAACCCTGTACCACTTTTGTTATTTACAACCTTCACCACACATATATACCATGTGCTCTCTGGGTGCCAATGGAGTTTTATATTGTGGTCTGTACTTTATGGATAAGGTACGGGAAGTGCAGAGTGATGAAGTTGAATGATGAAGCCCATCTGACCACTGGAGATGCATAAGGATACAAACTAGGCTCCTCGTGTGATCTCCAAATAGCACTCGGCTCTCTGTATCCATCTCTGAATTGTTCTTGCAGAGAGCTTGTCCTAAGGGAAGCTGGGGAAATACTATACTAATTTTACTCTGGATTCCTGGTGACTCCGGTGTTAAGGGAGTCACTCAAGCATCCCCCTGTGCCTGACACACTGAAATGGCTCTCAGAGAGTCGTGTACTTGAGCCTTAAGGACTGGCAAGCTTCCTCCAAGGGCCAGATTGGAGTGTGAATCAGTTGTTGGTCTCTGCCCCTTCAGACTTGGGGGATTGTTAAGGTGCTATTTTTATGCTGGGATCATTAGTACCAGGTAGCAATGTGGGATCTGAATGTGAATTCTATACTATAATCTCTTTGAGACTCATTGCTTATTTGTCAAGAAAAAAATCACAATAACATCTACTTCCTGCAGTGTATCTATCTTGTGGCCTGCTAGTTGCACACAGCCAAGAACAGAAGTGAATAGACTGCAACACAAAATTGCAAGCTTACTTAAAACATAAGTTTTTTAAAAACTAGGCTGGGCATGGTGGCTTCCGCCAGTTGCTCCAGCTACTTGGAAAACTGAGGTGGAGGGAAGCCTGGGCAACTTGGTAAGAACCTGCCTCAAAAAACTAGAAATCTTACAGGTCAAACATTTATAAAGCTGCTATGCTGTTGTTTCAGTATTAAAATGCATCCTACTTTAAATTGTTTACTAATTTTTATCATAGAATGTGTATGCTTTTTTACTGTAAGCACTTACATCCTGTGCACATTGCATAATTTTATTAAACTACTGTTTATCATAAAAAAACATAAGTTTTTTTGTGTGATTATGTTTTGGACTCAATTAGGCTATCAAGCATGAGCTTTGCAGATGACAATGTCATGTTGAAATGTCAAGGGCTGGATAGGCCTGTTAGGGGGTCACAAGGAATATCACAAAGGAGTTACTATGGTGACATACACAACTGATGCTTTTGTCTTCAAGCACTCCTCCTAGATGTGGCCCAAGAGACACATCACCATAAAATTCCAAACTCTAGTCAACACTGTGTAAGATAAACCCTGGGAGTGAGTTGCATATACAATGCAGAAATATGTTCTGGTCTGGGAGGCAGAGAGAAGGCTCTGAGGAGGTGTCAGCTATGGATGGTGCCAAGGGTAGGACTCTTGGTAAAATAGTCTGGGCAGAGAGAACAGTTACCAAGATGCTAGGGGCACTAGCATGGGTAAGGGCTTGGCACAGAAGAAGACATGCGGACGGGAAAAGGAGGAGAAGAAAAGGAGAGATAGGATACAAATGAGAGACCCAGGTCATGCACGCTCCAGGGTCAGGTGTAGTCAATTACATCCTGACTAGTGTTTTAAAAACAACACACAAAGTATATTCTGCGGAGGGTATAGGGAGGCTAAGGAAGGCAGGTTGTGACTTCCTCGTGTGATAAGTGGCAGTCATAGCACCCTGGGGAGACAGATACAAGTTAGAACATTGGGCCAAAAGTTATCTTTTGCCTATGACAGGAGGAAGTCATTACGCCTCTGCACGTTGGCATTGCAGAGGAAAAGCTCAGCAATAAGCATTGCTACGAGTGGGAGAAGATTACATGGTGACAAATGAAGCTGGGACACTCCAGACAGGCCAGCTGGGCTGGAGAAGTCTGACTGAAGATGGCAGTGTGACAGTTACCAGGATATATCCTGAGTACCATTGAGGAGGAGGCAGGCATCTGGGAGGAGATGAGAAATAAAATACACAGGCTCTCATTCATATGACTGTGGTTAGGATTAGGCTGAAAGCTGCAGAGAAGTCAAAACAATATTGGCTTTATGAAATTAAAAAAAAAAAAACCCTTCTCACACACATGAAAGTAATCAGTTCAGCCTCCCAAGTACCCGTGACTATAGGCCTGTTCCACAAAGGTAGACTTACGCATTCTAAATACAACAGTAGACATCATTAAAACCCCACTAAGAAGCACAGAAACTTGGGAAAGGAGGGGAAGGAGGGGCAATGGAAGAAGGCTCAGCCACTAAAATGCTAGGCCAGCATCATGAGAGCTGGAGTTCCTCACTTAGATTCCCAATCCCTGGAACCTCACATAAAGGCTGGGTGGGCATTTGTCCCACCTGTAACTGCAGCCTTGGAAGACAGGCAGATCTCTAGAGCAAGCTGGCTAGCAGGACTAGCTATGTCCATGAGTTCTGAGTCAGATTGCAAGACTCTGCCCCAATGAAAAAAGCAGGAAAGAAACTGAGGGTGATTCCTGACAGCGACCACAGACCTCTACATGTATGCATACACATAAATGTGATGCACATCCTCAGATACATGCAAAAACATGTATGTGCATACATGTATGTCATGCACATCCATAGCATCATGCAGGAACATGTATGCACACACATATACAATACACATACACATGAAGATGAAGAAAACTTGAAAGTATTGTGCTAAGTGAACACAGTAGACTGCCCCAAACATCACATGTGTAAAATGTATTTCAAATATTCTGAATGATGGAATGAGGATGTTTTTCTTCTTTAACTATGTTTTTAATAAATAATTGCATTCCCCCCCAAACACTACAAAAGCCATTTTTCTCATTTCGAGGTAGACACTCATTTTTTAAAATCCCGTGCCTGGAGAGTAAATATCAGGTAGGTACTGCATGCAAAGTATTACTCCGAGACTGCATAGCCAGAAGTGACCCTTGTGCCTGTTAACAAAGGTCATCTAGAGGCAGTGCACTCCTATTCAACACAAACCATAGAAAATTATTTATATGATCATCTACAGGGCCCTTGTGACATCCAAGCATGCTGCTGTGTATTTCACACATATCGTAATGGAGAACGTGCTGACAGCACTCTGAGGTAAGTGTCACCATTGTGAACCCATTTTCCAGGTCAACAACAATCTCATCAAAAAGTCTTGCCTCTCCCTGCAGTAAGGCACAGAGTTGGAATGTTCTGCAGTAGGGATCCACTGTGACCTCTCCAAAATGGTGGTCCAGAAGGAGTGCACAGAGCATCAGACATCCACATCCCTCCGAAGGCACCCATCTTGGCCAGCACACAGTGAGAAAGAAGGGAAATCCTAATCTGTCCCTTACAGAAGGCTGAGCCATTAGATGAGAGACACTGAACAACGGGGAATTTAGATGGTTACTTTCTGGGAAGCTGCTTTGAGAAATGTCACACTGCCCTCCCTATCTGTGAACTGGGGCTTCACACCGGATCAATCACTG
The DNA here is from genome assembly GCF_008632895.1 of Mastomys coucha. Classification (NCBI taxonomy): domain Eukaryota; kingdom Metazoa; phylum Chordata; class Mammalia; order Rodentia; family Muridae; genus Mastomys; species Mastomys coucha. Next base: position 47,381,616 of record NW_022196905.1, on the reverse strand, counting down.
TTAACAGCGCCTGGCTGTCAGAGGTGTTTCTCTCAAATGGCTTCAAATTGAAAAGCAATCCTGTGGGGCCCTGAAACTTAAATATACCTTTGGCCCACTAATTTTTCTTGCCCATGTTTAATGTTATAATCAGGAAAGTAGCACACACCAATCTTGTCAGTGTCTTAAAAGGATTGTTTCCTAAAACAGAAATGAGTTTGAAAAGCAGTTAATAATCTCATTACCCAGGACACCATCGAAATTGCTCATCTTCTTTTGTAGTTCAGTCTTTGGCAGAAAAGACGCAAATCCAAAGGGCTATTCAAATGGAGGGAGCGCTAGGGCTCAGCCCTAACTGCTATTGTGTATCTCCGAGACTGAGAGAGAGACATCTAAGCCATTCTTACTCAATTTGGACAATTTTTGTCAATTCACCTGAAAATTGCTACCAATCAAACCATATGGTATTTCTAGCATGCCCACCACCCTTCCCAGAGATCTCTCCAGGGGACTAAGCATGTGTGAGGATGGAAATTCCAACGATTTGGCTCACATTAGCATCCAGCTCGGGAGCTGCCCCGTGAGGGCGTTTGATAAAAGTACGCTGGGGAAATAGAAAGAGGGCTCCGTGGATAAGGCACCTGCCTTGAAACAGTAAGAACTTGAATTTGGGTGCTCAGAGCCCATGTAAAGCTGGACACAATGGCATATGCCTATAGACCCAGTGCTCCCGTGGTGGGATAGAACATATAGGGGAAACCTATCGATTCACAGGAACCTCAATATACACAGCAGTGAACCACTCCTAAAACCCCATCTCAAGCAAGGTAGAAGATAAGGACCAAAGCCTGGGATTATTTTCTGTCAATCAAACACTCACTGTGGCACACATGGGCCTGCACTCACACAACTGTGCGTGCAGCACACCCCACAAGTATGATGTGGACTTGAAAGAGGGCTAAGCATGCTGGGAATGCATCAGATACCCTGCTCCCTCCCCACTCCCAGTGGGCTAAATATCACTGGCTCACAAACTCAGAGTGAAAAATCCAGAGCTGGCCAGGAGAGCAGCCATTTAACCAAGTTAGAGAAAGGCTTGACAAGCAACAATACATTAGCTCCCCTAACTGCTCACTGTTGGTGCATTTCCATTTACTGCCTCTGTTTATATTCCACATGCTGTGTGGGCATACCAGACAAACTCTTAATCTAGCCATAATAATGGGGATAATGACAGCACCCCTAGAGTTAACATTATCCATTAATAATGACAACAAGAATCCAGGCCAACAGCACCTCTAGAGTTAACGTTATCATTAATAAATAATGACAACTATAAGCCAGGCCTTGTTACACGTTTTTCCCATGTGTGTTTCTGTTCATAGGTGGTGTCGTTTATCCTGTTTACAAATGGGTGAACTCAGGTTCTACAGACTGCCAGTGTGAGTGCCAGGCTTCAATCCTTGAGTCTGAGCTGGTCCTCATGCTCTCACTGGCTTCTGGGAAAATCCCCCACAGACAACCCTTGACCCAACTGGCCTCTGACCCACTAGGGGATGCTGGAAGGGGATGCAGAGTCCTTGGGCCAGGGCTGAAGAATGGAAAGGGGGCCTATAAGTCCCCATCATTCAGCCACTAAGCTTAGTTGTTAAGAGGTGCACTGAAGTTTTCAGAACCCAGCATTCAGGTGTGTCCCCCCTGTTTGTGAGTCTGTAGGGTTTCTAATACTTCCTCCCCACTGCCTTCCAGAGAGGAAAGACGAAAAGAAAGGAAGGAAGGAGGAAAGGAGGAAAGAGAGAACCTAGCCAAACTGGGCTCCATTTTGGCTCAGAGCTGGTCCAACCCAAGCCCTTAGCTCTTTAGCATGTGACCCTCAGAGCTGATAGTCCCATGAACCCCAACAAGAGGCCCCTCCATGGCCTGTCATGCCTGGGTCTTCCATAAGCACCAGCGGAGCCGTGACAGTTGTGTCTGGGCTTTAAAGCAATACTTATCCCAACCGACGGGGACATTGTGACATGCCACCCCCAGCTAGCAAAGTTGGTAGACAGTCCCCAATATGGAAGATGTCAGCCGATGGGAGAGATAAAGACTGTGACTCCAAAACGAGCTGCACGGAAGTAGAATACCCAAGATGTCTCAAGGTACAGGAAGGGGCCTGAGGTTAGAGCTGGCAGATCGTGGGTAAGTTGGGTGAGGGGTGTGACAGACATGACTAGCTCTCACCAGCAAATCATGAGGCCACTGGGGGTTGGTGCTCATAATTCTAAAAGGAAGGTAACCGTTTTATTAGTCAGGGTTTTCTAGAGGAATAGAACAGAGTGAACATACATACATACATATAACACACCAGATAGGCTAAGAACCTGGTGGCTGCTCTAATCTCTGGGGCCCCTCAGCTGTCAGAGTAGTCCCACCATGACTGCTCACAGCAGAGTGTCAGGGACCACAGTCATTGCTCAGCATAGCAGGCTAAGGGGCTCAGAACTCTCCATCTGGCATGAAAGCATCCCTGGGTCTGCCTTGGAAGCCTGGAAACTCTGGCTCTATGTCAGTGAAGCAATAGCAGTGGCAGCGACAGCAGAATGCATTGGCTCAGTGCCTTACCGAGTGAGCAAAAGGCCACTCTCTCCCTTTCCACTATGGCCTTTATGGGGCGGCTACCGGAAAGTGCAGCCAACACTGGGAGGTGGCCCTTCCCACATCAGTAAGGCCATCAGGTCAGTTCCTCAGTTGAGGCTCCCTACTCAGGTGATTCTAAGTGTGGCAAGCTGATATTGAAAACCATCACACCCCTGCAATGTTATTGGTGAAAGGCTGCACCCTGCCCTCTGCTCTTTACTGCACTTTTATGGACCAGCCTCATCTCTGTCACAAATTCTATGAAGCCATTTTGATCACCACCTGACGAAGAAAGAGCATTGGTAAAGTCACAAACTGTGCATGACACTTTCCAGCACGTACCCAGTGAAACCAGAATCTGATCCCTGATCCCTGTGATACCAAAGTTTGTCTTCCCTAGCCACCTTTCCTCTGGTTTCTGCCCCTCCCGGCCAGTGTCTATGACTCCTTCCCTAAACAGGAAAAGACATTTTATCACTGTCTTCATAGCCCCTCATTCTAAGCACCTGTGTGAAAGTTGCCAGTTAGTTCTTGGGTCGGGGAAGGGCTGGACAGAGTCAGCATTCGGCTCTGTCAATGGGAAACTTGTACACGAGGGGTGCCAGGGATACCTAGCAAATAGATCAGATCATAGTACACTGGGACAAACCAGTCAGAAACACAGATCCTAATACGTTACCAGCTTCCCAGCTGTTCAAAACAAGACCAGGTATACAGTGAACAGTGAGGGGCTTTTAAATATTATGTAGCTTCCTAAAAATTATCCAGGCCCCTGAACAGGTCTCTCACACTAACCGGTCCCCCAACCCCAACTTATTCCTACTTCTGTTGTTCAAATAAGCCAAGCTCATTACTGCCTAAGGCTCATTGCACCAGTTGTGACCTCTGCAAAAAAATATTGTGTTTCCTGCTTGGATGCTTTCTTATTTCCATCTCAGGTCTTCCCACCAGTACTCCAGACCCCTACCAGGGAGATCCTTGCCTTGTCATCTTTCCACTCTTAACAGCCTCTGGGGTGGTCTTACTATTTCCTGGGATGCTTGAAAAGTGTTCAGCAAATGGTTGACTCTCCGTGAACAGGCCTGGGTGGAGTGGACAGAGCAAAAACAAGCAAACAAAATAAACAAGTGAGTACAAATATTGCTGATTTCTACAGTATTAAGGTCCTAGGAATCTGTATTCGGAAGAGTCCCCATTTCTGCTTAACAAGGGCAGAGACCACAAGCTATAGCACTGTGCTTGGTAACACCTTAACAACCACCGGCAGCCCTCCATACACATTGCTGGGCAAAGCTCCAAAGCTAAAAGGCACTAATTGCTTTTATATAAGGAGATAGGAATGCAGTTCTTCTGTGCCCCTTAGTCCTGATGGTCTGCATTATCGGATCTGTTACCATGTTAATTGATGCTGTCTCACAACAGTTCAGGCTTCACCCTGAATATGTCTGGGACAATGACAGGCAGAGAGGAGAGGTAATAATTGGAGTTCTCTCTCTCTCTCTCTCTCTCTCTCTCTCTCTCTCTCTCTCTCTCTCTCT
>NW_022196905.1:47372006-47377399 GCF_008632895.1 Mastomys coucha | reverse complement strand
GTGTGTGTGTGTGTCCCCATTCTGGGAAGGGTTAATACTCAGCCAGGCTGCCTGTGCTCAGGGCCTCAGAGTGGCCCAGGAGTGGGAGGGGTGGGCCTGGAAGGTGGAGTAGAGAGGGCTTGACTTGCACCGGCTGCCTTCTCCCCACAGGAGTGCAGATGCTTGCCCAGATGGTCTGAGAATGGGGAACTCAAGTTGCCTTTAGGAATGGCTGCAAAGCCCACACCTGGAAATCTCCCCTCCCTGCTCCTCCACGGCAGGTTGCATTTGGGAGACTCTATGATCATTAGAGGAGAGAGACGGGAGTGAGCCATTCACCAGCTCGCCAGCACTTGGGAGAAAGCAGCAGGATGGATGTGGTGGACAGCCTTCTTATGAATGGGAGCAACATCACTCCCCCCTGTGAACTCGGGCTGGAAAACGAGACGCTTTTCTGCCTGGATCAACCTCAACCTTCAAAAGGTAGGTGCCAGAGGTTATGATTAGAATTCAGAAAACTACCGAGTTAAGAGAGATACGGCAACAGCAAGGCTAATATACATACATCATGTGGGGTGTGTGTGTGTGTGTGTGTGTGTGTGTGTGTGTGTGTGTACAAAGTCCCTCTGTGAGACAAAGCTAAATGAAGTTGTATGTTCATAAGTTTGGATAAAAAAAGAGAAATCTACAGTCAACTATTTCTATTGTTCCCACGGGAGAGTTGGGGGCTCATGCAGGATTCCTGGGGGTAGGGGGAAGATGATAAAAAAGAGACATAGGGGGAAAGGGGTGCCAAGTGTGGAAGTCTGAACTTAGAAGCATTACAGAAAAGGCGCTGTCACAGGGCAGAGGTTGCATTCTCTTAGGGGAAACCCAGCATGAAGAAGTAATTAAAGCGAAATAAATGTTTAGCCTCGGGGAAAGAAAGCCAGGAGTATTCAGGAGCATTGTCCTTGGGAAAAACCTGCTTTCCTTGGGGGATCCATTAACATCCCAACCTTTAAAAAGCAATTGAATTGCCCCCTGCTTTCCCAGGTTTGTTTCTGCATGGTATAGCTAGTCCAGGAATACTTGGGTTCAGTGATGCATGCATACCCTGGGGACATCATCAGGAACTAACCTCTCCCTTGGGGGCCTAAGGTTTTTAACGTTCTGCCCTCTAAACCCCCCTCCCTCCAACTCTTCCCTTTACTCTGCAGAGTGGCAGTCTGCAGTGCAGATTCTCCTGTACTCCTTCATATTCCTTCTCAGTGTGCTGGGGAACACACTAGTTATCACGGTGCTGATTCGGAACAAGAGGATGCGGACTGTCACCAACATCTTCCTGCTCTCCCTGGCTGTCAGTGACCTCATGCTTTGCCTCTTCTGCATGCCGTTCAACCTCATCCCCAACCTGCTCAAGGATTTCATCTTTGGAAGCGCTGTGTGCAAGACTACCACCTACTTTATGGGTGAGTCCCGCAGGTGTCTGTTGACAGGGCTTATCGCACACCCTCCCTATGTCAGCCCCTTGACTGTCACAGCAGAGAGACCCTACCGGGTTCCAAAATGTCAAGCATCTGCTTGTGTGGGCCTAGATGCAAATACACAGGTGTTTTCTTCACTGCAGGTCAAGTCCTCCTCATGCCAGGAAGTGTGTGTGTGTGTGTGTGTGTGTGTGTGTGTGTGTGTGTGTGTGTGTGTGTGTGTGTGTGTGTATGTGTGTGTGTGTGTGTCAGAAGTTGATACAAAACCGCAGTGGAGATTAAGCAGGCTTGGCTCTTTGCAGAGGGACAAGAATTCATAGGTGACTTCAAGTTTCTCCTTACCTTTCTGGTGGCAGTATTCCTGTTAACTCCCAACTTGGGTCAGGAATGGAGAGGGTTCACGGGATCAGAGCCCTTTGCTGTTGTGTTTCTTGTTCTGTGAGAAATGGAGGCTATTTCAAACTATTTCATCGAAGTGTAGCTTCTCTCCTCAGAATTTACTTTCCAGACTGTTCTGTCAAAGCTTGGGGGCATCTTAAGCCAAGTGTGTATGGGGAGTGTGTGTGTGTGTGTGTGTGTGTGTGTGTGTGTGTGTGTGTGTGTGTGTAAGGGGGATGTTTTGGGGGCATTGTGTTCACGAGTGCTCAAGCATGCACATATAAGGGGGAAATGTTTGGATGTTTGGTTCTGACTGACCTGTATAAAATAGACAGCACTGAGTTAGGCTAGGGCAGTCTTCTGAGACCAGAAAGCTTTAAAAGTCTTAATTTTTCCCAGCTGAGTGTGTAGATTCCAACACAGAACACAATGCTGGTGAATCCCTCACCCTCACTCCCCGAGATAAGTAACCAAAAACATGTCCTCTGGGTTCAAGTCTCCTGAGCGTATTCTAAAGTCTAAAAAATGAGGTTTCCTGTTAGATATTGAAGCGTTGCTGAGAGCTCTTTACCTTCTGAGGCCCTCCCAGCTGTCTCACGGGTACACTCAGACATCTTAGCCAGAGCAGGAAGGAAGGTTCCCGTCAGTGAATAGTCACCCAGCTCTGAGGACCATGGAACTGTTAGCTTTAAGGTGCCCAGTTTTTGTTTTTTGGTTTGTTTTTTGTTTGTTTGTTTGTTTGTTTGGGTTTTTTTTTTTTGAGACAGGGGTTCTCTGTGTAGCCTTGGCTGTCCTTGAACTCATTCTGTAGACCAGGCTGGCCTAGAACTCAGAAATCCACCTGCCTCTGCCTCCCAGGTGCTGGGAATAAAGGCATGGGCCACCACCACCCGGCAGGTGCCCAGTTCTGTGTTGTACAAATTTCACCTCAGAACAGTTTTAATAGCCAAAATTAAATAGCAAAATAATTCTGGAATTATTTAGAATAACATAATAGCTTACTTTGTTAAATTAGCTTTTCTTGTTTATCTGACCTTGGTTCTGTTGTTTACTTTGGGCAGGGTGCTGAAGGTAGCCTTGACTGACCTGGAAAGTTACTGTAGAGCTTAGGTTGGCAAGTCCTGTGATGTGCAGGGCTTTGATGAATTTCTCATTCTGGTGATTTAGATCCTTCATTTTGTGGTCTCTCCAATCCTACTCTAACACCACTCATACACCTAATGTTGTGTGGGGTTAGGGGTGTGCGTGTGTGCTGCAATTGTGGGTTTATAGTGACTGTGGACCCATTGCACAGAACAAACTCCATGAGATTTAAAGCTATCCTTTTAATTCTATGACATAGGCTCTTTAGGATAAAATCCAGTAAAACACAGTAAGTGATTCTACCAAAGAAAAGAGAGGGGGGGAAGAGAGAAAGAAAGAGAGAGAGAAAGAAAGGAAAGGAAGGAAGGAAGAAAGAAAGAAAGAAAGAAAGAAAGAAAGAAAGAAAGAAAGAAAGAAAGGAAGAGAAAGATGGCCAGGCAGTGGTGACGCACGTCTTTAATCCCAGCATTTGGGAGGCAGAGGCAGGTGGATTTCTGAGTTTGAGGCCAGCCTGGTCTACAGGGTGAGTTCCAGGACAGCCAGGGATACACAGAGAAACCCTGCCTCAAAAAACCAAAAAAAAAAAGAAAAAGAAAAAAGAAAGAAAGAAAGAAAAAGATGAAGGAAAAGGGGAAAAGGTTTTTTACTTAATGGTTTTAGAATAAGATTATTCATGGCTTTTAGGGAGTTACTGTCTCTCTATCCTGATAAGGAATAGTGTTTTAGGATGCCAAGCTTAGAAAGCCTGTTCCCAGCTCTGTGGATGACAGCTCATTGGTGAGTAATGGTTCTTAGACCTGAAAGTTCTAAGGTGAGCGTAAAGCATAAGACAGCATATACACCCAACAGTAGAGACTCCGTTTTAATGTCTGCAGGCAGATGCTGTAGATGAGATGTGATGTCGCTCCCACTCTAACCAGGATACATGTTCACTCTCTACAGAGGCAGAAGGGCTGGAGAGACCCTGGCTCTCCCCCACAGAGAAACCTATAGATCACTCCAGAACCTTTTCTCTGTCACCTGTTTTTGACTGGGCACTTTTTTTTTCAACAGATATTTTAAATTTAAGGATGTTTCCCTCTTTTAAATTGTGTATTAGAAATTTTGTGAAAGTCAACACTTCAGGCTCAGACCCCATTCAACCTCATCCCCAACCTTGGGCAACATGGAGGCCTGAAGAAGTCCTGCCAAATGTCAATTGTCAAAAGTCCCAGTCAAATGTCAATTTGACCACAGGCTCCTGATCAAAGTTAGAGCTCTTTCAAGGTTTCCAAAAAGCCCTTCTGTGGGATAGCAACTTATTTTTAGCCCCTTGTTTATTAATTAATGAGTACCTTCAGTCCAAGCTGGAGTTAGACTGCAACCAAAGCTCAATAAACTTACCCGAAAATTGACAATGAAATGTTTTGGCAAATACATATGCTTAACTGCCTTAAGTCCATTTTAGTACAAAGCTGGGACTAAATTGTCTTTTTAAAAATGTCTATAGTCTCTCTTTACCCCTTGAGAGTTCTCCTGTAATTCTAAACTGCAGCTCTGACACACTTAAGCTAATGTACAAATAAACTTGGGAGTCAACACCTGAGGACGGCCCTCTTTGTTCTTCCCAGGCACTTCCGTGAGTGTTTCCACCTTCAACCTGGTGGCCATCTCTCTGGAGAGATATGGGGCCATCTGCAGACCCCTACAGTCCCGAGTCTGGCAAACCAAGTCCCATGCTTTGAAGGTCATCGCTGCCACCTGGTGCCTCTCCTTTACCATCATGACTCCGTACCCCATTTACAGCAACTTGGTGCCTTTTACTAAAAATAATAACCAGACGGCGAACATGTGCCGCTTCCTGCTGCCAAGTGACGCCATGCAGCAGTCCTGGTAAGGCAGTGCTTCGCTCATCCTTTCAGACACGGCTAAGTCTAAGTTAACAACGTGAGGGACCAGAAAGCCTTGGCAGATGACTATGGGGACAGATATCCTAAAGGCTTTCTAAGGAGGGTCCTTTTTTGTTGTTTCATGTATTTATGTAACTAAGTTTAGTTGTCTTCACACACACACACCCTCCCCTCCCTCTCCATCTCTGGCTGAACCCTCTTTCCCCCAGCAAGTCCCCCTTCTATTTCCATGCCTTCTTTTTCTATGGGATCCACAGTGTTAAATAAGATCTTCTTGCAGCACTGAATAAGGAGTTATTTACTAGACTATGGACACTTTATGACTGGTCATACACCACTGAAGAAAGTAACACATCTCTCAACCACAGTTAACTGCTGCTAGCCTCATGGGCCACTCCATGGAGGGTCATTCCAGCCTCACCCTAGAATGACAGAGAGAATACACAGTGAGAAACTGAGACCCTAACCACCACACAGTTATGGATGAAGTGATGTTAGCATATCCATTTTGCAGATAAGGAAACTGACTTAGAGGTGCCAGAATGGCCAAATCTATAAAGCTAGGAAGAGGCAAGCAAAGTCTCTCTCTCTCTCTCTC
>NW_022196905.1:47349011-47371996 GCF_008632895.1 Mastomys coucha | reverse complement strand
CTCTCTCTCTCTCTCTCTCTCTCTCTCTCTCTCTCTCTCTCAGTTTACCCACTATGCTTATGCATCTACATGGTCTCCAAGGAGTTCAAACTGGTTGATTTACCGAGCTACAATTTTCAAACAAATTGATGACTGAATTTAATGATAAGATGGCACAAACATGGGTTACATTTACTAATTATAGGGCTATTTTAGAAGCAGGAACTAGACACTTAGAAGTGGCTAAAAACCCAGATCATGTTCTGTTGCTTTCTTCCTTTTCATTCAAACCAAGTAGCTTGAACACAAAAAAGCATTACACTGTGAAAGAAAGGGATAGACAAGACTTATCAAAACATGTCCACATGCAATGAGAAATGGCTCAGCCACTGTTTGCCTCTGCTGATTGTATGGTCTAATCTATAACTTACACACACCAGACTACAAAAGTGATTTAGGGGCCAGACTCATGGAGCAGGAGGCTGTGAATCTTCAACAATCAACTGTGTTTAGAGAAAACATAGCTCAATCCTGCCAGGCACAAGACTTTGTGCACCAGTGAATCGGCTTCACAGGGTGACAGAGAATGGAAACTTGGAGAGATTTATGGGTAACAATGGGCACATTTGGTAAAACTGAAGGGTTTTCCATAATTCTGATCAAAACATTTAATTGCTCCCATTGGAGGGTCAACATGTTCTGTAACCTGATGCACATTGTTGGGTTTCAAATCTCACCTCTCCTACTAGCTGTGTGATTTTGGAGACATTTAGTCTCTTCAAGAATCAATATCCTCATCTCTACATTAAGTGTTCAAATAATAGCAACTATAAGAACCTGTTATCAAAGGTTCTTCTGTGAATTACACTGAGATGTGTACGCAAAGAGCTTGTTCTCACCTGTATACATGGCACTAGTTCTCAAAGAATGGAAACTATTTTCATATTATTTCAATAACTTGGACATATAATCCACATACTCCTATTGGTTTTTTTTTTAAAGATTTCATTATCTATTTATTGTTCTTGTCATTCATTCTTGAAACAGAGTCTCACTGTGTCACCCAGGCCAGTCTCAAACTCTTAGAGTTGAGCAATCTTCCTGCCTCAGCCTCCTGAATATCAAGAGCTTTAAGTACACACCATATCCCCTGCTTTTCCATTATCCTTTTAACTAACACGTTAGTTGCTTTGGGACATAGAATAGTTTCATGTTTCTCCAATTTAAGCAGTCTTTCAGAGACACTTTAAAGAGTAAAAGAAGCAAACAAGTTCTAATGACCAAACCTCCAGACATGGACTTTTCAAGGATGCTAAATGCTAGACATTAACGTGTCTGCTCAGACCAGCTCACCCTCGTCATTCCCACCCATCAGAACTTGAAGGTCCAGAGTAATTAGATTTCTTTTCATTGTATTAGGCAAACATTCCTGCTACTCATCCTATTTCTTATTCCTGGGATTGTGATGGTGGTGGCCTATGGATTGATCTCTCTGGAACTCTATCAAGGAATCAAATTTGAGGCCAGCCAGAAGAAATCTGCTAAAGGTATGGATCTTTATGCTAGATGTTTATTCCAAAAGAACTCAGAAGTTCATTTTGTAAGTTAGCTAGATGTACTTGGGAAATTCAGGGCATATGCTGGAGTATTTCTTTCTGAGATTCTGGGTCACGAGGCAGTCAGCAGACCCAGGCTTTCTGAATCTACATGTATAAAAGGAGGAGACATTTCTTCTTGGTGGAATCAATATTTCTTCTGAGTGGAATCAAAAGAGACTGTTCACACAGGACACAGTGACACACAGAGGACCCTGTCCCTGAGGCTTGCTGTCACATAGCATTAGTAGACAGCGCCCCGGAGATTCTGTCCTGCAGGCTACATTAAGAGACATCTTACGATGTCCCTGGCCTACGAGCTCAGCTTTTGGCCGCTCATTTCTCACCCTCTGCCTCTCATGCTCAGCTCCCTCCTCCCTCAGCCCGCTGAGCCTGTCCCCAACACCTGTGTTGACATAACTTTTTCCTTCTCACTCTGTTCTCCTCTCTTAGTTCCTCACTATGTAGATAATGCAGTCTCTCTGGCTTCTATTGACTTTCTCTCGTTACTTGGAGTTCTCACAATAAAAGTAATCTCAAAACTCAGTAAGCAAACACGAAAGAAAGAACCCAGAAGAGTGTAAATATTTATTTTGTAATAACTTTCAGCTTTACAGCCTTTGTATGTAGGATTTTATCACCACCAACACCAACACCACCACTACCACCATCATCATCATGATTTATATTTTGCAGAACTAGTGCAGACCAATACTAATATTAATCAGTACAGGCCAGGCTGCCTATCCATTTCTCCAGTTCAAGTTCAGCTTGGCCTCCTGGATTGAGAGAGTCAGGGGCTTTATATCTTTTCTCTGGCATGACTTGTCCTGAACACTAAAATGATGTCACTTTCCCATCCAGAAAAGAGGCTGAGCGGCAGCAGCAGCAGTGGTCGATACGAGGATAGTGATGGCTGTTACTTGCAGAAATCCAGGCCTCCGAGGAAGCTGGAGCTGCAGCAGCTATCTACCAGCAGCAGTGGTGGCAGAGTCAACCGGATCAGGAGCAGCAGTTCTGCTGCCAACCTGATCGCCAAGAAGCGCGTGATCCGCATGCTCATTGTCATTGTGGTCCTCTTCTTCCTGTGCTGGATGCCCATCTTCAGTGCCAATGCCTGGCGGGCATATGACACGGTTTCTGCAGAGAAACACCTCTCAGGGACCCCCATCTCCTTCATCCTCCTCCTCTCCTACACCTCCTCCTGTGTTAACCCCATCATCTATTGCTTCATGAACAAACGCTTTCGCTTGGGCTTCATGGCCACCTTCCCTTGTTGCCCGAATCCTGGTCCCCCAGGGGTGAGAGGAGAGGTGGGAGAGGAGGAGGATGGGAGAACCATAAGGGCATCACTGTCCAGGTATTCTTATAGCCACATGAGTACCTCTGCCCCACCCCCCTGAACTGTACCTGGTCCACTGCAGCAGCAGGAAGGAGGGGACCGGGAGCAAGGAGGAAGAGGAAGTAGGAGGGAAGGAGAAGGGAGACCCATTTCTCATGAGGATTCTTCAATGTCTGCTTCTCACCCTTCACAAAGTTCTAGAAGGAACTTAAGGTGGGGTCATGAAAATACATTTTCCATAATGTTTACCATGGAAGAAACCTCAGCAGGCCAGTGATGAGAGCCCCACTGGGCTCATGCTACAAATGTCACTGCCAAGTCCATGTTCAAAATGGAGGTGTAGACCTTGATGAGCTTTAGAATTTTCTGGAATGTCGCAGGTGACATCTCCCCTTAGTCATACACTGCTCTGCTCTGTTTCTTCTGCTCCTGCAGAATTATAGTCCTCCCCAGGGAACCCATGCTTGCTTCTCACACATACTACGCCTACACCCCTTCTCATGGCCACCAAGGACATGTGACGCACACACTCCTCCTCTGGCCACTTCTGAATAGGGGAGTAGTCTGACAATTTTTAAAGCTTGACGTTGGTCAAAGTACACTCAAGGGTGTAAGTTGAGGTCATCATCAGAAAAACAAGAAGAACATGTCAGGCCGGGTGGTGGTGGCGCACGCCTTTAATCCCAGCACAGGCAGGCAGATTTCTGAGTTCGAGGCCAGCCTGGTCTACAGAGTGAGTTCCAGGACAGCCAGGGCTATACAGAGAATCCCGCCTTGGAAAACCAAAAAAAAAAAAGAAGAAGAAGGAGAAGGAGAAGGAGAAGGAGAAGGAGAAGGAGAAGGAGAAGGAGAAGGAGAAGGAGAAGGAGAAGGAGAAGGAGAAGAAGAAGAAGAAGAAGAAGAAGAAGAAGAAGAAGAAGAAGAAGAAGAAGAAGAAGAAGAAGAAGAAGGTGTCTAAAAGACAGGACTTGGAATTTTTATTTCTACAAAGGAAAGAATGTGCAAGGCCAGTAGTTAGAACTGTTTTCTGTCAGCAGTGTCAAGCTGCAGAAAGGAGGGTGATCCATATGGTGCAATCTCTCCTCTGTATCTAACCCCCACAACTTTTTTTTTTAACCTCAACTTAATTTCTTACATTCATCTGTAGTTCCTCCTTTCCAGAAACACCTCCAGGTAAGAAGGGAGATGTATATACCTGGGCAAGGGTGGTAACATATAGTCAGTCCCCAAGGAAAACTGGCATGTTGGGACTCAGTTAATAAGTAGCTTTGAATGCCAAAACTATGTCTGCTTTTAAATACCATTGATGTAGCTCTTGATAATTGACTCAGTGTGTGTGTGAGAGAGTGTGTGTGCTTCTGTGTACATGTGTGCATAAACTGAACATATGGCTACATTATCTGTGTGTTAATAACTTGTAAGTGGCTATTGGAACTCAACGAGTATTATCATTCTTCCATAAAAGTCGGAGTATTGTGTGAGCTTCGTTTCTTTGCAAAATTAGTGTTGAAAACACTTAAACTCTAAGAACTCTGTTTAAAAATAGAAATAAATCACACAATAAAAGACCATTTCTAGATGGCACGTACTGATGTGGTTTACCAAACACACACGTTGTCTCCCTACCCCCCTCTCCCAGCTCCTTTCCTTTTTCTTCCCTTGAACATTATTGTCTTGTCTACTTAAAAAAGTTAGTATGAACCTTTTCAACAGACACAAGTTTGTATGCACATGTGGAAAGTAAAAAAAAAAAAAAATACACAAAGAAAAAGATTGAAGGAAAGTAAGTTCATTGCTATGAGCTGTCAATTGTCCAAGGAGTGAACATTCGTCTTCTCCTTTCCAGGAGGCCATATCTGTGCACTGATCCAGGCCCCACACTCTCAGTAGTCCCCAAACCTTTCTGTAGAAGAGGAAAACAGGGGAATAGCAAGGAGTGATGAGACTCCCTGCCTGTGTTCTAGATTTGAAAAGACATGCATCTTACACTGATGGTTGTGCCTGGGGGAGTGTACTGAGGACCAGCTGCTGAGCACATACCTGTTCATCACTCCCAACTTGTCAAGCCAGACTATCCCTTCCTCAGACTTCAGTCTTAGAGGAGTGGCTGTCACCAACCAACAATTTCAGAGCCAAAACCCAGAGTTCAAACTGAAAGGACAAGAGATGTAGGAGATAAAAATGCCTTTGATGGGGCTGGTAAGATGGTTCAGCGGATAAGAGCACCGACTGTTCTTCCGAAGGTCCTGAGTTCAAATCCCAACAACTACATGGTGACTCATTACCACTCATAATGAGATCTGACGCCCTCTTCTGGTGTGTCTGAAGACAGCTACAGTGTACTTATTTATAATAAATAATAAATAAATCTTTGGGCCAGAGCAATCAGGGACTGAGCAAGCGGGGCTGACCAGAGTGAGTAGAGGTCCTAAAAAGTCAATTCCCAACAACCACATGAAGGCTCACAACTATCTGTACAGCTACAGTGTGTACTCATATACATAAATAAGTAAATCTTTTTTAAAAATGCCTTTGATACTTGAATAGGTCTTACATACCTTTTTTGCCTAAAATAAAGACTGATCATTCCCTCTGACAGTCTTAGGAAACAAATGAAGAAAATTAAGAGCCCCCTCCATTATTAGGAACTACTGGAGGAGGTTTATCAACCTAAAGACAATGTTCCAGGATTTAGTCAATAAGAATCCACAACTAAAGTATAATTCCAGATGAGCCATAGAACATCGGCTCTCAACCTTCCTCACACTGAGACTCTTTCATACAGTTCCTCATGCTGGGGTGACTCGAATAATAAAATTATTTTTGTTCCTACCTTATAACTGTAATTTTTGCTACTGTTATAAATTGCAACATAAATATATGTTTTTCTGATGGTTTTAGGTGACCCCTTGAAAGGATTGGTCATCACCAAAGGGGTTGTGACCCACAGACTGAAAAATAATAGGTAACAATTTTTAGTTTGAGTGCACCCTAAAAAACATCCTCTATTTATCTGCCAACTCTATTTTGAAATATTTTTAACCAGGTAAAAACATAAACAAGATTCCCCACATCCACAGTAATAAAATGCCTTTTCTGATTTAATTTAATGGAAGCTACCTTTTGGAAGCTGAAAGGACTATTAACTTTGAGAATCTGTGACGAGCTTTGGAAAGGTCTGGTTTTACTGATTAATTTTTTATTTTCATTACACATAATGCTGTTCTCATCCTTTGTTAAGTCAACTTTCTTTGCCTCGTGTTAAACAAGATTACTGATTTGAACATGAATTCAAGTTAAGGGGACAAATACCCAGATTTTTCTAGTACTTTCTGCTCTCTTCCAGTAGGATCCCTTCAGCATAATACATATGAGCATTGGTATTGAGAATCGTGTCTTGGCTTCTTCTGCCCCAATCAGCATGGTAAGGGCTCCCAATGCATTCAAGGTGGTGAGTGAGCAGTCCCTGCATCTCTAGGGTTTGGTTGCACGTGTCCCTGTATGCTTAACAGGTGCTACTGTGCTTAAGCAAAATGTCATCTGAGTTAAGTGGGGACAGCTGCTGGGTCTCCACTGTCTGTTGCTCCTATGTTTTGCCTAGCAACCCACATACCGTGAACGTTTAGTAAACATTGACTGACTTCCATGCACCTATTCTGCTTTCAGTGGTCTCTTTCCATCCATGGCTGTACTCATCAACACGGGAAAACTCACTCTTGGGGGAGAAGAGCAGAGCTTAGAGAAGACCGTTTCCTCTCTGTATGCATCCATCCTACATTCTCATGCGTGACCTTTTGTGACCTGTTGCTCTGTTCTTCCTCCTCTTTCTGTCAGCCCCTTAATGCAAGCTGATGGAGAGAGTGGATATAACCCCAAATGATTCTGATGAGGAACTAGGTATCCTGCCTAGAAACAGTGTTGAGATACAGGTAAACAGAGGCTGGGAACCACTGGTCCCTAGCATCCCTCAGCTTAGCTCCCTTGGCTCTTATTTCTTGTGAGAACAATCAATACCCTTGCGCACATTTCTAACACTTGCTAAAGAGCTCTGCCCATGCCTGTCATCAGAGCTCCCATGGACCCCTTGCTGCCCCCATCCATTTGCTCTCCAGCAGAACCCCAGCAGGAGCCTCATGGATCCAACCAGACCCATGCTACTCCCTGGCTCTTGCCTCTAAATGCACTACTTTTCTCTCTTTTTGGCTTGATTGTCTTTGACCTCTCTCTCTGGTGTCCTGGTGCCTCTCAGATGAACACAGCTTCCTAGTTCCTAAGAGTTGCTCTCACAGACCAGGACCAGCCCCACCACTCCACACCCCTCCCACCCCACCCACCCCAGTCCTTTAAAGCATAGTCTGAGTAGGACACATACCCTTCTTGCATAGGAAGAGAGGTCAGACGGGGGCACACATGCCATGTCCTTCCTTCTGGTACATGATTGTCATTACCATACTGAACAGAGCAAATGTGACTACCCACATGAAGTACTGGCAGTCTCGGAGATCACTAACAGAAGATGAGGAAGACTTAACACCACATGCCATCGTTCATAGCACAGTACAAGTCCAACAACTCTTCTGAGGAATGGATGGATGGATGGATGGATGGATGGATGAGTTTGAATGGAGTCTTGAATCAATGCCAGTCCTTCCCTGGCCCCTTTGAGAAGCTCCACCTTCACAATCAGGTGGCTGCAGCTATGCACTTTCATTTGATCCACAATGAAGCTGCCTGGGATGTCAAGGTCTGTTTTCAGTTGTACATAAAGTCCAGGAAATCGGCTTCCAAGCTCACTGACCATTAAAAGCTTCTGGGGGTCGTGAAGATAAGGCCTAGAGAAGTGTAGCCAAACTCAGTAGCCGTTCCCGGCTTGCCGTGTGGCCCTGAGCAAACCATATCTAGTCTCAGGAGGTCAATTCCTTTTGAGGGGCAATGGTTCCACATGTGATAATATGTGACTCAGTAGGTAAGGGTCTATCTTTATCACATCCAATGGCCTCCCATAATTTCAGTGGCTTCCTACTGCCTTTGCAACAGGGAAACTTCTTGGTGCCTAAGCATACAACTGTCTCTGAAGAAACCTGTTGGGGAAAGGAATAAAACAAGAGAGAGTCCCCTAGCTCTCAGCCGCTTGTAAGTCTCTCCTCCTAGAGCAACTTGTAGATGCCCCATTCCTAGAATGTCAGCTCATTTCGATGGAGATTCAGACAGAACCCCCTACTTTTAAATTAAATCTAGCCTGGGATGGACTGAGCTACTGCGGTTACTGAACCTTGCTCCACATAGGAGATATGCAGATTTACTGATGGTATAGATGACATAAACACTGCAAGGGAACAAAAGATCAGTTGTGGGCTGGAGAGATGGCTCAGCAGTTAAGAGCACTGACTGCTCTTCCAGAGGTCCTGAGTTCAATTCCCAGCAACCGTATGGTGTCTCACAACCATCTGTAATGGGATCTGATGCCTTCTTCTGGTATGTCTGAAGACAGTGACAGTGTACTCACATAAAATAAATAAATCTTTAAAAAAAAAAAAAGATTAGTTGGTACATGTAGCTTCTTTTTTTGTTTTTTGTTTGTTTTGTTTTTTCGAGACAGGGTTTCTCTGTGTAGTCCTGGCTGTCCTGGAACTCACTCTGTAGACCAGGCTGGCCTCGAACTCAGAAATCTGCCTGCCTCTGCCTCCCAAGTGCTGGGATTAAAGGTGCGGGCCACCGCCAGGCTACATGTGTAGCTTCTTAATTAAATCTCCAAACAGCATGTGTGATGCAGCATTCCCCACATTTCAAAGTGAAGACTTTTGTAGTGGATTTGGCCTAAGGCTACTTGTATTCTAATGTTAATTTGGATCCCCAAAATTGTTTGCACAAGTCCATGAGGCCACAGTAAGAACCCTGCCCCAAGTTGTTTCTGATTGGTAAATAAAGATGCCAGCAGCCAGTGGCTGGGCAGGACAGATAGAGGCGGGACCTTTAGGATTTTCTGGGTTTAAGATTGAGAGAGAGAAAGGAGAAGGAGATCTGCCATGCTGGTGGAGTGTGGGAGGAGAGGAGAGATGCAATGTCTGAGAACAGTACAGATCAGAGAGGCATGGCTACCATGTGAAGGAGCCAGGAGAGTGTGGCTCAGAGAAGAGCCCAGCTGGCCAGCCCTCTGGGTCCAGAGCAGCCAAGATAGAATATAGAGTTAAGGTCAGGCAGTGGTGGCGCACGCCTTTAATCCCAGCACTTGGGAGGCAGAAACAGGCGGATTTCTGAGTTCGAGGCCAGCCTGGTCTACAGAGTGAGTTCCAGGACAGCCAGGACTACACAGAGAAACACTGTCTTGAAAAAAACAAAAAACAAACAAGCAACAACAACAACAACAAAAAAATTAAATTCCAGGACAGCCAACGGCTACACAAAGAAACCCTGTCTCAAACCGCCCCCCCCAAAAAAATATATATAGAGAGAGAGAGAGTTAAGTAAGTAATACTTAACTATGGATTATTAGCAGGAGGTGAATTAAGTGGGGGTTAGGAAGTGGCCCAGCTATTGAGCTCTTTAAGGCATATCAAAATATAAAGGCTGTGTTTGCATCTTCCATTTGGGAATGTAAACCTTTTGGGTGGGTAGCATAAACTGCACTGCTGGGATTTATCATTAAATAATTCAACAGACATTGAAGAGCAGATAACATGCCCTAAATCAGAGAGCTAACAAATGGCAAAGTCTGTTCATTTTTTTTAAAGATTTATTTATTATTTTATGTATATGAGTATATCATTGCTCTCTTCAGATACACCAGAAGAGGGCATCAGATCCCATTACAGATGGCTGTAAGCCACCATGTGGTTCCTGGGAATTGAACTCAGGACCTCTGGAAGAGCAGCCAGTGCTCTTAAGTGTGAGTTATCTCTCTAGCCCATATAGTCTCATGGCAGTCCATTCTTATTTTCATTCCATCATGGACTAGTGTGATGGTTTGTATATGCTCGGCCCAGGAAGTGGTACTATTAGAAGGTGTGGCCCTAAGCTGGGCAGTGATGGCGCATGCCTTTAACCCCAGCACTTGGGAGGCAGAGGCAGGTGGATTTCTGAGTTTGAGGCCAGCCTGGTCTACAGAGTTCCAAGACAGCCAGGGCTACACAGAGAAACCCTGTCTCAAGAAAAAAAAAAAAAAGTATGGCCCTGTTGGAGTAGGTGTGGCCTTGTTGGAGTAGGTGTGTCACTGTGGGTGTGAGCTTTAAGACCCTCATCCTAGTTGCCTAGGAGCCAGTATTTTTTAGCAGCCTTCAGATGAAGATGTAGAACTCTCAGCTTCTCCTGTGCCATGCCTTCCTGGATGCTGCCATGTTCCTTCCTGCCTTGATGATAATGGACTGAACCTATAAACCTATAAGCCAGCCCCAATTAAATGTGGTCTTTATAAGAGTTACCTTGGTCATGGTATCTCTTCATAGCAGTAAAACCCTAACTAAGACAGTTAGCAAGACAGTTTAACATGTAAAGGCACTTGCTGCTTGCTAAGTCTGATGACCAGGACATACACTGTAGAAGGAGAAAACTAGTTCCCACAAGTTGTCCTCTGACCTCCACAGGTGTACACACAATACAAATAAACAAAAATGTGTTCATTCTACCAGGCTATTATTGAGATTGGGACATTCACCTTTCTAAATATTCAATAGTCGATAATTTCATTTCAGAAATGCGGCCCAGTTTGTAGTCCTTATGCTAAAACCTCCACAAAGAGAGCAAGAGCCTGTCTGTGTCCTTCTCCTGCCTCACTGTGGACATAGGCCTCACTCTGAGCCTCCTGCTTGAAGGAGGATTTGAAAGCTGGTTCTTCACACTTCTATCCTGGATACATCCAGCCCTGTGTTTGTTTTAAGAAGTAAAACACACTCTACGGCCTCACAAAAAAGCCAAGAGAAGATATCGGTAAATGGGTTTTTGCCTCTTTGGCAAATACCAGCATTATATTAAAACAGATGTTTTCTTGGTTTCACTAGAATGAAGATAAACATGAGCCAAAGTTCCCATCAGCCATCAGAGTAAAGCTTCCTGGTCTCTCATCCACTTGTTGCCTTTTTGCCAAGTCCCCCTTTCACAGTGACATGAGGACTGGCTGTCAAAGGGAGTCAGGAGGACGCCTGGATCCAGCACAACCTCAGACTGATGGGGTTTACAGTGCAGATCCTTACCATGCCCCAAGCCCCTTCTTTTCCTGACATTTCCCCAATTGCCAGTGATGTTCCAACCTTTGCCTATCTCCTCCCATCTCCCAGAGATCCTCAAGCTCAAGCTCTTGATCGTTTCTGAAAATCAATAGTCAGGAAGAACTCAAAACTTTGGCGTTAGACTTGAATTCATATATAACTAGTTGTGGAACCCCCAAATGGGCAGAACTTGCAGTTTTGTAAGATCTAATGACATGAATGAGCCATATCTCCAACTCCCAGGAAGCCGCACATGTTGAGTATTCATTACCAAGTCTCTAGAAAGATAAACGAGGCAGCATAAGGTAGCATGAGCCCAAGTGTGTGGAGCAGAGCCTGGCCACTTCTGTGTTTACTGGTCAGTGTCTGCTGCATTGTGCTTCAGTAACAAACACCGCCAGGTCTAGCACTGTCCCATAAGTTAGAGAGTTCCAAACCTGTCTGAAGAGCAAATCCTTCATACACAAAGTATTTGGAATAGTTTCATAGTCTTCACACTCTTTCCTCAAAGCAGTTCTGAATGGAGTTCCAAAATGGGAATGAGATAGCAGTATAGTTGCCTAGGAGGAAGAATGGGGATTTACCTATCCTTTGAAATCCTCAGGAGGAACCCCTGGGTTCTACAGGACACACTTTGAAAAGCTATTAATGCAGTTTGGCACCTGTAATCTGTGACTCTAGGGCCTGCAATACCAGCCTTTGCCAGCAGTAGCCAGTGGCTTCATTTAGGCTTTGCCACACCAGTTCATGACCTTAATTTCCAGGCATGCTCCACCCTTGATCCTGCTGAAGGAGAAAGCCACCTTCCATTAAAGTTTAATGATTAGATTCTCAATGCCAGCCCTCTTGCCGTTGTAGCAAGACTTTTTCTGCATGGTTTCTTAAAACAGAGAGGTGTTGGCCCTCCAGGCTAGCTGGCTAGGAGCTTGGTCTTGTTCAATGCAGTTGCCAGAATGATGCCCTAACATCAGGAAGACATCAAGCCAGCTGTAGTGGCTGGACTCATTAGCCTTCCTGAGTAAAACTACTGAATTAAAAAGAAAACAAATAAATAAATCAAGGTCCTAACCTGGGCTCTACCCTGCATCGAAGGACTGCGATTTCTTAATTGTCAAGCTTCCCCTGGGTGGGTTAAGTTCCTCTGACCTGAAGTCTCTCCCAGCTTCCTGTCATTATGATTCCTCAGCCAGGGTGGAAGTTTGCAGAAGGCCTCTGTGAACTGCTCCGCTCAGGCCACAATCCTGAGCTCTGAAAGACACTGGGATAGTTTGTCCAGCCAGCTTCCTGATGTGGGCTGGAATGTTCCTATGTTGTTTCATGCTCAAGACATAACTACTGACACCTTATTACTTGGTTATATTTGGAAATAGAGCTTTGCAAGACACTAGGGTGTAATGAGGCTATTCTGTTGACCCTAACGCAATGTCACCAATGTTTTTATAAGAATAGGACACTTTAAGAGAACCATGTGGACAGGAAGCAAAAAGGAAGGTGGTCATCGACCACCCAGGAAAAGAACCCTTATAAGAGAGACAAGATTCACACTAACTTGAACTTACAGCCACTGGAGTGAGAGAAAACAAGCTTCTGCTACTTAAGCCCCTTGATCTGTGACACTTGGTTATGGTGGCCCTAGCAAGTCATGATTCCACCTTGAAGGATAGGGTGCTTACAGACAGCCCCTAGTAGTCAGAGAAGATGGCAGCTCAGTAATAACTCTTTCAATAGCTAACCTGAGCTATAATGCTGAACCTCACACCTGTTCCAAGCCCCCTCTTCCCTCACACAGATGCCTGCGTTCCCCATCTGCTCTCTGATCTCAGCAACACCCCTCAGGGACAGACCAGCCAATTAACAATTCACTAAGTGAGAATTCAAAATGGGATTCAGCTGAGCTGAAGGCAGCTCTAGATATGGAGTGGATGAATCAGGTCCAGAGCCTGAAGCAGCAGGTGTTTCCCTGGTATAGGGGTAGAGTTACCAGATGAAACACAAAATATCACTAGTCTGAGATCCTGATAAGCGGTGAGTGAGAGCTTTGTGACGGGCATGTCCTGGGCAGCCTGTCTTTATTTGCCCAATCTGCAGGCCTATCAGAGGATTCTCCAGAGAGAAAGTGAACTGAGATAAAGTAAATGTGACCAGGCATTGTCCTGATGGCTGCAGGCACAGAAGGGACAACAGACAGTGCCAGTTGGGAGGGAAGGAGAAGAATGTCCCAGGGGAGTCTCATCCACCATCCAGACCTATTGCCCTCATTTGGAGTCCAGTGAAAGAATCTCAACCTTCTATGTCTATGGCTGCCCAAGAGATTCACCACAATAGTGTATCAAGACAGCATGGATTCCCTATCTTGTGCTCTTGGAAATCAGACTAAAAATAAAGAGTCTGTAGGAAATTGCAGAATACACTCCTACCTTTTCTGTTTTCTTGAGGCTGCTTCTATGTCCTGTTTCTTGGCCTCTTTCTCCATCTCCAAGGCCCACACTGGAGCATCTTCAACTGTCTCCTCCTGTTGATCTAGTTTTCTCTCTATTACCCATCCCTTCTCTGACTGACTCTCCTGCCCTTCGTATATAAGACCTCCTATTAACTACATCAGTTCACCTGAACGACATACCCTAATCACATGACCTTGGTCGGGGCACAGCTACACCTGTGAGGGCCCATTAGTCTGCCTACCATGGCTTTTCTCCTCTGGGATACCTGTTGCTATGTCATGGCTACTGTGAGGGGGGAAAACAGGGTTTGACTAGAGTTCCTGCTAACTAGGTCAGTGCAGGTAAAGCAGGGTCCTAAGTTTTGGAAGTCGAGGTCTTAAGAGACTTAACAAACTTCTGCTACTATTAAAAGAAGAAGTACAACTTTTCAGCTAAAATGTGTATTTAACACTCAACTGGTGCAGCCCCCAAAAGTCAGACAGGACTGTGGACCCTGGGGGACATTTCTGGTGCCCTAGGGACTAACTCCAACCTGATTGCAGAGTTTCACTTAGCTTTGCCAGACAGTACAGGATACAAGAACCCCAGAGTGGCCACCAGCCCTGCAGCCTCTCAGCCACAGTCCTATTCTGCAGGTGGCGGGCGGGAGGTAGAGAGACGCTAATCCTTCATGAATCTCTCCGTGCCTGTGTGAGATTCCTGTGGCTGCCATCATTAAGGGCCACAGACTGGATAGCTTAACATGGAGAAATATGCCTTGCATTTCTGAAGCTGGAAGGGCACGATGAAAGAGAATCAGCTGCCTGCTTCCTCCCGAGGTCGAGGAAGAGAAGCTGCTCAGGGCCTGGAGGTAGCTGGCCATCTTTAGAGTTCTTTGACTTGCGAAAGCACCTCTTCACCAGGGCTGCTTCCAGATGCCCTGTGTTCTTCCCTGTGCATATCTCTCTATAAGGACTCGGGTCAGCTTAGATTCATGAGGGTTAGCTACCCCATAGCCATCTCTTAGGAAGTTTAGAGTTTCTACCATTTCCTAGCTTCCCAGGAAATAGGCACAAACCACCATACACAAAGGCACCTGTGGTCTCAGTGAGTGGATGATGTAGGTCCTTCGAATGCAGGTGACCCCTTGGATGCTTAACCCAGATCACATGGGCGTCGCCCCAAAGACACTCACATATTTTGGAGGTGAGTACAGACCTCAGTTTACGGCACAGATCTTAAGAGATGAACTCTGGGCCCAAAGCCACACTATCAGTGGGGTAGCATCAGGACAGAGCAGAAAGTGCACATTTGGGATACATGTGCACTAGCCTCCTCCTAAGAAGGATAAATGAGTGAAACTCAAGGTCTAAAATTACCAGAAGATATCCCCGAGTGAGGAGCTGAGTTCCCTGTTGGGGCACTGATCAGGTGCCTGGCTCTGCATGCTTCCAGTGAAATCACGGAAGTACGAGATGTCCTGTCAGGGGACAGCTGACAGTAAGCACGTCAGAATCATGAACGTCCTGGGAGGCCAGCTTTGACACAGCACACACTGCAGCTGTGCCTGGAGAAGGGAAGGCCATTCTCGGGTCACACATGCAGACATAAGGTTTGACCTTTAGCATTCTCAGCTCTCAGATGTCACACGACCAGGCTTTGTGTGAGTCTGGGTCTATCAATGTGACTAGCACCCAGGCAGCATTTCAGGAATTCTCTGTGGAAAGGGATGGGGGTGGGGAGAGGGAGGCACACTCCCAAACAGCATACAGCAGAACATAGGAAGAGTTTAAGAAGATTTCAGAAACTAGGGCTTTAGCCAAGGGTTTCAAGTGAGGCTGGGAGAAACTTGTTACCAACTCCCCTGGGGTGATATTTAGGCAGGTGAACCACCAACTGCATTTTTAGAATCTCTACTCTTGAACTTATAATTTGTTAAGGATTTGACTCCCTTTTCCCCAAGACAAGGATGGCAAGATTACAGAACTCACCAAGGCCCCAACTTGTGGGCCACTGGAGAAATGACTGAGTCACACACAGACTGTCACTGACCAAGAGTTGTCAAGCACAGGAAAGAAAATCAACCTTTCTGTTCTGAGAACCTCATGGAACAGGAGACACGTTACATGGCCTGCGAATAATATGGGTGTTCAATGTCACGTGACCATCCTAGGACGTGCCTCAGAGCCTCTCTCTGAAGCTGGCCTCAGGAGTCCATTGGCAAACCAACAAGAACTGTCTGCCTTCCCAGCTGGGTGAATGCATCCGATGCAGTTCCTGCTGCACCCGAGGCTGACGGTTCCCTGTTTGCACCAGCTGTAATTGGGAACAAGCTGCTGCCAAGTTCCAGAAAAGCTTCTTCAAGTCTCTATCGTTGCCTGTTATCGGTTCCCACTACAGGACTTTCTCTCCTTGTGCAAGCGGCCATGTGACCCACGTGACCCCTGCTACTGTGAAAAGGAAGATGAACACAGAGGGTAAGAGGTTCTGCGCATGTGTACAGAGAACTTATCAAGTAAACTGGGTTTTGGCTTCCTCGCTGTCTGTTTCGGTCTGTCAAAGTCTCATTTTTAGCTTCGCAAAAGCAGAATACGCTTATTAGCCATGAAAATTGCCATTGTTATTGAGTACCCTGAGGGAAATATAATCATCTTATTAAAGTGATTCTGAAACTCTGGCCCCTTGCATATACAAGTGGAGTTTTAGAAATGCAGCAACGCTGGAAGACAACTGGGTATTTTATGGTAAGAAGACTGTTGGCCTCAGGGAGCAAGTCAAGAACATAAAGCTCTTGACAGGAAAAAAGGGAATCTGTTGTGGGCTGGCACAATGCAGTTAGCACCCTAAATAAAGTTCAGGATATAGAAAGTGGGGGAGCATTTAAGACGGGGTATTTTTTTATCTGAAAGGAGAGAGAGGCTGATGATGAAGTTGGCTTTCTCGGGGTGAGGCTCCCCCACCGACTCTGAGTGTGCAGGAAACTCAACTGTATAATTGGGGTCGTGGGGGTTACATTGCACCTTCTCTTGGCTATTGTGATATTTGTGGATCAGGAGGCGATTCATGCCCAAGCAATCACAAGATCCTGGGTTCAATCTCTAACACCATCAACAGGGTGTGGACTGGCACAGAAGGGCCCCTGGGGAACACACAACCCTTTGAGGAATTCTGTTGCAAGAGCAGGGAGTTGGGACAGGTGGTGGCATGTCCTGGAGGCCCTGAAGTCTCGAGATTCATTGTCTTAACTCCAGGAGGACCCAGGAAAGTAGGGAAGGGCTAGAAGAACCTGAAGCACGTGCTGATGTTGCTAAAGATGGTCTCTGAGCTCCAGGCTGCCTATGGAAATTTCCAGTAGTATTCAGCACATAAACTGTATCTAGACATCTCTACTACCACCTCTGTGTGTGTGTTTATGTGGGGGTGGGGCATATTTCCTACCCCATAAATATTGCACCTGACTGTGCAGCCCAAAGAAAGGGGTGAAAGTTGCACTGGGCAAGTTTAGAACTGACAAGGGGCTTTGCGTATTTCCATCAGTAGAAGTAATCCTAGGGTGAAAAACAAGGAGAGCAGCTCTGGGCCCACAGAGCTTCACACAGGTCTACTGAACTAAGGTTAATTGATAGGCACCTGAGGGGGAAATCCAAGCTTAACCCCCACTGCTCAACTCTACGCTTTGTTATGTAGCATCAGTAGCTGATTGGTACGCAGCTTTTATTTCCTACCATCTATATGTGATTCCATTCTTTTATCTCTGTGTCCTATCAAAACCTTTCTGTTTAAATATCTTGGACCAAACCTGTAACTCTTGGAGTGAATTTCAACTGTAGACCTTCTCCTTCCAAACATTCTTCAAGCCTCTAGGTCTCTGCAGAAAGACTTTACTATTAGACTCTTAGGAATCCTCGAGCAGATGAGACTGGACATATACAGGCATTTTTCCTGGTTCTCTTGATTTCACATTCCTCACAGCCTAGGGTAAGACAAACTCCGGGGTATAGATGATCTTTTTTTTGTTTTTGTTTTTGTTTGTTTGTTTGTTTCCAAGAAGGCTCAAAACCCTGAAAGAGGAGCTCAGCAAAGGCCATGCATCTTTCTCACCATCTTGTTTGCTGGGAGAAGATGGGGGCATGGTGGCAACTCCAGCTGGTGGATCAGGATTCCTCCTCCCATCCCTGCCCCAGCTCTGGCCAGCTTCCCAGTCCAAATGGCAGAATGCATTCAGGGAGGAGATTAATGTTCGCAGAAGACTCCAGAGAACCTCTCAGGGCCCTTCTGTTTATTAAATCAAGAAAACCATGTTTAAATATAATGTCAAGCGTATGACACAGACCAACAGGATCCAAAGCAGACTGTCAGCCTTAACCTTGAATAACTAGGTGTTCTTCAAGCTTTGACTTGCAGGCTTAAAGCCCCTGACAAATTTTTTTCTTCCCAGAAAGGCCCAGAATCCTAAGAAGAGGTCAGCACTGGCCAACAAACCCATCCATTTCTGTCTACCAACTATTACTAATGGCAAAAGCAGAGGGCATGGCTTTTGTGGCAGGGTCACCACTGTGCACCAGGCAAGGCCCCTGCCTGGGCTCAATGTGTTTACCTATAGCCCCTAGAATTCTCACGTGCCTCCACTCAAGCCCATTGTAATAGCAAAAGGCCATCATACATGAATCCTTGACAATGCCCTATGTCTCCTGGCTCAGAAAACACATTGATTTGCTAGTGGGCAGCCTATGGACAAGCTAGAACAAAGAACGGGGTAAGATGGTTCCTTTCAATATCAGAGTGTATGCAATGAGGTGAAGGTGGCAAGGAGAAGCAGGCAGGTGTTTCATGCAGTTAATGGTCTGACGGACATGATACATGCTACTGTAGGGACTCTTCTCTTTTACAGCTGACGACACTGATACACAGGTTAGGTAACTTTATATCACACAGCAGTAACACATGAGGAACTGGAATACCAGTCTAGGTACTGTAGCTACCAACCACACTCTCATCTTCTAGGCTCCATACTACCTCAAGGAGCCAGGCAGATTGGAGTAGAAGCAGGCAGCAGGAAGCGGGCAGACATGTAAAGGTCCAGAGGAGAGTGTTCTAGAAACAAGATCATTTCAATCCTTAGGCAAGAGATGAGGTGTTGTGGGTCAGGGGCTAGCATTGGGAGCAGCAGGAAGCAGCAGATGAAGGAATAGTTTTCATTTTTGTCTTTTCCTGTTTAACTAATTACCCCGTAAGACTTGGGTTCACCTTTCTGCTTGCCTTAGTGCTAATGGATAGTGCACAGTTAACAAATTTGTCTTTTTTTTTTTAAGGTTTTAATTCTTCTGTCTTTGGCAATTTCATATATGTATTCATACATGTATATGACAGGTTGTGGTCATATTTATATTCATACATGTATGTGATGCTCTGTGCTCATATTCACCCTGCCTTACTTTCTCACCCCTCCCACCCTGCTGACTCACTTCTGCCCAACAACCCTCCCTCTTACCTCCTTCTTACTCTCTCTCTCTCTCACTCTGTGTGTGTGTGTGTGTGTGTGTGTGTGTGTGTGTGTATGTGTGTGTCTCAAGCAGGTAGCACAGCTGCTGTGCACCCATGACTGCAACAATCCTACTGTGTACAGAAGGAACCACTCCACAGTACTCCCCCACCTTCCAGCTCTCAAACTCCTTTTTTCACCGTTTCTTCTGTGATGCTCCCTGGACCTTGGATGGGGTGGAATGGATGTCCTATTTAGGGACAGGATGATCACACAGCAATCACCTTTCCTCAGGACTTTGACCAGCCATGAGTCTCTGCATTAATCCCAGCTCTCTGCAAGAAGACCCTATGCTGACCAAGGTGGAAAGCAGCACTAGTCTGTGGATACGAACATAAAGACTTAGAAGACAATGTAATAGCGTGTCTATTTAACAAAACCAACAGTAGAATTTCTCCCCACTGGCAGGGGAGGCTGCGAGCTCCCCGGCCACAGACTTTTACCAGGTTTACAGTAGCTGGTATTTATTCCTTCTTGAGCAGATTTATAGTAGGCAGCTTCAAATCCAGGTAGAAAGTGGTTGGTTGACCTCCAAACATTCACACAACAGTTGCACGAGTGTCTATATCTTGACTGGCAAGCTCATAATATAGTAGCGGGGTCTACAGATGGAGATGACAATTGATTGGCAGGCTCATATAGTATCAGTGTCTATAACTGGAGAATGACTGTCGATGACTTTTCTCACACCGAAGCTCCTAGAGCACCTCTGGCGTTATGAAAGCTAGTCAGCAGAAAGGAAGCTCCCAGCTCAGTGCCAGCTCGTTTTCTCTGTGATCTGTATCCAAAGTGTGGCATGTCTTCAGTAATCAGCCTTACCTTCAAGCTCTGGTAGGTATCCAAGAGCAATGGCAATAGCCTGTATTGTTTGGGGAATGTCTGGGGTTCCCTGGCCAACAATTTATAATGAAGTATTTCATACCTGGCACTGGGATTTTCATTTAAAAACTCATGGCTTCTGGGAACAGCCTTTAATTCTCTTGGGGATAATTAGTTAGATAACTAATTAATGAGCATTGTGCCAGTCTGATCCTGGCTTGAATCCCAAATCCTTCACTTGTTAATTGTTCGACCCGGGGGAAATCACTTGGCTTCTCTGATCCTGGTTTTTATTTTATGTACAATAGGGATAAAGGGCAACCCCACAAAGTTGGTTGTGGAGAGGTTTAAGTGGAACAATTTGTGATAAGAGTCAAGGGCGGATCCTGTGGAAATCTCAAGTTTTTTCTCTACTACAAGCAAAGCTTCCATCAGTACAGTGACAGACCCCACTACAGAATTAAGAGTTGAGAAGGAAAGTATGCCTTACTACTCAAAATGCTGTCCAGTGACCAGCTCCATGGGATCTTGAAGAAGGTGGGAACTAGAATTGAACCCAGTTCTATGCACAGACACACCAAAACAGGATTTGTAAGGAAAATCCCTGGATCTGTAGGCTGAGCAAAACTCTCTCCTATCTCCATGTCATTCTTATCATCAAAAAGAAAGTTTAAGGTATGGCACAGTGGCACACATCTGTAACTCCAAGCATTCAGGAGGCTGAGGGAGCAGGATTGTGAGTTAGAGGCTAGGCTGGGCTATACTGTATAGTGAGGTCATCTCAAACAAAACAAAATAAAGAAAGCTTGGCATGGTTGAGCCTGTTCTATGACTTAACTCCCAGAAACTGAATTTTCTTTTCTGAGTTGGCACAACAATCGCTCCTGTGAGGCATGGAACCAGCTTTCTATTTTCCATTTGTGCTGGTAAGAAAGAAGGATGAGCTAAGAACATGTCACTCATCTTTCTGTAATACCTCTGCTTTACAGCAGTGTGACTGCTTTGATAGGCTGCTTGCCGTGGGATGACAACTAACTTTCAAATGGGCTTTCCTGGTTGTCAGCTTGACTATATCTGGAATGAACTACAATCCAGAAACAGAGAGCTCACCTGTGCTCCAGATCTCGAGGCTGGAAGACACAAGTTTCTGACCCAGATCTTGGCATGGAGATCTTGAGGCACAGTGGCTATGAAAAGCTTAGGCCTAGGCAAGTCTTGAGAGCTCACTCTGTAGCCCATGTAGGACTTGAACTTACATTTTGATCCCCATGTCTCAGCAGTCCAAACAGGGTATGCACCTCCAGTCCTGGCTAACCTTTCCATCCTTACTGGACTGGAGCTGACTTGTATGCTCCAAATGCAAGAAAAAAAAAAAAAATCTACATTTCAGGTCAAGTTCAAGTTTGCTGCCACCTTCTGGCCAGCACAGCAGGAGCTGTACCTGGCTCCACTTTAAACATGTGTGAGGCATAAAAGCATTCACAAAAAGTTGCAGCACCATAGGCTCCCACACACTTACCATACATAGTATTTCATTTTCAAAAAGATGAACACAAACTGCTATGTTGGGTTTATAACGTTTTTCTAAATTTGTATTATAAATTAGAGCACAAAGAATCTCCAGTCAATAAATGATGCTCAGGCAACGGTGGCACACTCCTTTAATGCCGGTACTTGGGAGGCTAGAGGAAGGTGGACCTCTCTGAGTTCGAGGCCAGCCTGGTCTACAGAGAAAGTGCCAGGATAACCAGGGCTATGTAGAGAAATCCTGTCTGGAAAACCAACAACAATGATGACAGATAATAATAATAATAACAACAACAACAGATGATTGACACACATCACTGAACCTGTCACTAGGGTGTACAGCACTCCATTGGATCTGTAAGTCTATGAAGATATGGACAAATGACAGAAGACATGGCCAGAGATGGTAGAATTTTTGTCTAGCATTCATGAAATCATGATTTTCATCTCCAGCACCACATAAAACCAGGTATGCTGACTGGTGCACACCTATAATCCCCACACTAGAGAGTTGGAGGTGAGAGCTTAGAAGTTCAAGGTCCTCTTATACTACATAGAAAGTCTGAGACCAGCCTGGGCTACAGACCTTGTCTCAAAATGAAATTAAAAAACATAGAGGCATGTTTTGGTTTCTTTAACACAGAAATGTTATGTGATTTTTTTTTTAATTCCAGGTGTGGGATACAGGGGAGCTTGAGATTGTCCACTGCAACTGACTATGATTTGCCTCATGCTCTGGCAGGGACGTGATTTTGCCAGCTGCAGATAGTTTCTGCAAGTGTGTAATGTTTGGAATTTTAGGGACTCTTGAGAGGGTATAAAAATGCTAGAGCCCCTAAGAGGGGATGTGGCCACTGCTGGTTCCCCTGCTGCTGCTGCTGCTGCTGCTGCTGCTGCTGCTGCTGCTGCTGCTGCTGCTGCTGCTGCTGCTGCTTCAGCTGGTTGCTGGTTGCTGGTTGCTGGCTGCTGGCTGCTGGCCACTGGCTGCTGGTTGTAGATATCCTGACTATGAAGATCAAAATTTGCCTCAGGTAACTCAACACGTCTAATCAGCAAGAAGTTATCTAACGATACTGAAGACTCCTTTCCCTGCTAGCCTTCTTTCTCTCCTATCTAATGTTCAGGGGTTGGAAGGGAGAAGGGAAAGGTGGAGAAATAGGAACTGATAAAGTAGACAAAAGCCTGGCTACAGAGGCAACCTCCTGGTGATGCTCAAACCCAAGCCTCAGATTTCAGACAAGCAGGTACAACTTTGTAACTTAGTAGAATTCGCTAAGAGGGTCCAGTCCCCACCAAAAAGACAGTGCCTGTGAATGTGAGTGTGTGTGTGTGTGTGTGTGTGTGTGTGTGTGTGTGTGTGTGAGAGAGAGAGAGAGAGAGAGAGAGAGAGAGAGAGAGAGCACTCGAGAGTGCACAAGCAGTTGTCATAGATCAGTATCAGAGAAACAGTTCCCTTAATACTGCCTCCCCTTCAAAGGTTAGAGCAAGGTTTGGTCTAATAAGTTTTACTGCTCCAGAAACAAAACAGAGAGAGAGAGAGAGAGAGAGAGAGAGAGAGAG